>NC_143586.1:75868782-76187289 GCF_048544385.1 Mastigoproctus giganteus | reverse complement strand
AACAACCTAATGAATTATCTTATGTTGGCCCGGGTGTCAAGCGATTATTAGCGTAACCAAGCGATCTCTGTATTTTGTGTGCAAAGCAAATAGTTTTCTTTAGGTTTTAAATACAATTTTCTTTATTTGTATTGTGAAACTTGTGCACTACAAGAAATAGGGAGATTTCCGGGAAGGAAATTCACCTTTCTGTTTCTTGTTAATCTTACTAACCAAACTAACTCAGCGGCTTGGTTATCCTTGTGACCTTGGTTACTCTGACTGCAAAGCAGAGCAGCACAAATGCTGAAATTCTAATGGCCCACATACTGCCTACTCCAGAGATTGCCCTGTAAGGAAAAAAATCATTCAACGGGTCAAAGCCGAAAAAAAACATCTCGTACCAAGAAGCTACAAAATCCGTACAGGCGCAATTTATCACTCGACCCAGCTTCGCTGAAGTAGTCCAAAAACCAACTGCGGTAACCAGTAGTGCGCAAAGTACAATAACGACTAGTACTGAAACTGAGGTAACGTTTCTCCCAGACAGATCAATATCAGATTGGGCTCGGTCAATTTTGGAAGCTGTGCCCCTTTCTGGTAAACCATGTAAATCAAAGAAGGCTCTTACCAATGACTGTTCCGCATTCTACCAATAACCCAATGTACTCAAAAAGTGGTGATTCGATAGAATTGGAAGGAAACACTGACCGCGAAGAACCCGTTCTCGATCTCTTCCCAGAAGAAGAGATGGAAACAGGAAGACCGTACTTCCCGAAAAGAAAATCTGGTCAGCATAAGCCAACAGTACCTTGGACTGAAACTGAGGAGCACACTTCACCCAAATAATGCCCAGTTTTCTTCAATGGAATTGTAGAGGGTATCGCACCAACCTTGATGATATTGAGGATCTCCTTCTCCAGTATAACCCAGTTACCTTCGGCCACCAAGAAATTAACTTAACAGCTTCTGTGGCTACCTCACTTAAACGTCATGAGTAGGAGGGGAGGCACTTTGAACCAAACTGACCAGGGAGGCGCGCGGTCTGTCAACCTTCCCTCTCCTCACTCCCGCCACTAGGTGGCGCTGCCACCGAAACACGTTGAACCGATTTTGTCAACGGGTGGTCCTCCACCCTCTCTCTCTCCACCTACGCCGTCAGGTGGCGCTGTCATCGAAACACTTTGAACAGATTTTGTCAGCGGACGGTCTGCACCCCATTCCCCTCCGCGTAGTAGGAGTGAGGCCACTTTGAAACGATTTTAGTTGTGACGGGCACCTCCCTTTATAGTTCACACCATGTACGATGGGTCCATGACTCATGTTGCCTGACCCACATATGAAGGCATCCGTCGGTGTTGCAGGGGGGGGGGGATTCAGGTGGATATTTATGTGTTGTTGTGGCGGACCCCAGGGTTTCCCCCATTAGCCGCTACTACTTCTTGTTTTGAGGCTCACGCCAGAACCGGCCATTTGTATGTAGTGTGTTGTGTGTGTAAATGTTATGATGTGTTCTGTTGTTATGTAGTCGGCCGGTACCTGGCTCTTAGCAAGTGGGAAGCAGCAACACCTGGTCACAGCTTCCCACCCCCCATCCCCGCCACGTGGAGGCGGCCAGGATCTTCTACCTTCATGCTAGTCTATACCGAAACAAAGTTCCACTATAGGCAAAGTTAGGGGAAAAAAAAAATAAATAAAATAAAATAATAAATAAATAAAATAATAATAGTAAAATAAAATAAAAGAAAAATAATAAAATAAATAAATAAAAATAGCTGGAAACGTTAGGGTGGTGCGGAAGGAAAGAAGTGCAGCGGGGGGTCAGAGAAGGGACCCGCCGTAATAAAAGGAAGTTAAGAGAAATTGAGAAAAAATAAAAGTGAGAGAGAGGAAAAAAAAACAGGTGGAGGCAATTTTCAGCCTTTGTAGAAACCACATGTCGCGGTGCAATCCTATCCTAATTTAGGATTAGCAATTCCTATCCTGTGAGCAGGATTAGGAGATGTCGAGGCGCATCCTCAATAGATCCTTCAGCTTCAAGGGTAGCTCTTTCAACGTTGAAGATTTCTTTGGCACTCCCATCGTTTGATAGGAAATCCTGTTAGAACAAAGGCATATATGAGAACTCTACAACGGACCAGAAAAAGGTTCGGTAGTTGCAGCAATCCTTAATTTCATTGTTAGATAGGTATTCAATGGTATGGCACAGCTGAAGTAATAGAGTCAAACTACATACTATAAACACTATTTACGATTTCTAACACAGTAGGTTCGCCATTCCAATCAATAAGGATTTAGTTTCCATCACGATGTATCACCTCAAGTTCGTGAGACAAAATGCAGGAAGTTGCAGTTGAAGCTTCTTTGAAATATTGAAATACTTTATATTTATGAGTCCTTTCTAGTTAGCAGTTCTTGTGAAAGTCTGAAAGTCTTCAGAAATAATATCAGTCTTTGTTCAAGTCTTCAGAAATAATGCAGTCCTTGTTCAAGTCTTCAGAGATAATTTCAGTCGTTGTTCAAGTCTTTCTCTTGATCCGGGTTCAGGCTATCTCAGGGCAGCAGCTCTCGTTTCCTCTAGTCGTTTAAATGCTCGTGTTGCAAATAAGTTAAAAGCTTCAAATGCATCTTTTGATTGGATCAGAGAAGGCTTATTCTCCCTGTCATAAGAACCAGTAATGAGTTGTAGTTCATTCCGTAAGTCGGTATAATAGTGACACTCCAAAAGGATGTGATCTGCATCCTCTTCACCTCCACAGAGACAAAGAGGGGAAGGAGACAGTCCAAGTTTATACAGCTTGCTATTAAGGCTGCCGTGACCGGACAAAAGGTATGTTCCATATAGTTCAGGAGCAAACCACAATAGTTCCCTTTTCCTGAATTCCCTTACATTCGGCAAATACTCTCTTGTCACCTTTCCTGTCTCCGATACAGACCAGTCAGCCTGCCACTTATTTACATAAATAGTGCGCAATCTTTCCTTTTCTGTTGTTATTGGAACATTCAGGTCAAGTTCCACGTTATCGAGAGAAGTAGGATGTGCCTTTTTCAGGTGGTATCTTAAATATCTATACTGGACCTCATATTGTATTGGCATCCTTCCTGTCAGGAGCTGTAAAGCTGCAGTAGAAATTGTCCTACGAGCTCTGGATAACATAAGAAGGGTGGCACGCTGTGCTTGTAATAGCTGTTTGACAATGGCACACTTGGTTGCCCTATAACCCCAGGCACCAGCACCATATGTGATAATGGGCAGGAATATACAGTTATAATACAATCTCAGTGAGTGACCTTTAAGGCCCCACTCTTGTCGTGTTACTTGTCTCAATCTAGATAATAATGACTTGCATTTTTCTTTAATGTATTTTGCATGGGGTATAAAACTCAAACCATCATCCAGAATAATTCCCAAGTATTTTGTGGTTGAACTGTATTTAATAGCTTGTCCTTTATATTTTATTTGAGGGGGACGGCCTCTGTCTAACCTGCCTTTAAGCAACATCTGGGACGTTTTACTTGTAGATATCTGGAGTTTATGCTCGTCAGACCACACAGACAGCTCTTGCAGTACCCGGTTGGCAACATCTTCGAGAGACTTCCTGGAGTTTCCTTGGACCATGATGGTTAGGTCGTCTGCATATGAGATCATGGTTGTTGCATCAAAATGTTTATTTAACCAGGAGTCGAACACTAAGTTCCAGCACAGGGGCCCAAGAATAGACCCCTGTGGACATCCTCTGGTAACTTTTCTTGACACTTGATTGGAACCACTCTTAATAACTAGCGAGCGCTGCGAAAAGTAACTCATCAGCAACCGGTATATAGGTGAAGACACTTCGGCCTCCCGGAACCTCTCCAGGGCACTTTGCCACCAAAGAGTGTCAAAGGCCCCTTTGAAGTCCACAAAGAGACCGAGCAGATATTTAGTCGTGGTTTCCCGCTGTATTTCTAAAAGAGAAGCAATGGCATCTTCGGTTCCTCTACCCTTTGTAAAACCGAACTGTACAGGCGAAGAGAGTCCTTTCATAACATAAGTAGTCAGAAGTCGACTCGCAATAACTTTTTCAAGAGCCTTGCCCATAACTGGGAGCAAGGCAATAGGTCTATATGACAGTGGATCAGATTCTGGCTTCTTTGGATTTTTGAGAAGAGTTTTTAAGTTAGCAACTTTCCAAATTGCAGGGAAAATACCTTGATTAAGACACGAGTTGAATAATGTTGCAATAACTACAGGAACCGTTTTCCATACGCGCTTGAGCACTTCCACTTTAATGCCATCAAGTCCAGGACATTTGCCCGAACGCATAGACTGGATAGCAATATCAATCTCCTCAAAGGTAAAAGAGGGTTCAACAGGCGAGCCCAAGTAACTAGCGTTTTTCACTCTGATGTCTATCTGTTTTGGATCCGTGCATTCTTCTTCTTCTTGATATGTAATAACATCTAGGATCCTGTTCATAGTGGGTACCCAAGATATGGTTTCTTGATCATCAGTAGTTGTAACTGCTGCAAACACTTCACCAGTTGGAATTTTATTGTTTATTAATCTGTAGACGAGCCCCCAGGGAGAACTGTTTCCCTGGGTGCTCACTAGTTGCTCCCATGAAGCTTTTTTCCTCTTGTAGATTTCCTGGTGGTAGTTTCTACGGGCTTGTTTATATCTGTTTTGCAAAAGTACAACCTCCAAAGTGGGACGAGATCTGTCTCTTTTCGCTTTCTGGAAATCTCTTCTTGCCTGTTTCGTCAATCATTTTAATTCTGTCAATTCTGAGGACCACCACGGCACATGGTAGGGCTTCCTTTTCCTATATCTCATGGACTGTCTACAAGCAGTAATAATTATGTTTGAACTACTCGTGCCTGTTCATCTGCAGTGAGAGTGGTGAATTTTTCTATTTGGTCTTGTGTAAAGGAGTCTTTAAGTGAGGAATCAAATTTATCCCACTTTGCTTTCTTTGTGTGAAATCTTGGTATGTCGGTAGGATCAAATCTGGATCGCCTATGATCACAGTTAAGTTGAAACGTCATGATGTTATGATCGCTGGTAGACCAACTAGTGTGCAACTTCCAGTTGGAAAGTCTCGGACTAATAGCAGAAGATGCGAGAGTGATGTCGATGTGAGAAGAACCCATAGGTGTCACACACACGTTGGTGGATGGCCAGGGGTGTTTAATATAGTTAAGCGGTGAGATAAGATTAGGTCTTCCATTAATTCACCCTTTTCATTTGTAGTTGCAGCACTCCACAGAGTAGACTCAGCATTTGCATCCATCATCACAATAACGTTCTTCCCACGCAGAATATTAAGTGTCATATCCAGGTAGTCCACAAATGGTTGTATAGAGTCTCTGTATTGGGAGCATTGACAGTATAATGAGATAGCATAGACTTGGCCAAACTGGCCCTCCAAACACACACAGACAGCATGGGTGGAGCAGAGACTGGGAATTCTTGTAACTGTTAGACTTGGATCTAAGATGACAATTGCAGCCCAGATCCGAAATCGGGTATTTCCACCAGTTCTAACCGTAGCTGGATTGGATTGTACTAATCTATAGTGAATGGGAAAACCCTTTAGAAGGCCCTTATGTGAATAGGGCTCTTGAAGAGCCATAACCTGAATAAAATGTTCTTGCGACACTTTTGTTAAGTCATTTGTAACTGCAATGGATCGTTGGCAATTTAGCTGCAAAAAACCTGATTTCTGTTGATTGTGAAGTACTAGAATTAATACCTGATGTTGTGTTTCTATCCATAGAATGTCTTTGAACGAACAGCATCTGCGGCTTTTAGGTACTCTTGGCATTTGGGATCTCTGAAGGAGTGGGTGCAATTTTTCTTTCGCTTCTTACAGTTTGGACATTCAGCTGGTTTCTCCTTATTTGGGCAATCTATAAAGTTGTGACCGATTAGACCACAGTGCCCACATGTTTGTGCTTCTTGATGACATGATCTTATTGAGTGGCCATATCCCAGGCATTTATAGCATCTGGGAACTATGGTATAATCCTTAACCGTGTGAGATGTCCACCCCAGATAAATTCTACGAGCAGACAATAGAATCTTGCGAATCGTTCCAGTGACTTCTAAAATCCAATTTATGTTGGACTTATTAGGTTTTGGCTTTGTTGGAAATCGAGGCTTAATTTGCTCTTTTACATCCTCAAGTGTAAAATCATAATCTTTTAAATTTTTCTCATAGATATCTTCTATTATATCCTCAATCTTGGAGTCTTTGTGAACATCATAAATCGCAATAGTTGGGCCCAACTTTCTGGGCAATTCAGGTTTTAACCCACACTCTTGTAATTTGACACAGTTTTTGATCTTTTCAAGATCTTGAGGGGTCGCAGTTTCAATTAATACCCCGTTTGCCCGAATTTTCCGCATATATTTAACCTTGACATCCTTTATGTCTGAGGTTAATTTAGCTTTAATCTCTTGTTTTACCTCCTCACTTGTAGCACAGGTGCTGCCCTCCTCTGCCTTAATCAGAATTACGTGTTGCTGCTGTGTAGGTTTACCCGCTATTGATCTTACTGTCTGAGTCGGAGTGTATAGTTGCGTGGTTTGAGCATATGTTAAAGATGGTTGAGAAAAACCAGGATGAGAATCCTTAGGCGTTATGTAATTCTTTTGTATTTTATTCAGCTGGAATTCTTTTTCATCCAGCTTGGTTTTAAGGCGTTCGTTCTCCATGATCACATTGATTAGTATCTGCTCCATAGCAGACCAGATGTCTTGTATTTCAGTGGTTACTTGTTTTGTTAGCCTGCCCCCTTCAGAAAGAATGGTAGAGAGGCCAGTTCTTAAGGAGAAAACTTGCTCCATATGTACTCCTAGTGTTAGGCTGGATTGAGACTGGTCAGGAACAGAAACAGAATCTCCTAGGGCAAAGGAACTAAGATCCACTGAAGGCTGAGACAATGCCTTCTCCAAGGGTGTGGGTAAGTTTTTGGGTTCTAGGCTAGGGATTTCCATTGTCGGTTCTTTACGAGTGGAAGCAGTCACTTTGGTCACATTATCACTTCCAGCAACAGTCTGTGCAGAGGAAAGTAATGGTGGGATATCATCCAAGAATTCATTTTGATGGTCCGATTCCATTTTATATTAATGGTTCTTGAATTTAGTTGAGCTTAAGTTTTTTTTTTTTTTTTTTTTTTTTTAAAGATTTTAATGGTATCTATAGATGAGTTATGGTTTTTAATTATCCTCATTTATAAAAGAATTATGAACAACGATATTCAAGTAATACAGACGATACTATATTCAGGCTTGAGAATGTTGGCTCCCTTCAGTTGTGCAAGTTCCACCAGTCAGGTTGAGGCCTTAGGGTCACGTGACCATACAACAACAAGGCTGTTTTCATTCGTCGAAGAAGAAGCAATGGCTGCCTCCAGGTAACATAATTATTTTAGTCACTAATTCAATCACCCATAAAGCCAAAATAAGTAACTCTAGCATTACTAAAACCGTATATAGTTGGAACGGAGTTCCAACTATATACGGTTTTAGTGATGTCGATGTGAGAAGAACCCATAGGTGTCACACACACGTTGGTGGATGGCCAGGGGTGTTTAATCTAGTAGAAATTGTTACAAAGAGCACAGATCAACTTTAGCAACTACCAATGTTAATTAACGGCCGAACCTATATGGCGTTTCCATGTTGCAGATCGCCGGAACGAGCGACATGTAACAAGGAAATAAAAACTCTCATATCTTTTCAACGCCTTAGAGATTCAGCGTGGAATAAACGTCTGTTGACTCACCGACACCAGGAGATCTTGATAGATACAAAATAAATCCAATTTGAGCGAATAAAAGCCACTAAAATACTAAACTATACGGAACACTGAGTTCATGCATTGAGTTGCATCTGATATTTGGACTCACCTGACCAGCACACTCGTTTCTACTCCTCTAGTGTTCAACCATCATGTCGTTGACCCCACAGCATTCGCCATCGAGAATGATCAGCGGTGACTGTAGGTCAATCTTAAATAACGAACTCCTGTTCGATATTTAAGGCATACCCTGGAGATGGTACACCATTCAGCATCGAAAATGGCAATGAGAAAGGGTGGTACGTGCCATTTGAGGAGACTGGGTAGGCTTCAAGTTGAGTCTCAGTAAGAGATTTCTTGATCTTTACTGCTTCTGTTATTTTGCGCAATCTTGCAAAGAATACATTTAAATCGAGCCTTAGCCTGTGACGACATTTTTTTTGTAATATCTAATCTTATCGCAACAGGGTCTCACTATTGCATTACAAGAGCTACAAATCAAGAGGTCTTCAACTTGATCGTTGCCCAGTGAATCTTAAGTTTCTTTACAGTAGTATGGAAATGCGTAAAAAGCAAAAAGACATATTTGCTGTGACCTTCCGGATGTTTCCCTACCACGTAGATAGCACAGTTACAACAAAGAAAGAGTCACTTACAGTGATGAGATGAATTCTGTAAGATTTAGTTGGTGGGGTTTACGTTCCCCGGTCGGTCTGTCCTAGAAAATTGTGCTGTTAAAAAAGGGCGACCTTGGGGCTGACAAAGAATGACGAGTGAATATTGAAGGATAGTCTTCTGTATAGGAGAAGGAACGCTGCAGTTATAACTCGCCATTATTGAATCCAATTGAATCAGAGGAAGATGTAGGGCAATTGGAACCATTAATCCAGAGATCATCACAAGACGCATACTTTAGTACATCATTCAGAAATTTAATTCAGTAGTGCTGCACAAATTACGAACTTGAATCGGAGCTCCTTTGCAAGCTGCTACGCACTGTAACGACAAGATACTTTGATTTAAAAATCAAAGTATCTCGTTGTAAAAATAGAAATTTCCACTAACAACTGTACATTTAAAATGTTGAAATTATTTTTTTAAAGTTAATATTTTCCTTCGCGTGTGTAAGTGATGGCAACTCTTTCTGGCTGGTACTTGCTGCAAATAAGCCCAGTCTCCCTCCTCCTCCCACTCTTCCCCTCCCTGCTACGCTACTGATCCGCAGAAAATCACCGAAATAGGTGAAATGGCACCGTTTTTGTTATATCTCTTATTGTGAATGTGTTCACAACGAATTTCCCACGATATTGAACTGTCTTCGACAGTGGATTCTCGAATAGGCAATTCTTCACCAGTGGAGTCCAAGTGGATACCACCATCACCCAGGGATGGCGGTGTCCGCCGAGAATATGTAACATTAGTCTTCTCAGTGGAGAAGGGTTGCTTATTGGAGGTTGCTTATATGAGATGTAAAAAACGATGCCATTTCATCTACTTCGGTGTTTTATTACGAACTAAAATGAAACATTTTTTTAATATAAAAATAGGGAAATTGTATATTAAAAAAAAAAAAACTTAAGTAGGCTAGCTAACGTCATTATAATAATAATACAGTGTGTATTCTGTGTATTATTCATAAAAACATACAGTGTGTATGTTTTTATGCGGGAAAGCTTTTTACCCGGGAAACTTCTAACGAGGGATACACAGTTGAATTTGGAATTAAGAAAACAAACCTAGTAGAGCGGAAAACTTCTTATGCGGGGGTTTCGTATCAGAGTTCTATTATATTTGTTTAATAATTTCTTTTTAACTTTATTATAACGGCTGCAGCTCATTGCAGAAAATCGTATTATGTTATCCCCGGATAAGTGTATCAGTAAAAGAGATATTAGGAAAGGAAACAACAAAAAGAAATAGGAACAATTTTATAAATAGTCAAGAGCAATATTCACGCCACTAAACTATTTAAGAAATTTTTGTACATTCAAGAATAATAGTTTTATATGCACCATATCCTAATTTGTTTTCAAGTATATCAATATTATTACACTGAATATTTAGACGCAATCATATCTAAAATTAATATTTAAAATAATTAAGGTATGTTTAAACATATTAAATATAAAATAATAAAAAATATATTTTTTAAAAATTGAAGATTTTTTGAAACTTCTTGAAATCTTAATAGGAAATTGTAATTAATCTAAAGACACTATTAAAAATCCTATACAAAATTCATATATTAATTTCAGGAAAAAAAACCGAAAATGAATTCTTTTCTCACCTTACCTCCGGAGTAGGGTGGGCAATATCTCATGGGATGGAGGGTTAAACTCGCCATGGAGGGTTCAAACCCTCCAAAAATAAATGAGAAATAGATATCATTACACGAATGAATGAATGAAGCGTGGCTTCTGAAGTTCTCATTTTTGGAGGCAGATCTCCAAACACTCCTAAAGTATAATGCAACGCATTCATTACAAGTGATGACTTTCCTTCCACATTATAGAGAAAGGCTTATTTTTGAAGGAAGGTCTCCGCAAATATAAAATTCAACAGCAGAGATTCTTTGCACGAATGAAATTATATTTTCAAGTGATTGCTACTTAAACGAATGCAACTCCACTTCAAAAACAAAGTTCCGATTTCACTTGCCAGATTTTCTCATCATTGAGCTCCACGATTGCGATTAGTCCACCAATGCCGAGGGCACGTAGATTTGTGGCAATCGTCAATTTTCTTCAGGACTTGGAAGCAGAAATCAATTGAGAAAATAATATTCGCAATTTGTTTAATTCTCAAGCCCAGTAAGAAAGTGTACCGATAGGGTGTTCTAAGTGTCCACGCAATTAATGGTGGCACTTAGATCGACTCCATTTGATTTTAGAGCAAGCTCAGTGAACACAACTCGTTGCAATAACCTTGGTTCACTGAGTTCGCTACAAACTTAAAGTAAAAGGGAACGGCTTCAGCTTCTTCTTCCAGACAGCTAGTTGGTCTGGTGGAAGACTGGCAATGAATGCTCCTTGCCCACTATATATAAAGGTGGTGTCAATAATGAATCATTGTTTGCGCAATACTACTTTTTGGTTTGGCGATTAAATGAAACCTTAACACTTATCATTTGTAACAATTGTAATTATTTTCCTGCGAGGAGACTGCGCAGTTCCATTTCCAAAAATAATTCTGTGCGGAATAAGTTAGTTGATTACTTTGTGGAAAAATCGCAAAAATAAAATGTCCAGTAAAACTCAAAATCCAATGATTCCCGAATGTGCAGTAAGTCATCTTTAGAATTAACTGAAGTGTTAAAATACTGCTGATCTCTGAAAAAAAGATTATAAAATAATAAGAATACAAAAAAAACGAGGATATTTACAACCCCACGTATTAATATTATAATACAATTCGGAATTCGTTGAAATTCGGCACTCGTATCAACGACTATCTTCAGCAATCATTGCAAAAACGGATTTGATTTCATTGCTCTTTTTCAAGATAGTGGCAGGGAAATCTTTCCATTTAAAGCGTTTTGAGATAGTAGTAGTAATCGAGGCATGCGATGCAAGAAAGCAAGCTTATGTAGCTTCAGCCAAAAAAAAAAAAAAAAAAAAAAACACAAGCAAACATTTCACATATCCATTCCATCCCACTAAACGTTTGTCCAGTTCCTCCTTGAATTTATTAAACTATCAACCGCCAGAACAACATATGGAAGTTTGTTCGAACAATCAACTGCCCACTGGCCAAAGGCAAATTTCCGCACATCTAATCGGTAATCATCCTTCCTCAATTTGAATTTATACCCCCTCACGTTCGTAATTTGAGCAAGAAGGATCCCATCAGCACTGAGCCTGCTCAACCCATTCAAAACCTTACACACCTCAGTCAGATCACCTTGAGGTAAGACCACCCCTTCGTTCACCTCACTACAATGATAATGATACAGGCTGGCTGGAAAGGCTACAAAGACCATGAAAGAGATTTAATAATGGACACAAAACCTTCAGTCCTCTAAGTTGCAAAGGGTGGAAACCTGATGGAGGTTTCAAGTTTAAGTGCTGAGGAAACTAAACACCAGCGATATCTTTGCTATTTCTAAACGGCTGAAACTAAGAGGCACGCACGTATTTAAACTAAGAAAGTACAAATACAGATTATATAGTGCAAGAAAGTTTGCTTTCCGAGAAAGAGTAATTGGCTGGCGTAACAAGCTCCCGTCTGACTTCTTGAAACGAGACAGCTTAAGAAAACTTATGGGAGGAATAGACAAATTCTTATGTAAAATATATAAAGACTAAGAATGAGAGTCACGACTTACAATTAAACAAAATGAGGGTTTTCTAAGGCTGATGCTAAAGAAGCTTTACTAGTCTGCATAATCTTGCATCTGCTGATGCTAAACTGGCTCTTCCTTTCAAGGCGTCTCCGTGGCCAGGTGGGAAGGAGCAACAGTGCGTAGCACACGCTTCTTGATTAGACCGGGGTTCGAGCCCGTCACCACCAAATACGGAGGATGCGGGAAGGTCAGGGAATGACCACCGCATATCCCGGAGCAATATGGCCTTAGTTGCTAATGCTTCTAAAAACCAAATAACAAACAAACAACAAACAAACATCTTCCTTTCAAGACAATTTCTATTCGCTCTTCAGCGTGTCGGGTGGATACAGCGTATTGTGGCGAAGGCTTTAATTTTAATATAGTGTTTCCTTTGTTTAAAAATATTGAATTAAGAGGGACACCGTGAAACATAAGACATCGTTGTTGTTGGTTTTGGGGCGATTTGGGCTGCACGGCTTGATAAGGTGGTGGTCTGCCGTACTCCATTATAGAGAGGGCACTCAACTATGATGTGCTGGACTATGATTTGAGCATGGCAGTTCGGACAAGAAAGCGGGTCTGAGGAAGAAAGAAGATAAAGGTGAGTAAAGTGTGTATGTCCTATTCGTAATCTTGCAAATGTGATTTCTTCCTTTTGGTTGGAGCGGAAACTAGATGGCCAAGACTGGAGTTTCGGTTTAATCCGAAGGAGTTTGTTGCCTTCTTGGTTTTGCCAAATGGTTTGTCAGTAATTCATACTTCGGTTTGTTATAAGACTTTTATAGTCGGTGAAAGGAATTTTGAAAGAGTCATCAATTGGTTGCACAGTAGATTTGGCTGCATGGTCAGCATTCTCATTGCCAGGTATGCCAACATGGCTAGCGACCCAACAAAATTTTACTACCTTCGTGTTCGTAGCTAGATGAGCCAACAAGTTTTGAATATTACCAAGTAGATAGTTGTGATGCTTTCTTGGTTGCTGTAAATCGAGAAGGGCACTGAGAGAGTCGGTAAAAATAATACTGTTGGTAGACTGGCACAATTTTATAGTTTCCAGGGCGATTTGTATGGCATGTAGTTCAGCAGTAAAGATACTGCATTCTTAAGGTAACTGATTAGAGATTATAGAAGAAGGAAGAACAGCGGCAGCACCGACATGGTGGTCAGTTTTGTAGCAGTCTGTGTATATCCTGGTATAAGATTTGTATTTCTCAAATAGAGATTTATGAAGCTGGTTTACATTATGAAGAAAGAGTACTTTTCCCCCATTCTTGAAGGGACAGATCACAGGTGGCAGAGCAAAAAGCCCATGGAGGAGTAGTGAAACTAGGGGTGGCTATTTTAGAAAGAGGTCAAGCCGCCAATTATCAGTAGGGAGCAAAAACGTATGCCAGCGGGTCGATTTATTGAGGGATGAACGGCATACAAGTTCTCCCAATCTGTTGTAAATAGATGTTTCCACGGTGGATGCAAGGATTGGCTTTTTATTTTTACGGCATAATTTAGCAGTAAAATTTGTCTTCGTAGAGAGAGAGTGGGGGATCGTGAGCTTCTGCACAGGAGATGTGCAGTAGGCTACATGCAGTGCTTAGGTCACTGTGGTGAATAGGGCCCAAAAACCTTAAGACGCTGGGTCTAGCAGAGTTGTAAACTGGAGATTCATAGTCTAATCGTGATCTTGCGATAGCGTGATGTAACTGAAATGTATGACGGTCAGCACCCCATGATGTAGCTGATAATTGTCTCAAAATGTTTAATTTCTCGAAACAGGTGGTTCTAAGTTGTTCAATATGGTCAAAGGGCAATTTTTTTTATCTAACGTTAACGCAAGGAATCGAATGGCAGGTATATCGTGGTTCCCCAGCATTAGAATTGGGTCATTATTTTGCTCATACAGCTGGTGAGGGCAGTAGGTCGATAGTCAAATGGGTTCATTGAGTCCTTGCCAGGATTTTAATAAAGCTATGACATATGAGTGTCGCCAGGTATCGGGGAAAGTATCTTCTGTGAAAACCCGGCAGTTATATAGCTGGAGTAAGACACGAAGCGACTTTTCGCTCAGCTCTTTCAACATGACACAATGAATTCCATTAGGTCCAGCAGCACTGTGTTTCGAGCTGTTAAGAGCAAGCCGTAGTTCAATTATGGTAAAGTAACAGATGTACTTTTGACTTTTCTCTGTGTTAAAATTTAAAGTCTGCTCTTCAGCAAGGGACTTTAATTTCTGAAAGTTTGGCGAGTATGAGGATACGGCAGAGGTTTCAGCAAAGAATTCTCCGAGAGTGTTGGCTATGTCTTGAGGTAGTGAAACATCATTCCCGTTTACATTCAGTATTAATAGATGCAAAGGAGGATATTTATTATATATTTTTATAATATTTTTTCAGATGGTTTGCATTTTAGTGGACCGCGTAATAGTTGAAGCAAAGCGTTTCCATGACTCCCTTTTGCTTGCACGCTGAATGCATCTAGCATTGGCTTTGGCTTTCTTAAAGTGTACTAGGGATTTTGCGAAATTTATTCCAGGCTTTATTTTCCCCTCGTTTAGCTTGATTGCATTCATTGTTTCATCAGGGTTTTGATCTTATTCTATGATTTGTGGACACTCTTGGAATTGCTGCTTCGGTGGCCAGCAATATTTGATTTGTTACATAATCAACCGCATTATTTATTGACACATTTGAAACAGCTGTTTTTTGTAGGATGGCTATTTGCCTATATTTTTTCCAATCAGCTTTGGCAAAGTTCCATTTGGCAGTTTGATTATGACAAGGTGGAGAATTTGATTCTACACGGCAGACTATTGGATAATGGTCACTACCCAGTAGACTGTCATGAACAGACCAATCAAACAGCGGAAAAAGGACTGCTGAGCATATGGAGAGATCAATTGCTGAGCTTGACCCAGAAGGTAGATGAAAATAAACCAGTATTCAGTAGTGTCAGATTAAATTTATCTAAAAGCTTCTCTAGTATTTTTCCTCGTTTATCGTGTATTCTATCATCCCATAGAGGATTATGTGCGTTAAAATCTCCCATGATGCAAAAGGGAGGAGGGAGCTGAGATTCAACAGTTTCAAGATCAGTGTAAGAAATGTCTTGGTTAGGGAAAGATTTATTTATATAAGGAGACAATGGTAAAAGATAAACGAAAGGATATTCGAGCAGCTACTGCTTCTAGATTCGTTTGTAACATTAATGGTCGGGAAAGGATATTGGAGTTGACTACAAGTGCAACCCCTCCATGAGCCGAATTGCTTAAATGAGAAACTCGATCTTTTCTGTAGATAACATGATAGTAGGAGGGGAGGCACTTTGAACCAAACTGACCAGGAAGGGAAGGTCTGTCAACCCTCCCTCTCCCCACCCCCGCCACTAGGCGGCGCTGCCATAGAACACTTTGAACTGATTTTGTCAGCGGGTGGTCTTCCTCCCTCTCCCCACTCCTGACGCCAGGTGGCGCTGCCATCGAACCAGAGGGATGTACATTCATATATACCTTATATACATAATTTATACAAATCATTGTCTTTATAAATTATACAAATTATACATTGTCTAGTTAACTATATTATACATATCATTGTCTTATTTTATATGACAGGCAGATATAAAGAGAGCGCAAGCATAATTTGCAATTTTACAAAGAATTAGAGAATGTTCACATCTACAGCACTATTTACAGCGAGATAACAGAATGACAAGATGTCCAATGTAAACATGACAGGAGCATTAAACAGTCCCGACCAGTTCATTCTTCATTTCCTGCATTCTCTTTTGTTTTCATCTGTGGGCATCATTCAACATTTATAGGTGGATTTTTTGTGATAATTCTTGGAATTCAAAGAGAGGGTTTTATTCTCCATACATGGTGTAACAAGACTTATGACATTATAATCCTTTGATTTAATTCCAGGAACACAATTCCCAATTGAACAACATATTTTTACATAATTCTAACATGTCTCTGTAGCCAATAAAAAAATAATTACATGTCTATATGAACTCAATAATATTTATTGTGATCCTATGATTGTGTTTTTTCCAAAGCACTAAGACGTTAGTATCTATTATCAATAGTTTAACAATTAAAACTTATTTTCTCTCTCAATAATTGTACTAAGACATAGATAAAATTTGCAAAAGAATAAAAACTTATTTCTCTGTCAATAATAATGTTAAGGAACCACAAAGACACATAAAAGTTACAAAAGAATATTGTATTTTATTCTTAAAAAAACTAAAGATACATACAAAATACTTACAACTAAAGATTCGCTAATCTTAATAAGTTAAGCTACTGTAACCACCCTCGGTTGTTAATGCATCGTCACTGCGATCGTGCTAGATGATGGGCACTGTGGAAGCACCGGACTTGGAAAATCCGCTCTCGTCAACGGCATAGGGATTCCAAGGACCACCAACATTTACATCGTCTTCTTCTTCATACTCCCTGACAATAATGATGTCCGGTGAATGAACCTCACGATCAACGTATACCGATCCTATTGACACTTCCGATGCCGATCGAGAGGAGGTGGATGTGGATATATCACCATGGTATGAAAGATGCAAACTTGCAGAGGCTGAAAATTTCATAGACACTTCCCATGAACAGCGGCTATCATCGAACAATAGAGAGGAATTGGTGGAACTCATCTCAAATGGGAGTTTAGCTCCGTGTTTTTGGAAAATATGTCCCGTTATATTCTTTTCAATTGCTAGAATTTGTACGAAATAGAACTTTTTTGCGGCAGTTTCTTTTTCGAGATAGGCACACAGCTCGCCGCTAAACGATTTCGCCCACCTTTCAATCCACCCCTCAGGTTTTTTTATGCATCCCAACTCAAAAATTATGCAAAACGGTTCGCAACCGACTCGTTTGCATTATTGAAACTATGAAAAATAAATATCATAAAGCAGTGACTGGTAGTTTAAAATCGACATTTTGTTTGACTAGCTGATGAGGGAAAAATAACATTCAATCTCAGCAATTGCGAATGGATCCAAAGCAGTAAAAAGCTGAGATTTTTTTAAATAAATTTTCGCTTATCCTTCAACACTTTGTAACCTTTTCACAACAAACGTGAAAAAAATCAATTTAAAATTCTTAATTTTAAGCATTTTCCCTATACTGTAAGATAAATTTGAACCTGAACAGCTCATTCAAATCATAAAAAATCGAACGAGTTTATTCGTTGACATGAAAAAAAAAAAAAAAAAAAAAACCTGAAACTATGTACAAGGAATGTACATAGTTTCAGGTTTTTCAAGTACATAGTACAAACTATGTACACGCCTAAGGTTAAAAATATATAAACCGTTATCATTGAAATAATCACATTTTTAGATCTTTTGTGTTTCCAGAAATTCCATCATCCCTCAAAATTTCAGAAATTACACATTTGGAATCAAGGGAACATATTAGAATTAGTGAAAAATAAGAGGGGTTTTTTTCAAATAAAAAAGCGTTTTTTTTTTCTTATTTACAATCAAAAGTTTAAAGTTTGCTTGTGTGCGACATATACACAAATAACTTTGCTGGTTTTTACATAGCAAAACAGTAAAAAGATGATATTTTTAATATTAAAAAAGACTTTTCAAAGTACTCTGAACAGTTGAAATGTTAACAATTTTTGGATCTGTTGTTGCAGCAGAAAAAATAAAATACACACACACACACACACCACTCTGTAAAATTAACAATGACAACGGAAATTATACTTTTATGAATATCTGTATAACAACTGATGAGCGGCAGTGCGTAGCACACGCTTCTTGATTAGACCGGGGTTCGAGCCCGTGACCACCAAATACGGAGGATGCGGAAAGGTCAGGGAATGACCACCGCATATTCCCCGAGAAATATGGCCTTAGTTGCCAATGCTCCTAAAAACCAAATAAATAAACAAACAACTGATGAATTGATTTAGTGAAAAGATGGGGTGCATAAGGAACAACCTTAAAACGGGGAAATAACAATTACACCCACTAACAATGCTCCTTCGCGACGAGATTAAGAATTTTTATTTAACCCTGATCACTGTGGGACCACAAAATAGCTCGACGCTTGTCTGCTGAAGCAAAACCAAGAAGGCAACAAACTCCTTCGGATTAAACCGAAACTCCAGTCTTGGCCATCTAGTTTCCGCTCCAACCGAAAGGAAGAAGTCACACTTGCAAGATTACGAATAGGACATACACACCTTACTCACCTTTATCTTCTCTCTTCCTCAGATCCGCCTTCTTGTCCGAACTGCCATGCTCAAATCACAGTCCAGTACATCATAGTTGAGTGCCCTCTCTATAATGGAGTACGGCAAACCACCACCTTGTCAAGCCATGCAGCCCAAATCTCACCTACTTTGCAACAAATATTAGACGACAGATCTGATATTGATGCAGTTTTCACTTTCCCAAAAAGGATAAAATGCTATGACAGAATAATGCTTAAATCTCACATAATGTAATGCACATCTCACTTTCAATAACGCGTGTTATCTCCTACCATTGTTTGGCGCATAATGGTCTTTAACTGCCGTTATGCCGCAAAACCAACAACAACGATGTCTTATGTTTCATGGTGTCTCTCTTAACTCAATATTTTTAAACGAAGGAAACACTATATTTAAAATTAAAGCCTTCGCCACAATACGCTGTATCCACCCCACACGCTGAAGAGCGAATAGAAATTCTCTTGAAAGGAAGAGCCAGTTTAGCATCAGCAGATGCAAGATTATGCAGACTAGTAAAGCTTCTTTAGCATCAGCCTTAGAAAACCCTCATTTTGTTTAATTGTAAGTCGTGTCTCTCATTCTTAGTTTTTATATATTTTACATAAGAATTTGTCTAATCCTCCCATAAGTTTTCTTAAGCTGTCTCGTTTCACGAAGTCAGACGGGAGCTTGTTACGCCAGCCAATTACTCTTTCTCGGAAAGCAAACTTTCTTGCACTATATAATCTGTATTTGTACTTTCTTAGTTTAAATACATGATCCTTAGTTTCAGCCGTTTAGAAATAGCAAAGATATCGCTGGTGTTTAGTTTCCTCAGCACTTAAGCTTGAAACTTCCATCAGGTTTCCACCCTTTGCAACTTAGAGGACTGAAGGTTTTGTGTCCATTATCAAATCTCTTTCCTGGTCTTTGTAGCCTTTCCAGCCAGTCTGTATCATTATCATTGTGATTGAGGGGAACGAAGGGGTGGTGTTTTCTGCGAGGTAATCTGACTGAGGTGTATAAGGCCTTGAATGGGTTGAGCAGGCTCAGTGCTGATGGAATTCTTCTTCTTGCTCAGAGCACGAACGTGAGGGGGCATAAATCCAAATCGAGGAAGGATGATTACCGATTAGATGTGCGGAAATTTGCCTTTGGCCAGTGGGCAGTTGATTGTTCGAACAAACTTCCATCTGTTGTTGTGGAGGTTGATAGTTTAATAAATTCAAGGAGGAACTGGACAAACGTTTAGAGGGATGCATTGGATATGTGAAATGTTTGCTTGTTTTTTTTTTTTTTATTTTTGGCTGAAGCTACATAAGCTTGCTTTCTTGCATCGCATGCCTCGATTACTACTACTATCTCAAAATGCTTTAAATGGAAAGATTGCCCTGCCGCTATCTTGAAAAAGAGCAATGAAATCAAATCCGTTTTTGCAATGATTGCTGAAGATAGTCGTTGATACGAGTGCAGAATTTCAAGGAATTCCGAGGTGTATTATAATATAAAGTATTTTCAATTAATACGTGGGGTTGTAAATATCCTCTTTTTTTGTATTTTTATTCTTTTATTTATTTTATTTATTTTTTTTTTTCAGAGATCAGCAGGATTTTAACACTTCAGTTAATTCTAAAGATGACTTACTACACATTCGGGAATCTTTGGATTTAATTGAGTTTTACTGGACATTTTGTTTTGCGATTTTTCCACAAAATAATCAACTAACTTATTCCGCACAGAATTATTTTTGGAAATGGAACTGCGCAGTCTCCGCGCAGGAAAATAATTATAATTGTTACAAATGATAAGTGTTAAGGTTTCATTTAACTGGCAAACCAAAAAGTAGTATTGCGCAAACAATGATTCATTATTGACACCACCTTTATATATGGTGGGCAAGGAGCATTCATTGCCAGTCTTCCACCAGACCAACCAAGTGTCTGGAAGTAGAAGCTGAACCTGTTGCCTTTTACTTTGCAGCGAGCTCAGTGAACCAAAGTTGTTGCAACGAGTTGCGAGTTGTGTTCACTGAGCTTGCTGTAAAATCAAATGGACTCGATCTAAGTGTCACCATTAATTGCGTGGACACTTAGAATACCCTATCGGTACACTTTCTTACTGTGCTTGAGAATTAAACAAATTGCGAATATTATTTTCTCAATTGATTTCTGCTTCCAAGTCCTGAAGAAAATTGACGATTGCCACAAATCTACGTGCCCTCGGCATTGGTGGACTAATCGCAATCGTGGAGCTCAATGATGACGAGAAAATCTGCCAAGTGAAATAGGAACTTTGTTTTTGAAGTGGAGTTGCATTCGTTTAAGTAGAAATCTATTGAAAATATAATTTCATTCGCGCAAAGAATCTCTGCTGTTCCATTTTATATTTGCGGAGACCTTCTTCAAAAATAAGCCTTCTCTATATAAGCCATGGCGAGTTTAATCCTCCCTCCCTTGACAGATTTCCCCACCCTACTCCGGAGGTAAGGTGGGAGAGAATATATTATTATTTTCTATTTTTTTTCCAGAAAGTAGAAGGAAAGTCATCACTTGTAATGAATGCGTTGCATTATATTTTAGGAGGATTTGGAGATCTGCCTCCAAAAATAAGAACTTCAGAAGCCACGCTCATTCATTCACTCGTGTAACGAATATATTTTTCATTTATTTTTTTTCAGGGTTTTCCCCTTGACAAATTTCCCAACCTACTCCGAAGGTAAGGTGGGAGAGGATAATATCATTTTCTGTTTTTTTTTTTACTAGAAATTAATATGTGGATCTTGTAAAGGGTTTTTAATTGTATCTTTAGGTTAATTAAAATTTCCTATTTTTAGGAGCCCTTCCTCCACAAATTAGGCTTTCTCAATCCTGTCTCCACAAAGTGGACGGAAAGCCAATCACGTGTACTGAATGTGTTGCATTATACTTCTGGAGGGTTTCAAGATCTCCCTCCAAAAATGAGCAGAAGCCACGCTTCATTCATTCACTCGTGTAATGAATCTACTTTTCATTTATTTTAGGAGGTTCAAACCCTCCATGGCGAGTTTAATCCTCCATCCCTTGAGATATTGCCCCACCCTACTCCGGAGGTAAGGTGGGAAAGGATAAATCATTTTCTGTTTTTTTCCTGAAATTAATATATGAATCTTGTATAGGATTTTTAATAGTGTCTTTAGGTTAATTACAATTTCCTATTAAGTTTTCAAGAGAATTCAAAAACATCTTCATATTTAAAAAAAATATTTTTCTTAATATTTTATATTTAAAATTTTTAAATTATAACTTAATTATTTTAAATATTAATTTTAGATATGATTGTGTCTAAATATTCACTGTAATAATATTGATATACTTGAAAACAAATTAGGGTATGGTGCATATAAAACTATTATTCTGTAATGTACAAAAAATTCTTAAATAGTTTAGTGGCGTGAATATTGCTCTTGATATTATAAAATTGTTCCTATTTCTTTTTTTTTTTTTTTTCCTTTCCTAATATCTCTTTTACTGATACACTTATCCGGGGATAACCTAATACGATTTTCTGCAATGATCTGCAGCCGTTATAATAAAGTTAAAATGAAATTATTAAACAAATATAGTAGAACTCTGGTAAGAAACCCCCGCATAAGACGTTTTCCCCTCTACTAGATTTATTTTCTTAATTCCAATTTCAACTGTGTATATATTGTTTTCTCATTCGTTAGAAGTTTCCCGGGTAAAATGTTTTCCCGCATAAAAACATACTTGATAAAGAATACACACTATTATTATTATAATGACGTTACCCTACTTAAGTTTTTGTTTTTTTTTTAAATGTAGAATTTCTCTATTTTTATATTAAAAAAATAAAACAATATAAACACTTTGATAATCGAACAAGTTAGTGCATAGCACCGAAGTAGGTGAAATGGCATCGTTTTTTTACATCTCATATTGTGAATGCCTTCACAACGAGTTGCCTTGATATTGCACTACCTCCAATAAGCAACGCTTCTCCACTGAGAAGACAAATGTTACTTATTCTCGGCGGACACCGCCATCCCTGGGTGATGGTATCCACTTGGACTCCACTGGTGAAGAATTGCCTATTCGAGAATCCACTGTCGAAGACAGTTCAATATCGTGGGAAATTCGTTGTGAACACATTCACAATAAGAGATATAACAAAAACGGTGCCATTTCACCTATTTCGGTGATTTTTCTGCTTATCAGTAACGTAGCAAGGAGGGGAAGAGTGGGAGGAGGAGGGAGACTGGGCTTGTCTGCAGCAGGTGCCAGCCAGAAAGAGTTGCCATCACTTACATACGTGAAGGAAAATATTAACTTTAAAAAAAGAATTTCAACTTTTTAAATGTACAGTTGTTAGTGGAAATTTCTATTTTTACAACGAGATACTTTGATTTTGAAATCAAAGTATCTTGTCGTTACAGTGTGTAGCAGCTTGCAAATGAGCTCCGATTTAAGTTCATAATTTGTGCAGCACTACTGATTTAAATTTCTGAATGATGTATTAAAGTATTCGTCTTGTGATGATCTCTGGATTAATGGTTCCAATTGCCCTACATCTTGCTCTGATTCAATTGGATTCGATAATGGCGAGTTATAACTGCAGCGTTCCTTCTCCTATACAGAAGACTATCCTTCAATATTCACTCGTCATTCTTTGTCAGCCCCAAGGTCGCCCTTCTTTAACACCACAATTTTCTAGGACAGACCGACTGGAAAACGTAAACCCCACCAACTAAATCCTCCAGAATTCATCTCATCACTGTAAGTGACTCTTTCTTTGTTGTAATTGCACTATCCTACGTGGTAGGGGAACATCCGAAAGGTCACAGCAAATATGTCTTTTTGCTTTTTACCCATTTCCATACTAATGTGGAGAAACTTAAGATTCACTGGGCAACGATGAAGTTGAAGACCTCTTGATTTGTAGCTCTTGTAATGCAATAGTGAGACCCTGTTGCAATAAGATTAGATATTACAAAAAAATATCGTCACAGGCTAAGGCACGATTTAAATGTATTCTTTGCAAGATAACAGAAGCAGTAAAGAAGATCAAGAAATCTCTTACTGAGACTCAACTTGAAGCCTACCCAGTCTCCTCAAATGGCAGGTACCACCCTTTCTCCTTGCCATTTTGAATGGTGTACCATCTCCAGGGTATGCCTTAAATATCGAACAGGAGTTTTCCCTTTCGTCATTGACCTTAAAGAGCTTAAGATTGACCTACAGTCACAGGGACAATATCTTGCAAACCAGCCACAATGTACATTCTGTATACAATAGAGTTCTCCTTCTTCCTGTTAGTGGATTATATGACAAATGGTCTGAGTTATTTACTTTCCAAAAATCCCTGGAAAACGGGTATGGCGCGCTAAACGAAATGTTTCAAGGTGGGCTACGTGAACTATCCGATTATAAAAAGCAAAATCTCGAATTGAATCAGTTATAATAACTCGGGAGAAAACCAGAGAGCTGCATAGATACAATGATACAACTCGTTGCTCGCGTGAGCTGAATTACTTCAAAAATGCAAATCCTTCCTAACTGCACAAGGTTCCGTTAACTAGCATAGAACCTGGTTCTAAAGGTCAAGCAATGTCACTCGCGGGCGACGACCAAACTTGCAGTGATGCTAACGATATACCGAATTGTCAGCTTCTCTCAAATACAGTAAACCCTCGATTTAACGGATTTTCGGCATAACTGAATTATGACCACCCCCCCCCCCATCCGAAATGGTCATTTGCATTTGATCGTGCAAGTCAAAAGTGATAAAGTAGCAGTATATTCCAGAGTTTCAAAAAGGCGTAATTATGGGAGCTCGTGCGTCGAGTGTTTCAATCGGACACAGCATGTCTTGTCGGTTTCTGGCGTCCAGTCTGATTACTGCGTGCAAAGAATGGTGTCGAACGTGTCAAACCACTTCCCGCCGACAGAACTGTAAAGGATTACGCAAGGTGGCTGTTCATAGTGAGCGAAGAGTGCAACACGTTGTACAGGCTCAATGGCAAGTCGCTGTGCGGTAGTTGATATCGCAGTACGAATGTGCTGCAGACTCACACCCATGGATTCCACAGCAGATGACTCAAGAGATAACCTCTCCTCACCGCTGATCATTCTCGATGGCGAATGCTGTGGTGTCAACAACACGATGGTTGAACACTAGAAACGAGTGTGCTTGTCAGATGAGTCCAAATACCAGGTGCAACACGCCGACGGATGCCTTCACGTGTGGTGCGAGCAACATGAATCATGAACCCATCGTGCATGGCGTCAACTATAAATGGAGGTGGCGGTCGTTGCTTAATATAGGGCATGTTTTGCTGGAAAGGACCAGGACCCCTGGTGCGTATGGACCCAAAGTTTCACCAGAGAGAATCTACTGGTAGCTCTTAGGAGACCATGTGCATCCCGCAATTTTTGCTTTTCTCCCGAACAAGAACGGAATCTTCCAAGATGATAATACCAGTGACATTTGGCCTGCACTGTCATGAGTGGTTAGAGGAACACAGTGAAGACATCACCCATCTTGATTGGCCTCCAAATTTGCTTGACCTCACTCCAGTTGAACACCGGCGGAATGTTTTGGAACAGGAAGTCAGATGTATGGACACGCAACTGTTATCTATTCCATCACTGTGAAAGAAGCCTTGCAGACAGCATGGAGGCTGAAGCTCCCTTTGAACGTTTCAGATATCTAGTAGAGACAATGCCTAGGCAAATAGCGGTTGTTATCCGTGCTAAAGGTGGCCCAACACGATATCAGGTAGGGGGATCATAATTTTTCAGATTATTATCGTGCCACCTGGAAAAGCGAAAGCCTTGCAGTGCGTCTGCACTGCAGATGGGCTGCCAGGAGTGCTCATGGGGGCTTTGTCAATAATGTACAGGACTTTTTCACGAGATATAACGTGGATCTGTTGTAACGGGTCCACAGAAGAGAAACGAGATAAATGAGTGGAACATAACATTATTTTTACCTGGAAAGGCTTCAGTTCTTCTAATTGCAGCATTTAGAGACTAGCCACCTGCCAGGCGATCTGATTGAGGTGTTTAAGGCTTTGAATGGACTGGGTAAGCTCATTATTGATAAAATCCTTACTACATACATGAGGCAGCATAAATTCAAACTGAGGAAGGATTGGCTGCAGGATAGATGTTATTATTCGGTTTTTAGGAGCATTAGCAACTAAGTTCATATTGCAGGATAGATGTGCAGAAATTTACCTTCAGCAAGGGGTGGGGGATCAGTAGTTGGAACAAACTCCTATCTCATGTTTTTTATGCAGAAATCTTGCTATCATGAGACACCTGCATATCAGAGTCTGCATCAGCAATCGAATAAGCTATAAGAGGACAAGGGGCAAGACTTTCCTGTTCAACCATTAATTCTGCCTGAAGTTGAATTGCTAAACAAACTTTCGAATAGAACGTAATTGTGCAAATTTTCAGATCTTTATTCATAATGGGAGAGAAAAAGTTCAAATTATTATAAAAGTATTAATTCTTCAGAGTGAATGAAGTGTATTTTTATAGGCGAAAAACTCGCACATTGTATTAAATATATCCAATAATGCCAATCACTATTCGATATTGACATCTGCATTCGCTCCTGTAATCACATTTTCACTTTTCACCCGATCATACATTGTTCATTTGCAACCAATCGGAATTTGAGAGAACACAAACGATTCTTGCCAGGCACAGATGAGGGCGAATAGCATTGTACAACGTCATATTTTTCTTTTGTAATTTACACCAGGATTGTGTACCAAAGTTCCATTGTATAATTAGGAAAATATAGTTATTAGTATTGATTGATGGCAGATAATAAGAGGCATGTCTCCTTAAAGTTAATTATTCTTAAGGCTAATTACAGAGTAAATACCTCATTCCTCATTAATTATTTTTAAAATTCATTTTCTCTCTCTCTCTCTCTCGTTTCCCAGAAAAGTTAATGGCGAGATTAGATATTGCCTCCGGTTAATCTTAATAAATAGCATGTTTAATACTTAATTTTATTTATCTTCTGTTGTTGAATGGCATGTTCATTTGCCATGGGTACTTCCATTTTAATTAATTAGCATAAACGATATTCATTTGTTAGCATTCTTACATTATGTTGCACATACACTTCCCGCTGTTTACAGAGGCATTTTAATCATTTCTGTATTTTTGTTGGGCAAGTGTAAATCCTGAAAGAAATTAATTTAATGTAAAGTCCGCGTTAAGGAACTCTGACACGATGAAGTAATAAAGTGTCTCTACGGAAATAACAACGCTAAGTCAGCCAACGGCAAATTTCAAAAAAAAAAAAAGAAACTCATAATGAGAAGAAAAGATTGTAATTTTTGCAATAAAAAATAATAATTTTAATTAAAATTAGTAATGACTATCCGAATATTCACGCATGTAGTTTAAAATAATTGAAGAAGCAGCCACTGATTTGTAGAAAGCTAAAAATGTAGAAACTAGCGTAAAGTGGAACTGATGCTTGAAACAAGCTAGTTTTTTTTTTTTTTTTTTTTTAAGCCTGAAAAACCGAAATGCTCTGAAAATTACTCATTGTACAATTAGTAATTAATAGAAATTACTTTGTACAATTATTATAAATCATTACTGCAAAAGGAGAAAGGTGACCTATTATATTTGAAATTAAGAATTGAAAAATTAAAAAAAAAATTTTTTTCTTAAGTAGAGTAGCAATTAAATTAATGATTTCAAACTTTTATATATAAATATTAAATATCGAATGCGACAGAAGACCAAAATGGTTTGCGTTCCAGATAAGCACAATTATATATGTAAAAATTACTATGGTTTTATACACAATTTTTATAAAGTCCTTTCACACTTTTAAATTAAATTTATAACTCGAAAGCTGTAAGCAAAATCTGTAAATGTCTTTTTAGGTGCGTGAGCATATTTGCATAATGCTGTCTTTATCATGCGCGAACTCCCAGTGGGCGGATTTTAAAATTTTTTTTTTTTTTTCACCTCATGTAATAACTCGACTCCTAGTAGATAGATTTTCATTAAATTTAAAATTTTGTTGTTTTAAAGTGATTTTTCGAGCTGTCCCAAATTTCAATAAAATCGAACAATAAAAATCCGGAAATTATTATTTTATTTATTTATTTTTTTTTTTTTCATACATATTACAGAGCTTATCCATATACATTGTAGGTGTAGTACTGAATATTATGCTTGTTGCCATCGTGCTTGATTAGATGAAAGAATGTGGTGGATGCGCAGAAAACGAATTTTTTTTTTTTTGGTTTTCACATAAACGGCGTTGCATTTTTTCTTAAATTTTCGTAATTCATTAATTATTTTTAGCCAAATTATTCCACACTTTAATCTTAGCCAAAAGGTCGAGAAGCCTTTTGGCTAAGATCAAAGTGTAGTATTTGCTAAAGTTTCTGAATTTTTAAAGCACTGCGTACATTAACTTGCTTTTTTCTTTGTACGAGTATTGTAATCAGTATATTGTTTTTTAAAATTAAGTTTTGTTAGTATTTAGATTAATAATTAGTAAATAAATTACTGATGGTATGATTGGTTGTTATAAAATCATATTTAAAACAGTCTTTATTAATATATTTTTACTTATATACCGTATATATAGTTTATTTTAAACCGTATTTGTTTAATAGTCTGGAATGTTCTACTAAGGGATGTCTGGGAATGTAAGATGATGCAAAGTAGGGTTTGTAGCTTTAATCAAGGAACAAATAAGATCTCTGGTTTCCAAAAGAAAATTCCAAAGTCCTTTAAAAAAATAGAAATTTGTATTTCTGAGAAACTGACTCTTCACCAAATATTAATAGAATAATTAAGTGTTAAATCTATTAAAGCAAAATAGATTGATATTTTAGAAGAATGATATGGGATGGGATTAAACACTTAGAGGTGAAATAGACTAGGATGCGATTATTTCTAATCTTAGGAAGTCAAGAAAAATATATCTAGAGTTACCATGATTAGGGAAATTGTGAAAGTAAGAGTTTTGGGTCTCTGAAAACACACGAGTTTATACAGTTGGAATTAATGGAAGGCTATACTGTAATAGTTTCTCTGGCCAAAAGCTGAGAAATCTAACTGATATCTTGACTGGTTTGGGCTTATCAAGTCAACGAAAGAGTTAATCAAGTTAACCCAAGAGCAGAACGAATCTAAGCACACAGCTAACGAACAATTTAACTTAATCATTGAATTACTTGCTGGCATTCCTAGGAACAAATCGATGTCCTAAGAGAACAGATCGCAGTGCTAACCGAATATCTAAAAGATTTACGTTTTAGTGTGTTAAATTAAATGAATGCTGTTGAGATTCGCACAGCAAATAAAAAAAGGAGAAAAATGGGTTTAACGAGAAATTAACTGGGATAATGAAAGGTTGGAAAACACGGCTCCTGCCTGGAAGCTTACAATGAGCGACTGCGACAGGAGACTCAGACAGTGAAATAAATTATACCAATAGCATGGGGGCGATCATACAAAGCACTAAGGAAGCTATCTATATTTTGATAGAGTTGAAATGATATGAAGACTCCACTGTTCTTAAATATTTATAATAAAACGTGTTTATCCCTCCACATTTTGAAAATGACATTGTTATTTGTTTGATTTATACATTCCTGTGATTATTCTTATTATCACTAGTACTAATGTAGGTGAAAACATTGGCTCTATGTATTTTGTTTGGATTGGCTCATATCCTTTTGTCAATTATGAGCTGCTTTTCTCGTTTACCTTTCCTCACGTATCGTTGTTTTTCTTAGCCCCTGGCATCCTCTTGTTGTCAAGGGTAATGTTGTTTATCAGGTTTCGTTCAAGCAGTAGAGGCTTCATCATTTAAAAACTGTCTTCTCGGAATTAACAACTAGAATTACCATTCATTCTATGCAATCTCTGTTGCCAAAAATGCAGTACTGAGTTAAATTTTCTTCGCCCGAGGGACCTTATTAAAATCAACTGTGGATAGACAATAAGATGCCAGTAAAAATGTTAAAATCAAGAGTAACTAATAAATGGAAAATCTAATTTTCATAATAGTAGGTTACGCGTTAACACTGAAAGATGTAAGCAGCCAGTTCATATTTGTGTGATGTTAAATATTACAGAAGTCTTTATCGGATAAGAAGAAGAGTGGTTAAGTTTTTAGCATGGAATTTGCTTTAGTTTTTAAATGTCTTTAAATTATAATGAAGGAAGTATATCTTATTTATGCAGGAGCCTTTATATTGCTTGTGCAAACTTTATTTCTTAAGGCGAAATATTCGCTACTTTCTATTAATAACTTATTCTTTGGCCAATCTCGAAAAAAAAAAAGCTGACATCCCTATGAATAGAAAATAACATAATGTGGTCTGCAACGTGGTCGATATAAATCTGCACAATCAGAACTTCAATAATTCTTCAAAGTCTTGGCAGTTTTAATAAAGATAATAGGTGCCTTTTTTCAGATTTGATGTCAGTCATCAAATAAGAGAGGAAACTTCAGATCACTGTCAGGTGAGCTGTATTGAACATCCCGTCAATTACGCAAGCGTCAGATATGTTCAGTGTAGATTGGACATAGATGGCTTTCATTTCTATTATCCTAAAGAAAGGTCCCTTTAGAAACCCCAGAAAACAAATAATAATGAATATATTACATATATATGATGTCATTGGTAATCTTCGATGGGGAATCCACTTTAAGCAGAACCAAAGAATTTTTCGAAATATAGTTGAAAACTGAGAAAGCAGATCGAAAGAGACTGAGTATTTAGCGAGAAAAATCAAGCTACAGTATTTTCTTGACATTCTAAGAATATTCGTTCAATGGAGCTTTAGCACGTGGGTAGTCCAAACTTAAGATTTTTATAAATGCGACTCTTCACTTTCTGATTGAACTAAAAAGGTGCATCCAAATACGGTACAGTCCTTTTATTGTGAATTAGAAACTACAGGAAGTGGTCAAAATAATGAAAACGCCTGTGAAGAGTTAGAGGTATGCACTAATATGATGCTGAATCACCCTTTGCTTTTCAAGCAGCTTGTATTCTGTTCTACCTGGAAATATTCAAATAAATCCTGACCGTCTTAAGAGGAATATTGGACCATTCTTCATGGATAATGGACCAATGTTCCTTGAGTGACGAAGGTGGTAATCTGCTTCTCACTCTCTGCTCCAAATATGCCCACAGTGGATCGAAGTTCATGTCCGGTGATTTTGCAGGACATTGGAGATGCTTAGCCTCAGTTTCATGCTGCTCAAACCAAGATTGGACACATCTGGCTGTGTGTATGGGAGCATTATCATCTTGAAATATGGCATCGTTTGTAGGAAGCAATGTTTGCGCCATGGGACGAACTGGTCACTAAGAATATCATATTACCAGAGGATTAATACGCCCGTCCAGAGTGATGATAAAATATAAAGAATACCACGATATTGCAGCCCAAACCAATGTTAATCCTCACCATGTTTGGCAGTTAGTACAATACAGTCAACAAGATGTGCTTCCTTTGGCGTTTGCCAAACAAACTTTTTCCTGATGTTGGAAAAAGTGTGAATGATGATTCATCTGAAAATGCGACATGTTCCAATCAAGTGTCCTGTTTTTTGTGTGTGCTCCTTACACCATGCGTGCTCTGTCTAGCATTACCACCAGTAACGAGTGGCGCTTGTCAATAGCGGCTCTGCCACAAATTTCTGCTTTACGAAGTTCTCGCGGAACTGGTTGGCCACAAATTGAATTTCTGAGCAATCACTTTAAGGTCTGCAGTTATTTTTGAGGCAGTAGTTTAAATTTTCGGGCTACAATCCTTTAGAGTGTCCGGTGGTCTCTTTCAATCAGCTTCAAATTTCTGCCACAATTCGTCTAATCAAATTTTGTTTTTCAGTTTTTGGTGAACGCAGACTTCTGATACAGTTGCTAAACAAAACAAATCAGCAGTTTGTCACCGATGCCTCTGCTAAACGTGCACTAACAGTTTGAAATCTTTGGTATTCTGACTGATCGGACAATTTCTTCATGTACCTTTCTATGTCGCCTCTAAATAAACATCCGTTTTTATCATCTTTCATTCACGTACTACATGAAAGAAACGAAAAAAGTCATCACTGCATATTCGTGTGATACAGACATTACAAAAACTACTACCTCATGTCCGGTGTTTTCATTATTTCGCCCACCACCCCCTGTATGTTTGTGTCGATGTTGGTCAGGTTATTGTGGCTGGTTTTCGTGTCCACCTGTAGTGATATTTCACGTTATTGGGGTCTAGTGCCATGGGGGGGGGGGGGGTTCGTCGCTAAATTTAAATTAATTGGCATTTTTGTAAATTTATATTATTTGATATATTGTTATTAATTTGCATTTCCTTCTTCAGCACCCTTTACTTTCTATCCATCACTTCCTTAGCTTGTATACGACTGGCATACTTTCATTTATACTCATATACATTCTGCATTAGTAATAGAGACAGCCAATGTACCTGTAGTTGGCACACACCATGTAAACTGCTAGATCTGCCTTTTTAAATTCTTTGATATTACTATAAGAATTAACTTTACTGAATAGTGTACCTAAAGAGAACAGAATGCACAATAAATCAGTGTTTTATAACTATGCGTAAACTTCGTTATTTATCAGTAATTCCCACGGGTGTCAGTACTACATATCAGATGCTTTTATCGTGCCACTGCTTGACACACCCATATCAAATGCAAAATATAACGTATTTGTTTATTATGCTAATTCGTAAGTCTGATCTCATACGAATGGTTAATTTTGAATAATACGTCCTGAACAATGCCACATAATTTTAAAAACAATTTATTAAACTCGTCTTATTATGGGTTTTGATAAAAATAGTAATTTCGTTAGCTACATGTAAATATTCGTGAAATCGTTAGCACCACATGGCCCATAATTCGATGCTCTGGAAGAGAGCTTCGAATTTTCACACTAAACATCAAACGTTAGAAGAAATAGTTAAAAAATATTTAAAAATTACATCAAAGAGTATTATTTGTTTCCAAATACTGCTACTTTTACCTTATGTTTACAACCATATAAAATATACATCTATTTTTTAAATGCTTGTAAAATTTGCACTTAAATTGTCAATAATGAGTCAATTCTACCAGTTAACTCAGTTAACGTTTGGCGTTCCTTCTACAGAAAGTAGTTCCGCATTACGATAGAAATTATAGGCAACTGACGTGAAAAATTAGCAATAAAGTAAGAATTTCGGATATATGAAACACACTAAGTTTTATGGAAGAAAACTTGGACAACTAAATCACATTTTACTTTGAAGTGAAATTGTCACAAGAAAAGATCCTGATTGGACGATTGATATAAATAACGCCCTTCTTCCTACACAGCAGAAGTTAAGATGGCAATGGCAAGTCTTAGCTTATTCAAACCTTTTTAAATATTAAAATATTTCATCTATAAACTATTTATATTTTAAATACGGAGAACGATAATGCAAACCTTTTAAATATTATTAAATTAAGCTGTATTCGTTTTTAAATACACAGAAAGCTACCCCAAAGTTGTTTCCATAACTACTATTTCCAAACGGGGCACTATCGGCGGATGGTTACAATGATGTGGTTACGCGGCAATATGGTTGCTAAATGACTTCCACGAAGTGTGTTTAGATGGACTTTATTTATCAATTTCAATTCGTATTTACTGAGTAAGTTACATAACATTTCGAGTTTGGAGAGGAAGGATCAGAAGAACACCAACTAATTCACACAGTTAGCAGAAAAATGAAATGAATGTACGTACGATATTGCTGAATTTTTTATTTCCAGAATTCTGAGAACGATTTGCAGTGATAACAAAAGGAGACACCTTTGTGCTCAGTTCCCTCGCTGATTAAAATTTAATATTTATGATTTTAATGAGCTACTTCTGATATTGACTTTACAGGATTTTACCGCAATTTTTGCTTCAGCTAACAACATTATCTAGTATGTACTGTTTAAAACCGAAGTGGTTGTAAGTGGATCAATTAGACTGCTAGGCGCTTGAATACGTGGCTGAAATAAATAGCGCTGCCTCGAAAATATAACGTCTATTATAAAATAATGGATGAATAATGACCACAGCTCATATTAATCGTGACTTTCCAACAATAAAACGTCATTTTTGTGCCATAATGAATTGGACTATGCAAAATGTGAACACTGATATCAAAGAGCGCACTCGGAGATGCAAGATGTTTGCTTATGATAGCTTTAACTTTACTATAGAAGGTAAACAGAGCAGCAATTACAGCTCCACACGTCCGATAATGCCTGCCAGCCCTAGGTCTTTAACCCTCATACATTACTGTATGGGCGACCTAACTCGTGGCTGAAGCCACTGTCTCCTACGACAGGATATTAAATGGTACGCTTCGCTGCTGATAACGACGGTTACTGGTGACGGCCTGAGCGCTCTTGGACACAGTCGTGTCTAATCCCGAACTGAGGTTGTTCCTGTGTAAAGCCAGCCATGCAGCTACACTTCTAAATTGCTTCTGCTACGGTATTACCACTACAGAAAACTGTTACTACATGGAGACAAAGTAAAACCAGGTTACAATATTGTTGCAGATTTTGAAAAAAATTGCTCTGTTTGTAGTATCTGCAAGTAGGACCTAACGGATTAATCTGTAAGCGAACATCTCTGAACTTCCAACTTAGTCATACGTGAACTTTTAATACGAGCACAAAAAATGTTTCACAGAAAATGTATACAGTGGAGGAATTGTTATTTTTTTATAAAAATATTTTAAATATAAAATTTAAATTGCTTGTTTAATTAATAGTAGAATTTTTAAACATATTTTATGCATTAAAAGTAGTTTTTTGTCAAAACACCTTTTTTGTCCAAGGCTTGTGTTTTCAATTCAATTTGGGGAATTTTACCTTCGTTAACTGCCCAGAATATATTTATTTTACATGTCTGGTAACCATACAAGATAAACTTTCAGTGTTTATTTGAGTAGCGTCAGGTAAACAAGATGTGAGACATTATTTTGTGGCTTTTGCAGGAAGTCTCTGCTTGCCGCTTTCATCACATTATTAATATTCGTGCAAGTCTGCTGTTACTCTGTACAGAAGTGAGTGACGCGTTTAGCCCAAAGAATCTATTATACATTATCAAAACTGCCGTTGAATTTGTTTGTTCATGATTTTGGCTTCGAGCTTTGCGTCTTCAAAGGTAAAACCTAAGGCCGACCTCACGAACAGATGAGTGAGCCCAATACGTGTCCAGGAGGTTGCATGTTTATTGGTTTTATCTACGCATTCATTTCCTTAGATGCTGGCAAGCCACGGAATCCATCAGATTCCGTGTATCGTATAGCGCATTGGCAATGAATTAATTTCCTTCAAGACATGGTGGTTTGGTTTTAATGTACTGTTCCGATTCCTTGAGTGCAATGAACTCTTTGCACTCAAAGAATCGGAATAGTTCATTGCTTGCTTATTGGACTGGATTACTCATGTAACATAGGACTGTTTTAAAGACATGCATTCTACCGGAAGCAGGGATTCGGAACTAGAAGAGATGGAAGCGACTGTGGCGTTATATCTTCCATAAATTAGGTAGCACTGAGAATTTCTAGCTACATGTGCAGCATGGAGTTTCTTGTAAGGTTTTTTTTTTTTTTTTTACATCGTTGAATGGGGTATCACAGACTGGCGTATACTCAGACTGTGAGGTGGAGGCCACATGTATTTATTATTCGGAAAAATAAATTTTAGCACTGTATTAAATCTGGTAACCCGATTCCAATTACTTTGTTTCCGTTGGATTTATTTGCTATTAAAAGGTGATGAAATAGGTATGACCAGATGGGACGAAATATAAGACTGTAGTTTTTGGATAGTTGAATAGCAACGTTTTCCTCTGAATATGGAGTCGGGATTGGGGCGCGTCTGTATATTGGTTTTAGTGTTCTGTTACATCCTTGTGGGTAGACCAATGGATATAATCACCGTCCTTCCACACCAGTTGAAAAAAGGTCTGAATTAGATTTCCGTCACTGACGCGAAGAATTTTTATGAACTCTTTTCAAAGCCGGGCTGAGTTAGTCGGTCTCAGGAGAGGGTTACGTGGTTTTTCTCCCACAAACTCGGGTTTTTCATCCAGCCAACAATAAACGACCGACGAAAACATAATTACAAGCATGATGTACTGATACCTCATAGATTTGGTGTTAATGCTCATCTAAAAAAAGTGTGAGGAACGATCTGAACACTCCTAAGGAATCTTTAATGAGCTATGATTCTGCGAGATCTGATTAAAACTCCATATAAATGGTGCAGACTGTATCAGTCGGCACTCCACGTTGTTGTAGATTGCACTCTGAGGATTTTTTTTTTTTTCTGGCAAATGGTTCTCAGATAGGCAGCGTGTTGTACAAAATTTACTATACAGTATTAGATTGCATATTGATAAGCGATAGCTATTATGAGATGTCCAAAGCTTAGTTTTATTAACTGAGACTTGAAGCCATCTGTGCGTGGAATTCATATTTTTTTCTAGTCACGAGATCGTCTGCATCTTGATAAATTTCAATCGCGTTTGGAATATCACGTGTGGGTGGGACGGTTGGTATAATCACCATCCTCCCCACACCCAGTGGAAAATACCGGAGTTTGATTTCTGCGAACTCGGATTTTTTCGTCTGGAAAATTAAATTTCAAATACTAATACAGCTATGCGATTTTATTCAGCTGTTTTAGCATAATGCAATATTCTATCAGGACCAGCTGCATGATTAGGTGTTTTGTTGAGAGATTCTTATAACTCAGACAATCATGTTTTACAATAAACGATGATTGTATGGAAGAGAAAAACTGATATTAAAGTTTAACTTGTTCGCCTCTGCCGTTTAATTTACTTAGATTTTCGCGGAATACCTCATGATACTGCTGCAGAAATTTGAGCAAAAGTTTCAACAAAATAAATTGCTATCAGAAGTTGAATTTTCTTCCAAATTTCCGTAGTATCGATCGATGTTTTTGGTGATAGTAAAGCCAGACTGTATCCATGAATTTTGTTTTTTTTTTGCCTTTTTTGTCTCACTTTAGAATTAAATTTCATATAATTTATAAGTTTAATAGTAGTAGGATATTTGTGGATAATAATCCACTCTGTATTCTTTTATTTATTTATTTTTTGATCTTTTAAAATTTGTCCTTGTGCATGCTATTCGATGACTGAGGAACACAATTATCAACTGCTTCTAGTACCTGTTTAGTAACACGAGCTTCCTCTGTTGACTGATTTTGAATGAAGTGTCTATCGAAAACTTTCCAGGAATATCGACGCAAGTCTGCCAATGAGAATTTCCAGACTCTGCGAGTTTCCAGATCGAATGAGCGGGGATTATTTGAAATTTACAAATAATCGGAAGGAGATCGATATTACGTGGATCATCCGACACGTCCCACCATATACCTGGGTATGGAGTACGAGAGCAGGTATGGCTAAAGTATTTGCTGTGGGAAGATACACGAGTATATGTACCTGTGTTCAGTAGATTTAGATTATGTATATCTATCGGTGATTCAATTTAGCTGCCTCTTTTATTTATATCTATACATCTCAACAAGGGATGATACCCGTTATAGTTACCCATCAAAACAAACAGAAAGCGCTATCTGTTCAATGAACGCATCATTCTTTGAGTACATATGTTTTATTCATGGAAGATAAATGGAAACATGCGATAATCATTCCGAGCACTGTTCGTGCAGCAATAGTATCGAAAGTAGTTTGAAAGGCGATTTGCCAGTATGGAGTACTACAGGACCCCAAACATCTGATGTGCTGCAGTTACTGCATTTGTCACGTGTATTATATATATATATATATATACCCTGCCCTACCATTATTATACCGACACCCCTCCATGGATCGGGAAACAGGTCCTTTGCATGCAACATGTCACAAAACCTGTTATAAATATGCACACTGGCTTCGAACAGACAACTGCAAAATTGGGAATGCAAGATGACACGTTCAACAGAATTGATCACCTCAACAAATGCTAGACACCGATTAATATGGTGTAAGGAGCGCGAATCCTGACTGTAGAGCAGTGGAAAACAGTCCTATGGACAGACTAGTCGGGGTTCGCTCTCTACCAGTCTGATGGCCATTCCTGGGTGTGGTGAATGCCAGGGGAACAGTTCCTTCCTGATTGTATCCTCCCAACAATGAAGTTTGGTGGGGGCAGTGTCGTGGTATGGGGTCCCTTTCATGGTTTGGCTTGGGTCCATTAGTCGTTATCGATAAAACCATGAATGCTGTGCAATATCAGGACAACCCGGACAATTATCCACTTCCAACATTATGGATGGCAATACTTCGGGGAAAGCCCATCAGCAAGACAACGCGCCATGCCATACTGCTCGGGTCGTAACAGTGGTTTGAGGACATAACTGTGAAAAGTTGGATTGGCCAGTCCAGAGTCTGATCTGAACCCTATCGAGCATCTTTGGGATGTATTGGATCGTTGAGTATGTGCACGTCGAGAGCGCCCAAAGCACAAGGCCGAACAGGTAGATGCGTTAAAGGCCGAGTGGAAGAACATATCACCTGACATTTATAAAAAGCTGGTTGAGAGTATGCCGCGAAGATTGAAGGCCGTCATAAAAGCAAAAGGTTTCAGCACAAAATATTATATGACACAATAAAAGCTTTTTCCCCCCTTTTTTTTTGTCTAAAAACAGGTGTCCGGATATTAATGGTAGGGCAGTGTATACAGTATATAGGTTTGTAGTCGGCGACAATTCTATTGTAAAATGGAAATGTCGAGAACTCTTCTTTCCCGTTATATGCCCAGGTATTCAGCGAGCAGTGCTGGATGGCCACATAGAAATGATCACCTTTCGATTATTTGCAAATTTCAAACAATTCGAGTTTCTGAATCAAACTGATTTGAGTCGGATGACATCACAAATTACAAAATTTCCTCATTCATTTCACAAATATACGTGGTCTCGGTTCCAATCTCAGTGATATCCATTTCCACCTGAAATCTGCCAAGTCACACTTAATTTTTTTTTGACAGAATTCCAATTATAGTTTACCTCAATCACTGCTCGTCTCAGGGTGTTAATTATTCGCTGTACGATTTCTTCCGTTTCGAAGGTGGTACTTGTGTATATATCTGCTTTGTCATTCCCCGTCAGTGGGTTATAATTTGGAATCGCCTCTTTTTGATCTTCTCTGGTTTAAAATCCCATTCAGTAAAATTCATCTGATGCTTCTGTAGTTCTTGCAGCTTCACTAGTCACTGGAATTCTTTGACTTCCTTTCTTTGAAACTCGACTTTCTCCAGTCGAACTTTCATAACAGTGAGGTAATTTTCCTTGGTGGTTTTAATGTTCAAATCCAGCTGACTTTCGTTTTCTAGTCAAACAGATCCAGCTAGTCTAGATGCCGAAGTATTCGCAATTACTGATGATGTTACACAGATTATTAATTTACCTACCAAGATAACAAATTATCCCAACCACGCACCCAACAAACTTGACCTTTTCTCAAGGACAATCAAAGTACACGGTACAGGCGAATGGTCCTCTAGGCCTCTCAGTCGTAACTTGGTGACGATCTCTTCTCCAGTGGAACCTTTCTCCCCTGGTCATTCTCAGAAGTTCTATTGTTTGGCATTACAAGAATGCAAAATGGAATGATCTGCAAAATTTCTATTCTTTTCCTTTTTTTGGATTACTGTTTTAAATATTCTGATATTAATGTTTGCTCAGATTGTGTCATTGAAAATTATTCTTGAAGGGAAGAATTTCTTTATTCCATCTTAAAATCTCGTCATTTATCTAAGCCTCGGCTTTCCAATAAGTGTGTTAAGGATGTTCAAGAAAATAATGTTGCATATGGTAATTGGCCTGCATCTAAATCTCCAGGTTTGTGGCTAAGTGGTCAAGCTCGAGGGTACATAAGTACATATGTTTTGAGTGGCAGTGGTTCATGGTCACGTGATTAAAATACGGTGCTGTTTCTTGTACACACTATCTGCCTATATGTCTTGTGAACTACTCCGAACGTATAGTAGTCCCGCAGTATGAAGAGAATATTTATTTACACTTAAGCTCGCAACAATTGCAAAGTTGTTATTAATCAGTATAAACTAGATTTTAAGCCGGTTAAGATAAAAAAAAAAAAAAAAAAAAAAAAAAAAAACAACACACGCTTCTTGTCCAAAACGGTAGTAGAGCATTCTGGTCTCTTGACCTGTCATTTGCCCATCTAAACTCACACCTCTGTAAAAATCTAATGGTTATATTGCCTCTTTAGCTTAAGATAAACCCGCTTACTAGCATCCCGTTTTTTTCTCTTGTATTGACGATCTACATAAACCATCTCTTACCATTCCTAAACTCTCCACTCTATGCCTCTTGTGGTCTTCTCTCAAAAAGATGTAAGAAGAATTTAGAACAGTCTTGATACCAAAAAAGCTTCAGGTCCTGATGGTATTTTTCCACTTGTTCTCAGAACCTCTGCTCCTGTTCTGTGGCGCAAGGCTACAAACCTATTATTGAGATTTAAAGTTGAGCATTAGTTCATTTTGGAAAAGACTTGTCAAGCGTAATTGAGTTATTGGGAATAGCAACCGAACGATATTTCTTCGTAACAGTTGAATATGTGCTTGTTGGTTTGCTATTTGTTGTCTCGCTTCCTGATAGGATACAGGGGATCCTCGTTATCCAACGATAATTGGTTCAATAAAATTACACCACGGGGAGAATTAAGCATAATATTTTAAGAATTTAAGATTCTATATATGATATCGGTGTATCAGAAAATTAAATGCACACGGCATAATTCCTTATGGGTTTATGTAATTAACTATATAATATCGATGTAAATACACCATAGTTTACCCATAAATTTGAACTACGTATGTAGTGTAATGGGCATCGTTTTAATTGTATCTCATATTAAACAATATTTACACCGATATTATATATTATGATATCGGTGTAGATACACCACAGACAACTCTTAAAGAAAAACTGTGATAGTAGTGTGAAAAGCATCATTTCATCTGTATCTCATATTGTGTTCATCCTTCACAGTGAGTTGCATATGTATTGCACTATCTTGAATATGTAACGACAGAGAAGACTATTGTTACTTATCCTCTGTGGGCGCCACCACCCAGAAGGGACCGGTTCAAAGCTAGTTGGCTTTTCATCGGTGGGTGGGCAGGTACTCTGGTATTACAAGTGAAGCATCTATTATTCGAGGCAGTGCAATACATGGGCAACTCGTTGCGAAGGATGAGTAAATATGGTGTATGTACACCTATGTGATATAGTTATGTTTATTATGTAATTGTACATAGTAAACAAATGGATGAAGGAACTGAAAAATGAGAAAATTATTTTATTATAATATGTTACACAATGTAAGGTTAAGTAAAGTTTATTGAAGTTACACTATTTTTCATTTGTACTAATAAAGAGCTGTTCGTGTATTTTTTTTCAGCTAAAATTGTGTTGAAGCATTTAGTTGTATCTTTGACTTCGCGCTTAACATTTGTTGCACGATCATGAAGAAGAGCGTTCTCGCAAAAAAATTCAAGTGCCTAGTCAATTTTCTCGAAAGCTGTAATTCTTCAATTTTCAAATCCTTGTAACTGTTGGGACTCGGATAATGAATACTTGGATACCAAGAATCCCTGTATATTTCAAGCAATGGATCTGTTTGAAATTATTGCGATTATAGGGCAACACGTTGCAGAGAAAAGTTTGTTCTACTGTGAGAACAGCTACAGAGCAGCCTCGACATCATTATTTTTGCTATTGCATGATCTATGCAGTTACATCTTGCTGATTCCAAAACACTTCAGAGAAAAGATTGTCCAGCAGTCATCTTGTAAAGAGAAATGATTTCCATTTTTGCGATGATTGCTGAAGACCGCCTTTGATACGATTTCTGAATTGTGTTTTTAGTATTTTCGGTTTGAAAAATTTGTAAAAGGTGTGGAATTCCGCAGTTACAAGATTTGAAAATTAAAGAATTAAAGCTTTTTCTCTTGAAAATCGACCAAGCATTTGTATATTTTTTTTGCGAGAACGATGTTCTTTTATAATAAATGTCTAATAAAATGATTCTATCAATTTTTCAGTTTCTTCAACCATTTTTTACTATGTACAAGTACATAATAACCATCACTATATAATATCGGTGTAGATACACTATATCTACTCATCCTTCACAACGAGCTGCCAATGTATTGCACTACCTAGGGTACCTCTCCACCCACCGATGAAAAGCCAACTAGTTTTGAAACGGCGCCGTCTGGGTGGTGGCGCCCAACGAGAATAAGCAAGAGTAGTCTTCTCTATTAGTGAAGCGTTACTTATTCGAGGTTGTGCAATACATGGGCAACTGTTGTGAAGGATGAGCACAATACGAGATACAGATGAAATGCTTTCCACGCTACTACGTTAGTTTTTCTTTAGGAGTTGTCTGTGCTGTATCTACATCGATATGAAATCTTAAAATATTATGCCTAATTGCATTTAGCTTTATTTAAATAATAATTATTAGGAAAACTGGTTCCCGTTTAGTGTAATTTTCTGGAACCAATTATCCTCGATTACGAGGATTGCTTGTAGAATATAAAGTATTTTCAATTAATATGTGGGATTGTGAATATCCCCTTTATTTTTTATTCGTTTTTTTTTTCCAACGGTCAGCACGACTTTAAATCTTCCGTTAATCTTATAGATGACGGTGATACACATTGAGGATCCTTTGGATTAAGTGAGCATTACTGAACAAATTTTTACGATTTTTCCACATATTAATCAACTTTTTAGCGACAGAATTATTTTTGCAAATGGAACTGCGCAGTCTCCTCGCAGGAAAATAATTATAATTGTTACAAATGATAAGTGTTAAGGTTTCATTTAACCGCCAAACCAAAAAGTAGTATTGCGCAAACAATACTGTCATTATTGAAACCGCCTTTATATATGTTGGCAAGGAGCATTCATTGCTAGTCTTCCACCAGACCAACCAGCTGCCTGGAAGCAGAAGCTGAAGCCGTTGTTCCCTTTTAATCATTTTAAGTTTACAGCCAGCTCAGTTGAACCAAGGTTGTTACAAGGAGTTGTGATTACTGCACTTGCTGTAAAATCAAAACCAGTCAATCGAAGTGTCAACCCTAATTGCGTCGACACTTGGAACACCCTATCGGTTCACTTTCTGCAAAACTTATTTTTGCAATTTATTTTCCGACTAAAAGTCTGGGAGAAAGTCGACGACGACTGTCATTACGATGGTAAGGAGAGGAAGATTCTTTTTACATATTTTGTTTTTTTAATATAAATTAATATATGAAACTTATGTAGAATTTTTAATAGTGTCTTTAGGTTAATTAAATTTCTTATTACATTTTCAAGAGATTTCAAAAATTACTTTTAGGTTTTAAAATAAATTATTTTTCTCAATATTTTTCTTTAGATTATCCAGAATGTACTGAATAATTTTAAAGATTAATTTGAGATGTGATTCTGTCCAAATATTCACTTTAATAATAAATTCATTAATAAATAATAAATTCTCGAAAACAAATTAAATTCGGATATGGTTCATATATAACTAGTATGCCGGAATATAGAAAAATCTTAAAACAATTTAGTGGTGTTGAACTCTTTACCATTTAAAAACTGTTCCAATTTATTTTTTCTTTCTTTTCTAAATCTTTCCTTCCTTTACTATTATAAATAAATAAATTCTTTATTGCTGATAAGTACAGAACATGTACTAGAGACAATAATACTCATCACGGCGACATGGCCAGGAGTTTTACATTATAATATTGAGATTAATTGGCAAAACATTTTTTACCATTACATGGAAATTATTAGTTACACAAATTAAACATGTAAAAATGAAATTATAATAATGAAAATATGAGGACTTGAACGTCGTATGGAGGAAGTTATCCCGGTTCCACCGATGTAATCCACTCGAGGAGCATGTGACGGTATTTGTAGTCGGTAGCCATTTTTTGTAGGTCGACTCCAAGACGGAGCAGTGCCTGAATTTTGGGGAGTGCCTGGGCAGGTAGGAACCGACTACACAGTTTCAACCGGTTGTGTTTGAGGATTAGTGTGGGCTCTGACCTCAAAGATGGCGGAGGATTGTGCCACTGACAGAAATCCCAGATGTTTGGGGCGTTTATCACTCCTGTGTACATTTTTACTGAGGTCATTAAACGCCTGCTGTCAATTAACCTCGGAAGCCTGGGTACATTTAGCTGCTCAGCCATGTCAGTTGTTCTCAATTGAGGGGGTCGGCGATGCTTATTTGTGGCCCATTTCAGTGTCCAGTATTCACACGAGAACACCGGTTTTTGAAGAGAGGGCGACGCAGATGCCGAGATCTCAGCTGCATATAAAATAGCCGGATAAACAGTGGCTTGAAGATATCTAGTAGTGGTTGCGGCATCATTGGAATGAAGTAGGTGTTAAATCGCTTCCGGAGGTATTCTGTGTGAACATTAAATTTCAGCTTCGGATCAAAATAGACACCGAGATCCTTATGGCAGGTAACTACTGGGATGAGAGTACCTAAAACTGAAGGTTGAATTATTGTTGGTTGGTGTTTCAATGAGTATATCATTATTGCAGATTTTGAAGGGTTAAGGTTTAATCCAAACATCTTCAAGTAAGTTGAAAGGTCGGTCAAATTCTCTGTGATGGAAGACGTAATTGCCATTGGGTTTGCAGACGGTGGGATTAAGGTCAGAAACTTTATATCGTCGGCATATATTATAGCATCATCACGAAGACGCATGAAAGGAATCAGAATGGCTGAGAAGAGAAGGCCAGACAGGACACCACCTTGTGGGACTCCTGCATTGATTTTTCTAGTAAAGTGGGTCTTCTTCAAAGTGAGGTGGACACTTCTATTCTTCAATAAGGCGGTGAGGAAAGCTAGTAGATCTCCATTAATCCTGAAGAAGAATTGTAGAAGACTGAGAAGGGCTGTGACGTCTAGACTGTCAAAAGCAGCTTCAATATCGGCGTACACTATAGCTAATTCAGATTTATTTTCGAAGGCTTGAAAAATTGATATCTGTGCAGCCATGAGGTTTGTTATGGTGGATCTATTTTCGACTGCGAAATGGAACTGTTTCAGCTTCTGTGGCATCAGCTGTTTGTTTAATGCTGGAAGGAGTGCCTTTTCTAGAAGTTTCAGGAGGGTGGAAGAAGTTGAGATTGGTCTGAAATCTTTTAGGCTTGTTGGTGCTTTAACCTTAGGTAAGTGGCCTCACAGAGTATTCATTCCATTGGGCAGGGAAAACTCGTGTGAAAAGAACTGAGTTGTAGATTGAGAGTAATGCATCTAGGATATAGGGGCTAAGGCATTTAATTATGAAATGAGGTATCTTATCACAGCCTGCGGTACTAGATGGATGCAGTGAGTTAATTGCATATATCAGTTGCTGTCTTGTGATGGAAATTATGGAGAGGTCATCAGTAGCAGCAAATTGAGAGTTTTGGAGAGGGATTTCAGCAGAAGCGGACTTGGTTTTGAATCTTGAAATGTAGTCCATCCAGTTATCTAGATCAAGATTTGAATTAATGCAACTGTGTCTTGATGAGTATGGCGCTTTTCCTTTAGACAAGGTAGTATCGGTGTATCTCTTTATTGCTGATGCTTTGAGTCTGTTGAACATAGCTCTTGCTCTGGAGTATAGGATTCGATCTTGGGTTGTGCCAGAGATTTTCCACTGCCTGTGAAGGTACTGCTTGTTGTGGAAACTGCGCGCTAGATCTTTGGTCCACCAAGCTCTAGTTCTTGGAGAAATGTGTACGGTTTTGGCTGATGCATAGAGGGTGACTGTATTTATCCATCTTGTGATTAGGTCAACTGCGAGGATTGGGTCACATCCATCAAGCACATGCCATGGAATAGACTGCGCTGCCTCGAGGCACTGTTTTTTGGATCCAGAAAATTCGAAGAAAATATTACTAATACTAATGATTCTTTTTACTAATATGATTCTTCCCTTTGCGGAGCCCTTCCTCCACAAAGAAGCCTTTCTCAATAATGTAGAAGGAAAGCCATCACGTGTAATGAATGCGTTGCATTATATTTTAGGAGTGTTTGTATCCTTCAAAAAGCAAAACTTTAGAAGCCATGCTTCGTTCTTTCGCAGTGCAATCAGTCTATTTTTCATTAATTTTAGGAGAGTTTGGGGCTCTCCCCTGCTGAGAAATTTCCCACCCTACTTGATGGTAAGGTGAGGACGATTCTTTTAAAAATTTTGATTTTTTTAATATAAATTAATATATGAAACTTATGTAGGAATTTTAATAGTGTCTTTGGGTTAATTAAATTTCTTATTACATTTTCAAATAATAAGAAATTTAATTAACCTAAAGACACTATTAAAATTCCTACATAAGTTTCATATATTAATATGAAACTTATGTAGGAATTTTAATAGTTTTAGGTTAATTAAATTTCTTATTACATTTTCAAGAGATTTCAAAAATTACTGTTAGGTTTTAAAATAAATTATTTTTCTCAATATATTATATATAGAAGAATGTACTGAATCATTTTAAAGATTAATTTCAATGTGATTTTATCTAATTATTCACTTTAATAATAAATTCTTGAAAACAAATTAAATTCGGATATGGTTCATATATAATTAGTATGCCGGAATATAGAAAACAATTTTAAACAGTTTAGTGGTGTGGACTCTTTACCATTTAAAAACTGTTCCAATTTATTTTTTAAGTTTCTTTTGTAAATCTTTCCTTTTCTATTACACATCCGTGGATAATTACTAATACTAATATGATTCCTTTACTAATATGATTTATTGCAATTATCTGCAGCCGTCATAATAGTCTGAAATTATTAAGGAATAGTAGAACTCAGATAGGATAAGAATTTCCCGCAAAGAAATTCATATGAATTTCTTTGCGGGAAATGAAAGCAAAGAAATTCATATGAATTTCTTTGCTTTCAATTAAGAAACCAAGTACAATTCAGTACTTGGTTTCTTAATTCCCAATTTCAACTCTTATATATTGTAATTTATTATTTTCTCCCTCATTAGAAGTTTTCCGGTTTAAACGTTTCCATGCATAAAACGTACGTGATAAAGAATACATTTAATACGTTTTTGGACTATAGACTTTCTTTATTTTTATATAAAAAATAAAAGTATATAAACAATTTGATAATCGAACAAGTTAATGCATAGCATCATTTCAGTTCGTAGAAAAATACCGAAGTAGTTGAAAAGGCATTTTTTGCATCTCATTTTGTGAGTACAGTCTTTTAGTGTATCCCAATCAGAGAACCCTTCTAATCATCTGCTGAGATATCATAGTTACATCAATTTTTGAACTGCCAAGTACATTGTCAAATGTACAAGGTTTACCCGGTAAATCTAAAACATGTAAATTATATTCTAATACAATATCTTCAAAAAAGTAACCTCTTCTATCAGCAGTTAAACTGTACCATAATTTATATTTGGCATTAGTAATAATTACTATTTCCTCTATTAGTCATTAAGTTAACCAAGTACTGAATTGAAACATCTATATCTTGCCTTGAAGGACAATAATCAGAACCCAAATAAAAGGATATTACTCCCCCATTAACCTAAACACAAGTGGCACACTGAGTACACATACTAGACAACACAGTTTCATCCAGATTTATTTTAAACCTCTTAGTTAAATCCAAAGTACTTTAAATTTTTGTGAAATAAATCATTAGCAATTTCTTTCTTTGAAATATCCCTGAGCACATCACACACCGGCAAGGTATGATTAGATTATTTCAACTTACCATAATCTTTCCCATAACTTCAGATTAAATTATTCTGTTCAGATCATCAGAATTGGCAGTTTCAATTAGAACATCATTATGATAGAGTTTCTATCAATTTTAACCCGTTTCGAAAGAACATATTTTAAGAATTGAACGTTCATCTGATAGGAAAGAACCTTCATACTTATCGCCAGAGATTGAAAATGAGTTCATTCACATTTGAGGAAATTATATGAGAGAAAAAACAGCTATCGATGTAAAACTCCAAATATTTTGGAGTTATATTTGACAGAAGAACTAATGAGACTCAGTTTTCATTTTTATGTCCGTCAATGACTATAAAAAAAATCAAAATTCGCATATAGGAAGAATAAGGATAAAAACAAATGCAAGGAGAAATGACTAAGGATGCTGGAATGTCACTGTAAGAAGAATCAAAAAGCGCGATGTGTTAATACCTGGATAGCATTCTTCGAGACTGCCCCTCGACGTGGGCACCTGTACGTGGTGAGGGGACCTCCCAGTGATGCTGCTGGTTTTCCAGATTAGCATCACTGGGATCCAACGCCCATACCTTGGTTCCAGGGTTACGTCATTGGAATCCGGCGTGTGCAGCCGTGCGCCGCGACCCGTGGAATGCGGAAAGGAGTGTCCTGGTGGTTGAGGGGCCCAGCCTTAATACACCACTTTGGCCCCTGCTTCGACAAGACGGGTGGTCCCGGACCGGCCCGACTGGGATCAATCGGCGGGTGGTTTTTTACTGCTAGGGTCAACTGCGTTCCAATAAGTCTCTAAGCGAACTCGGCGTCCTATTCGTGTATGCAGTACCTGCTAGTTCACGAATGGGCGTCCCTTCGTTGGGCTCAGTGGTGGGTCAGGTACTTAGGCATCAGACACTTTCTCTTTACTCATATGAGTAATTTAAATTCTATTTCTTCTGGGGCCCCAACAAGGCCCCTACCTAATCGATCATCAGAGGATAATGACACCAATTCTGCTAAAAGAGCCAGAACTGAGGAGAAAACACCATCTGTGGCACCTCTTTTCCTCATTCTCCATTCCACCGGAGAGCAGTCAATAGGGAAAATGTCACCTTTCTTTATCCAGAAAGGATTAGAAGAGATAGCAGGTTCGCCCAAATCCGTAAAACGGCTGCGTTCTGGAGATATTCTAATTGAAGCATCAAATACAAATCAAGCAGAAAAAATTTTGAAAGCCACATCTATAGGGGGAATACCTATCATCGTAACCCCTCATAAAACTTTGAATTCTTCAAGAGGTGTCATTTCAGAGTGGGATCTTCTTCACGTTTCTGAAGAAGAGATCTGCTCTGAATTAAAAGAACAAGGAGTAACAGCTGTCAAGCGAACATCCATGCGTAAGGATGGGAATCTCGTCCCTACCCGAGTTCTCATCCTAACATTCAACACCCCAAGGCCTCCAAGTTCCATCAAGGCAGGGTACTTAAACTGCCCAGTGAGGATTTACGTTCCAAACCCACTGAGGTGTTTTAAATGTCAAAAGTACGGCCACTCACAAACAGCTTGTCGTGGTAACCCTGCCTGTGCTCGATGTGGTGCTAAAGATCACGAGAGCAAGGAATGTACAGCTCCTAAGCCTAACTGTATTAACTGCCAAGGAGAGCACCCTGCATACTCTCGAGCATGCCAGCGGTGGAAGGACGAAAAGAAGATACAAAAATTAAAAACTGAGCTTAACATCTCCTACCCAGAGGCTAGAAAACGCATATAACCAATAAATAGCGGGAAGCCTTCATACGCTCAGAAGGTTTCTGCGAAGTGCACTATCGGTACACAAACAGAGATGACTGTACCACCGAGAGAGTCATTTACGTCGATTGCACGCTATTTATTAAGTTCACAAAAGCCCACCAAAAAAACGCAGTCAGCTGCTACTCCTATATCCGCACGTACTCCACCACTACCAAAACCAAGTGGTAAAAAAGAGCAACCAATAATAACAGAAACAATGGATGTAGAGGACAAGGAGGTAACGGACGAATCAGTCTTGGAACTCTAACTCTTCGTGGAGGAGGAAATGGACACCGGACAGCGTCCATACTTCCTCAAAAGAGATAAACCCAAGGCTGATAAAAATAAACCCTCAACAACTCGGAAGCCGTCTGATGGACCCACCAAGCCAAAATAATGGCTAAATTCCTATAGTGGAATTGTCGTGGATTCCGGCGAAATACTGATGACATCAAGGCCCTCCTGCAAAAACACGAACCAGTTTGCTTTTGCTTGCAGGAGACTTATCTAAAAGCAAATGATGATCCCACCATACATAACATCACAATTTTTCGTAGGATAGAATTGCGGATGGTCCTGCTCATGGAGGAGTGGCTATCCTTGTGGGAAACCAAACCCCAGTTCACCCCTTGCTAATTACAACTAGCATAGAAGCTGTTGCAATTCGCCTTACAGTGGGATTTTTATTAACGGTCTGCTCTATTTATTTGCCACCTGGGACTAACATCTCCCAGCAAGACCTTATAACATCTCCCAGCAAGACCTTAATGATCTTGTAACGCAGTTGCCTCCCCCTTTCTTACTTTTTGGGGATTTTAATGGACATAACTCCCTGTGGGGTAGTGCTAACATCAATGGAAGGGGACGAATCATAGAGCATATGCTAAATGACAATGACCTTTCCCTTCTAAATACTGGAACAAACACCTTCTTCCACATGCCTACCCGTACTTTTTCTGCCATTGATCTCTCTATCTGCTCCCCTTCTCTACTCCCTTCACTCACTTGGGAAGTGGAGGAGAACCCATACGGAAGTGATCACTTCCCTATGATAACCTCGTTATACAGTGCGTGTCTTCCTTTCAGGTTACCACGGTGGAAGATTGATTAGGCTGACTGGTCTGCCTTCCAACATCAGGCAAATTTTGACCTCAGTACCGTCAGTCAGGAGCCTATCAATGATGCAGTACTGTACATCACAGAAATCATCGTCCAAGCAGCTGCTAATGCTGTCCCAAAAACATCAGCCCGGTTTCCACCATTTCCCAAACCTTGGTGGAATTCACAATGCACAGCAGCAAAAAAGGCTCAAAACAAAGCGTGGGGGATATTCCGCCGATATCCTACCACGAACAACCTTATAGCCTTTAAACGCGCACGAGCCAAAGCACGCTACATCCGCCGTCAGAGACAAAAGGAATCGTGGATCCGTTTTACTTCATCAATTACTCAGTCCACTTGTACTAAGGTGGTCTGGGAAAAAATCCGGAAAATGAAGGGAAAATACACAGCACACCCCTCATCGGTCCTTGATTATAATGGATGTACTATTGCAGACTCTACTGCAATAGCCAATGCTCTTGGGGAAACATTTTCTAACATCTCTGCAACATCATCTTACTCCCCAGAGTTTCTGGTCACAAAGGGCAACACTGAAAAACAGGCCCTTAAATTCACATCGAAGGGTTCCCACCCATACAATGGGCTCATTTAATATCCATGAGCTGAAAACAGTATTCACCCGTACAAAGGCTACCGCTGTTGGACCAAACAACATCCATTATGAAATGATCAAACATCTTTCACCAGAATCCATAGACCGTTTGCTCTTCCTGTACAACAGAATCTTCCTTGAAGACCACTTTCCGGATTCTTGGCGCAAGGCAACTATTCTTGCTTTTGCTAAGCCAGGAAAGGATCCTAAATATACAAAAAACTATCGTCCTATTGCTCTGACCAGCTGTCTGTGCAAAATATTGGAGAGAATGGTCAATGCTCGTCTCTTATGGTATTTAGAATCGAACGACCTTCTCTCCCGCTTTCAGTGCTGCTTCCGAAGAAATAGGTCCACACTGGACCACTTAATTAGACTGGAAACATCTATCTGAGATGCTTTCCTAAAAAGAGAACATTTGGTGTCCATCTTCTTTGACATGGAAAAAGCGTACGACACAACTTGGAGATTTGGTATTTTAAAAGACCTTTACAACCTCGGTCTCAGAGGCCACGTTCCCATTTTCATTAAAAAAATTTTATCCTGCCGTTATTTCCAAGTTCGTGTAGGATCCTCCCTTTCGCGGCCTTTTTGCCAAGAGGAGGGGGTACCACAAGGATCTGTCTTAAGTGTTACGCTTTTTGCCATCAAAATAAATTCTATTTCTGAACAACTTCCTCCAACTATAAACAGTGCACTCTATGTCGATGACTTCAGCATATTCTCTCAATCATGCAATATGAGGGTTATTGAGAGACAACTGCAACAAACTATTGACCGTCTTAACTCCTGGGCCACGGCCAATGGTTTCAGGTTCTCACCGGAGAAAACCGTTTGCGTACATTTTTGTCGCAATCGTAAACTCCACCCTGAGCCTGAATTACGACTTGGACAAAGCACCATTCCAGTTGAATCAGAGGCGAAATTCCTGGGACTCATTTTTGACAAAAAGCTGACATTTATCCAACACATTCGTCAGCTACGCACAAAGTGCACGAGAGGGCTTAACATTCTCCGGTCTCTCTCTCTTCTACCTCTTGGGGTGCAGACCGATGCACTCTACTACGTCTGTACCGTGCACTTGTACGCTCAAAATTAGATTATGGGTCTCAGGTATATGCATCTGCCAGAAATAGCGCTGTTCGTTGGCTTGACCCCCATCCATCATCAAGCCATTCGTATTGCTACTGATGCATTCAGAACATCACCTGTCCAAAATCTGTATGTCGAAGCAAATGAACCATCCTTGTCGCTTCGACGAATGCAGTTGTCTCTACAATATGCCTTCAAGCTGAAGTCCCTGCTAGACCATCCCACGTGGACATCCGTTTTCGAGCCACGATGAGAAAATCTTTATAACACACGATGGACCGCCAATCGCCCATTCGGCATTCGTGTTCAAGAGCTGCTCAATGAGCTTAACATCTCGGTAGACAAGTTTGCTCGATCACCAAAGGAACCCCTTCCACCCTGGCAGTCACAAACACCAGCATGTGACTTCTCGCTTAAGATTGCGACGAAGTCTAATACTCCGTCTTCTGTCTACCTTCAGCTCTATTCACAACACCGTGCAGAACATTCTGACTTCTTGCCAGTTTACACAGACGGCTCGAAGTCAGAATCGTATGTGGGATCTGCTGCTGTCTTTCCAAATAATACCATATCAGAGCAGATACCCGTTGACTGCAGCATTTACACTGCAGAGCTGCATGGTATAGAGTTAGCTCTAGATCACATAAGAAAACACCGATACCAACGGTGTATTATATATGCCGATTCAATGAGTGCACTACAGGCTTTATCAGCGATGTCATACACTAATCATCCGATCCTGTCCCAAATTCAGCAGATAATATACAGCCTGTATATAAGTGGATTCGATATCCGCTTCTGCTGGATCCCCAGTCACATCGGGATTAGAGGAAATGATTTGGCTGACACTGCAGCCAAATCGGCACCCCTGACGGTTAATCTTGGCCTGTTAGTCCCCTATACAGACTACAGGCAAGTGATCCGTAATAATTTACAATCTCAGTGGCAATATTCGTAGCATCGCCTGGTTACTACAAACAAACTATGTCGAATTAAGCCTGTGATCCATCCTTGGCGGTCCAGCTTACGCAGGGATCGCAAAGAGGAAGTTGTTCTTGCTCGGCTCCGTATAGGACACTGTCATGTTACACACTCCTTTTTGCTGAGGGCTGATGACCCTCCTATGTGCGAGCAATGTGACACCGTTTTATCCGTTCAACATATTTTATTTGTCTGTACCAGTTTTAGAAATGCTCGTTTTACCGCTTTTAACCCTCTGACTGAGCCGTATACACTCAGTCAGATTTTATCCGACAATGACCATGTGTGTGCTATTTTTAGTTTCCTAAAAACAGTAAACCTTTTTACTCATATTTAAAAAATCTTATTATTTTAAGATTTATTATTGTTATTTGTTTACTGATGTCTTTTACAGTTTATACTTGTTTTTATACCCTGACTTAGTGACCTAATTCAGTAGGTCACTAAAAGTTTTACCTTTTTATGACAAGGTTTTGGCGCATTATAGCCTTAGTTGCTGATGCGCCAATAAAACTCAACCAATCAATCTTCGAGACTGAGAGGTTCCTTCGAAAGCGAGGGAATTCTTTCACCGTTTCCCATTCTTGAACGGTATAATTTGGTTGTTGAGAAGAAAGAACAATATCAAATACATATTTCAAAGCTAACCGAAATTTTCGATGAATTTCGTCACGAAGAAATTGTATTAAAATTCGATCGATGAGACATCACTTAAGTAGGATTTTTTGAATATCTACCAAGTTTAAGGTTCCTTTTAGCATTTGTCTAGCTTCTTGTGAAACATGGTTTTCCAAATTAAATTTAAAAATTACTTACACTCATCAATGGGTTTGAATAGATTATCAAATCTAACTATATTATCTATCGAAAATGAATAGCCAGTAAAATTAATGTTGAGGTTATCGATAAATTTGATGAAATGAAGACACGAAAATGGAAACTATAAATCTCTTCGTTTGTTGATTTTCACATTTTGTATCTAAGTTTCTCTTTTTATTATATTAAATGTTGTGTAAATGCGCTATACTACGTACATACACGTTCTTTGCAAAATGTTCCTTAGTTTTCTGCGATTTCTTAAAATCAATTAAGTTTTAAGACTTTTTTTAAGTTGATAACACTGTTTAGTGGGTGACACCAGAAGGACCCGCCCCAGGTACAAAAGCTCGTAACTACGCCGCTGCTACCAACTAAAATGACACTACGCACTAACTTGTCTGATTAGTGAAATTTTCGCAGCTCTAAAACCTTTTTTAGTACAAAAGGATTAGATTAGAAAAGGTAGGATTAGATTATTTCAACTTATCGTACTTAATACTCTTTTCCATAACTTCACATTCAGTTATTCTGTTCAGATCATCAGAATTAGCAGTTTCAATTAGAACATCTTTATGGTAGAGTTTTCTAAGTTTTCCCTCTTAAGAAGTTCTAAACCTCCACTCCCTTGGAAAACCTCTTAATACGGTTTCTCCTGTACAGTAAATACCACCCTGTATTTCCGTTGACAGAACTATACATTAAAATAAATATTGAATTTAATTCATCATTGTATAGTTTACTGCCTTAAATAAATGAATAATGAATTTAATTTATTATTATAAAGCGAACTTAGTTCCAGCTGGGGGATCCCCAGCAGTCCACGGGGAGGTGTAGCTACTTCATCTGGTTTGGCGTGTGGGAAAAAAAAGCGAATACACCAAAAGAAGACTCAAAACCTGAACAAAGATCTGTAATACACAAAAACCAACACTGAACAAATCTTGGTGGCACTTGACCGGCCTGTCATATTGTTAATTAAGAATAATATTGAATAATATTGTTAATTAATCTCTGTGGGCGCCACCACCCAGATTGCACCGTTTCAAAGCTAGTTGGCTTTTCATCGGTGGGTGGGCAGGTACCCTGGTATTGCAAGTGAAGCTTTACTTGTTGAGGCAGTGCAATACATGGGCAACTCTTTGTGAAAGATGAGTAGATATGGTGTTCCTACACCGATATTATATAGTAATGTTACTTGTACATAGAAAAAAATAGATGAAGGAACTGAAAAGTGAGAAAATTATTTTATTATAATATGTTACACAAAGTAAGGTTAAGTAAAATTTATTGAAGTTACGCTATTTTTCAGTTGTACGAATAAATAATGAATCCAGAGTTCGTGTTTTTTCTTTTTTTTTTTTGTCGTATTTTTTCAGATAAAATTGTGTCATAGCATTTCGTTGCTTGATTATGATCAACTAAATGCTTGCACGATCATGAAAAGGATCGTTCTCACAAAACATATTAAATTTTCTCGAGAGCTTTAATTCTTCAATTTTCAAATCCCTGTAACTGCGGGGACTCGGATAATGAATACTCGGATACCGGGGACCCCCTGTACTCTGTGTTCAGCTTTAAATTTCTGGATTTTTACGAATTCACAATTTTTAAAGTAAGCGATATGATTTCCTCCTTGCAGACAGGGCAAACTGGTGATGCTGCTGCTCAATCTGTTTTGATTCACATTTCAGATTCTTAAAAATAATTCTTCAGATTATTTCTTCTACATTTTCTGAGATCGTCCGAATATTTGGCACTTGTAGCACCACCGTATACGGTTTGAAATGTGAGAGCGGATGTGACAATTAAGATAACCAGCTTTAAATGTAATTGGTAAGTTTTGCTGAGTATTATGTTGCGTATTACAACCACATTTCCGTGCCTTCGAGTCTCAGCTTGAGTGAATCTTTTGATCTTGCAGTTCTTCAGCATCTTCCTCTTCTTTTGCATTCAGATCTCACTCGGAGAGAATATTTGAAACTGTTCAGGGTTGTGTGGGCGAAGAATTTAACCGGGATTTCCTCAAGCCTTGTAAGCCTTAATAATTCTGAGCTTTAAGATTGTGTTGCTCGGACAAGTAAATCCCTAACTGCAATCTTTTCTGTATGTTACGTGATCTGACAGCATCTCTGTCTAACTATCTCTGTGTTGTAAAAAGAGTTTGCACACTGGTTGATTATTAAGGAATGTATTACGAGAAGGTTAGATATCCTAAAGGAGCAGTCGTTTGGTGACCAAGCGCAGGAGTTACTTCAATTAGTATAAATAAATAAAACGTAAACGAGTGATTTATAACTGTTAGAAAAATCAAGGAATTATCAGTCGCTGGAGAGCTATTCTATAAACAAAGAGATCTCTTGGCATTAAGGGACTCCCTCTATCTTTTAAACTCCTCTGATCCTATGTAGCCGTTCCGAAGTATAAATATATATTTTTTTCTTTTTGTATTATTTGCGGGTCGTGCTCTCATCGTACTTCACCCATCGCTGGTTATGTTCTCGATTATTCACATAACCTAATCTTGCTTAGGCATTGTCAGTTATATGTATCCACGGGAAACTTCGCCTTAGCTATGCGTTCAGTGGCCTGGAAGCGCCTTTCAGTCATTTCCTTCCCTGAGTGATATTTTATTGCCTAGTAAGCCTACCTGTCAATCAGTTCGACGCATATTTGCCGTTTCGATGACCCACGTTAGATTTTACGCTGCAGGCCTGAAAGGGTTCTGTTAACGAACGTCACACGTGGTGAATGCATAAATAATGAAACACTGTTTATCTGCCGTTAGAGTTCCTGTATAAATATAGTTTGAACCCCTTCACCTCACTATTCGAGGATTTGCATTTCGCGAGACATATTCGGGAACGTTACCCCTACTATATTAATTATTGGTTGATTAACGTCAGTCTTTAAGTTGTTTTGACATTAAGTACTTTTCCTAATTAAATAATTTCCCCTCAACCACGCAAGCTAACATTTTTACATCCACATAAACAACTGCTTCTCTGATATCATTCACATAATTATAAGCAGCAGAGGTATGAGTGAAGAACCTGATAGGATCCTTGATTTCATCTTCCTTCATTTCGCTAACCCTTCTAAGTGCATATAGTGTTAGGGTCAGGCGATACCTGTGGTTTCCCACATCCGTGCCATATATACACTGTGAGGAAATACTGTAAATGCCAGAAAAGTGTAGTGTGTTGAATGTGCAGTATTGTGTTGGGTTCTGTTGTGTGTCCTGGCATTTGGCCGCAGGGCCCCTGGTGGAACCCCACGTTGCCCGCACACACCACTAGGAGGTAGCCAGGCTGCCCATAATTTTCTGGGTCAGGGTCCTCTTAGCTTCCTGAGCGGGACCAAATTTAAAAAAAAATGATTAGAAAATAAATAATAATAATAAAAAGAAAAAAAAAATAATAAAAAAAACCCGATTAGATATTGAGGTAGTACAGGGTGTACGGAAGAAGAGGGGTAATGAAAGTAAGCGTAAAGGGATATAGGCGACGCCATCCTCAACTAGTCAATGGACACTGTCCATCAGGCGAAGGCAAAGAAAGGGGAAGGAATGGGGCCGAAAGTGACTGTACTAGGAAGCATAGATAGCATCGCCATTTGGGGCCTCTGTCAAGTCCGGGTAGTGTCCAATCCAGGTGTTTTAAGTCAATCCAATGGTAGCATAGCTGTCCCTTTGATGGTGTGACGGTCAAGTTCATGACTGTCTAGTTTGGATGGAGGTCCATCATGGTCTCAAACCGTCTGTTGTCTTCCTTGAGATCGTTGTGGTGCAGGTACTGTAGATATGGATTTCCTTCGGCTGAAGAGCTCTTGTGCGAAACGCGTGAAAGCTGTATATTCCTCCCTACTATCAAGCAGGTGTGTTTCTTGGTCTTTGGGTATGTAGGTCAAGGAAGTGATGAAGGTGCAGCGGAGATCCTCATACAGGGGGCAGTCGTACATAAGGTGCGACCAACTCTCAGTCCCACCACAGGTGCAAGTGCGATCATCGATGATTCCAAGGGCCGTCAGTTTGCCTTTAAATGATCCATGGCCAGTTAACAGGTATGTAGCATAAACTGCAGGTGAAAACCAGGGGGTAAGCCTAGAGAACACCCTGTTAATGTAAGGGAAGAACTTTCTAGTGATTTCACCTTTGTTGGAAGTAGTCCATCTCGCTTGCCGCATCTGCATGAGGAGACGCTTCTCTTCTGCTGTTCTGTTGTTTGCAGGGTCTGTTGTGAAGTCGAGGATGGTCTTGGAATTTGCTTGGGAGAGGCGGAAGAGTAGTCCACAGCGGACCACCTTCAGGTCCAATGTCATGGCGCCTGCCAGGATTTGCAGAGCATGGGTACTGACAGTGCAGCAGGCACAGGTAGTGGCGAGCAAGATGGTCCTTTGCAGAGTCTAGGATTCTTCTACCAGTAACAGTGATGGCTTTCGGATACCAGATGCCTGCTGTGTACGTTATAATCGAAGTAAATACGACTTTATAGAATAAGGAAAGTGTGTGCCTATTGAGTCCCCAGTCCCGTCTGGATACTCTGGTGACAAGGTCCTTCTAAGAGCAATGTAGACCTCAATGGTGCCCTCCCCTCTAAGGTGTCTGGTTGTCAAGCTCTCTGTGGCGCGCAATAGTCTTAGATGCTGATGCGCCATAAAACTCCTAATAACCAAACAAATTTCGTAGCCCCCATTTTCGGTCTTTTCTCATATGGGAACCCTTTTACCAACCTTTCACCATGTTTGAACCTTTTCAGGAAGTTCGACGTGTTTTTTTTTTTAGGTACTTAGTCTTAGTTTTGCTTTACATGGCGAGACAGCGTCACTATTTCATAGATTTTCCACCCCTATTCTCGTCATATAGCCCATCATTTCACTGCAAGTACACCTCAGTAAGAAGAAACACTTCTAGAAAGCAGATTGTTTATTTATAAGAATAGCTTATTATATGTTTCATTTAGCAACAAAGTCTACCAGCTTTTAATGGCGCCTTTGTAATTCACAATCTAAAATAAAAAAAAAAATATTTGTTTAGAACTGTTTATTTGTAGTAGGTTATCCAGAAACGCTTGCCATTGTCCTAACTTTTCGTGACAATAACATGCATCCAACTATCTAATATTTATCCAAACATACATGAATACATCATTGATCGTTAATACATCTTCGTGGGATTCCGATCTTCGCAACTTTTAGCCTTTAATTGTGATAAACTACGATTATCTGGTGCCTCTAGAAAAATGAATAATTAAGAGGTTTTTATGTAAATTCCTTTCCTCTGGCACTAAACAGAGATTAATTGCATCCGTCTGCTAGTCCTTTGTTAGAACTTACAATAGAAAATTAAAGAAAGGGGGGTTCTCTTTGTGCGCGAGCTCTTGATTCACAAAACTATCCAAAGCTGCCTTTTTCATTTTCTTTTTACTGGAAGCGCTTGTGTGTTTGAAACAAACCGAATCTCAGGCACTTGGTGGGCGTAGCGGTCTATTGTACTTGAATGCAAAGGAACTTGTAAGTCATCTCTATCTGCACAAAGGTAAGAATCGAACAGAAAGCCATCGAGGTGCTCATGTATTTAAGAACAGAACGCTTCTGAGACAGGTAAATTAAAGAATCGATCTTAGGCTTAGTGGCTGAAAGAAGACAGAAGCGCTCTTTTATATAAATTTCGCTCTCCGTTGACAAAACATGGCTTATTTTTAGAATGAAATTTATTCGATTGGGGTTTTAAAAAAAAACGGAAGCCCAAATGGATAAATTAGCGAGCGCTCCAAAAAATTTCTGAGTGCGAATTAGCAAGAATTTAGCTGCATTTTGAGAAACTTGGCATAACTCTCATTTACAAACAGAAATAGCATGTCAGAGCAGGAAACTGACGCTTGGGAAATGATATGCATAAAAAGAAAAAAAAAAAAAAACAGCTGTTAGGCAAGGATTCATGAATAAAAGATTAGTTTCTGCTAATGTGTGTCTGGTGGGTTAAAGATTGAACGAAAACACACACACACAGAGAGAGAGAGAGAGAGAGTAGTTGAAAGGGAATTCCAGAGTTCATCTATAAATTATTCAGACCTTTTAGGACGCTAGCTTTGGTAAATAATTTGAGTGCGGCGAGAAATTAGGAATCTTGGATAATGATGGTCCCTTCTCACTCAGGAACACCGGCATTGCTATTCTAATATTATAAAAAAAAACAGAAAAAACAAAACAACTCGAGGCTAGCAGCGAAGGGGAAAAAAGTGGCAAGAAATATGTGATAAAGTTCAGGTACAGTGCGTGGATAAATAATTTAAAACATAAATAATAAAGGCAAACTACAGTTTAAGCGATGTCAAGTTACCACATACGTTCCCATGCATAGAAAATTCCTGCGGGTGTTTTCTTAAGAACCTTATCATGGTTCGCCTTCTCCCGATACTCCCCTCCCCCCTCCCAGTTTCTGATAAAGAGATTACGAAAACACCCCACTGGAATTTCTTATGCAGAGAAATGTTTTCAGTCTTCCAACATTCGCCATATCGACCGTCTCGAAGTAGTGGAAAGAGTAAACGCTGTTCCTAAGGCAGGCATGCGTGACCCATACAGTGGTCGGTACAAGCATTGTTTTAAAAACGTATTCCCCCTCCCTCTTGAACGTAAATTACATTTTACAAGTGGCGGGATAATATGGAAGAGGAGGAAGGAACGTCCGGGCAGAATAAGAAGCAGTGAATATTGAAGAGAAAGAAGACGAAAAACGAACGGAGTAACGAAGTGTAACATTTTGTTCGTTAAGGACAGGCGAAGACCTAGCGATGTGTGCATACTTTTCTTCAACCGAATTCTGAAGGTTTTTGAAAACGCAATTTTGGGATTGTTATCCTAAAGATAGGGAAATTTCGTTAGGAAGTATTTTTTCCAGCCATTCTTTCTTTTTTTTTTTTAATAATTCGTGTAACCTCTAAATTAATCCAAGGTCAACTAGTCCATGTTGACCTTGAATTGACATCTGAAGGTCACGCGCGCATTTCGATTGTTGATGGGTTTTTTCGAATTTGTGTTGTCTTTATAATTTAAATAATTCAGTGTCGATATACGAGACAAGAATAATCCTGTATTTAATCATAATATTTATTTGACATTAACTATAAATTAATACGATTGCATATTACATAGTTCATGTAAAGAGTTGATACTCACTTCTTTGATTACCACGCAATAAAATATTTTATTTGAGATGTAGTAAGTTTACCCCATACAGCACAAATGCGTTAATGCCCATTTTGATTTGTAAGCCGAGAGATAAAAGATCTTATCTTTTCTTTCTGAATCGGTGTGACTGATGCTATAAACTATATGGACTTAGTTTGACGGAATAATCCTTTACAGGAGCAAGATTTCTTTCAGGAAATACCACCCGTGGGATTACGGTCATTCTGAAACCGCGAGAGCAGAGAGAACGGAATACTTTCCTGGCAGTATCATTTGGTACCAGTTTTATGTTCTCTTTTTTTTTTGGTCGAGACCTCTGCAATCTGTGGATATATCTTTGCTTTTCATCCAACGTCTCTGTCGCTTGATGCTCGTGTCATTCATACGTCATTTAATGGGATTCGCTGTAGGCAGATATTCTTCTTGTCGTATATATTTAGTTATGCAAACATGAAAAGAAACTTAATCACATCACGTTGTAAATATTTTTTATAGAAAATCCAAATATTGAAACTCGCTGTCTCTCCTAAATACCCTTTTCTCTGAAGCGACTATTCTTGCTGAGATACTAATCTGTCATCGTTGGAAGAAAAAGTTAAGAACAGACTTTTAAATCGATATTGAGAAAAATACAGAGCTGGCCAATAACCGTTCAGAATTTTTCAGATAATCAATTTACATTTAGTTCTTTCGCTCAAGGTTCTCTTTCTTTCAAAGAGGATTTTTTGGCGAGGTTTAATAAAATGGGAGAATTAAGTTAAAATTTAATCAAAACGTGCACAACTTATGAAGAATGTTTCCCACTCTCAAGACTTAGATCTTGAGAAGTCATCCTGAAGTAATATTTTGTTCTTTTTTTTATTTCTTTTTTCTAAATAACAGTTATTGTGACTGCTGTGTTAATATTTTGGAGAGAAAAAAAACTGTTTTATTTTTGCCTTGACCACTAAAGGGAGTTTGTTTAATGACAATTTCATACAGTAAAATCCAAAATATATTCAACATATCTACGATAAAGTTTACAAATAACTATGTTCAAGGAGAAAATTGAGAACCAGGCGCCTCTGAGCTACTTAGAGTTTGGTCGAGTTCTATGTTTGCATTAAGCAATAGTTCTTGTCACCAAATGTCGCGCTGCCAATTGTGCCGCATAATGTTAGCTTTCCTGCTTAAGTCGTGACAACTGACAGATGTGCATGTTGATGTAAACGTCATACTGCTTGATTGTTCATCTACAGTACCTCATTGACGCTTCGACCGTCCGAAACGGTCCTCCTAATAACCTAACACTCGATAACTGAATACATAAAGCAAATCTCTTACAAGATTCCTACATTAACTCCTACACATTAGAACTAAAGGATAATTGGACAACTTTTATGGAGAGGGGCCTCTAAAATTATTTGCATACCTCTGTTATAGACTTATGTGAATCGAGTTGAGTGGACGAGATGTGTAAATGTGGCTGCTGGATTACATTGGCTGAATTAAATCTAATTCAAACTAAAATTGAGCGAGCTGTGCTGTGTACGAGCTGATAGTATTAGCCGGGTGACCTTTGGAAGAGGTCTATTATCTCATTACCAAAAACCTTCAATATTATTATTATTTTGAACACCTGAAAACGTCTGATCCTTTGCTAAGGAGTAAAGTGTCAGCGGTGAAAAGAAAGTAACTATTCTGATGTTTATGAAATTCACCAGTCTACTTGTGTACTACGTTTCAAATTGTAATACTGTCTTAAAACAACGTAGTAAAAGCTCACTGATTCAGACATCACTCATTCTAATCCTCTATAATTTGAATTGCCTTTTATTTATTTATTTATTAGTATTTAATTTATTTAGTTATATTATCATAATAAATCTTATTTATTATATAGTATTTTATGTACAGGAACCAAGATTTATTATATACAAGAATTTAATAATAAAATTATTTGTTTTTCTCAGAATAGAATAGCTTCACAAGCATGTAAACGAAATGATAAAATTCAAAATAAAAAAAATAAATATGAATTGAAACATTAAAGAGATTGAAACTGCACATTTCTTCTGAAATTTTACCGAGATAATTGGGTTTTCTTACTTCCCAGTACACCAGCCCTCGCACAACTTACTGATCACACAGTCATACCAATGTAATGAAGGAAAATCGCACTATTCTTGTTCCATTTGGTTTCAATTGCTTGTATTCAGTTTGTTTTCGATATGAACTTTAAGCTAAATTTTATTTTACTCTAATATATCGCCTAAAATAATTCCCATCCGCCATAGATTGCCGATACTCTCATTTATATTATTTGGAGTCTTAATATTAAATGAAAATAATTTTAGATATCAATTTATTTATTTAAAAAAAATAACGTATTGTTTTAGAAATATTAATACACATATTTAATAATTTCTTATTAAACTTGAATATAGTTCACGTAGAGAAGTTCCTGTTGTTAAATGACATTAAGTTCTCGAGTCCTGCATTACAATACACGTGAAGTGTGCACGGACTGTCTAAAGCTAATACTCGGTATTAAAACTACATTTAATCTATGATTTTATTTTTACCATACAAATTGTATGGAACAAAGAAATCAGACAATTATTTCTTTTTTCCATACAATTTGTATGGTAAAAATAAAATCGTAGATTAAATGGCCTCAAGAAATATTTTTTATCAAGCCAAAATACAACATTTCGTGAGAATCCGTCCACTGGAAATCCCTCTATTACATGCGGACGGACAGATGCGGTGAAGACAATAGGCTTGAGCATATATGTGCGAACTCGGGCCTAAAAACAAATGAATAAAATAAATAAATCATTAAGCCCTTTTGCTATTCGTAGTCCGCTTTCAATATAAATGAGTGACCAGACGTCCAGTCATGAACTAAACGTAAACTGTGGTTAGTGAATCTCTGGGGATCCGCAAGGTTTACTCCATGTTCATTAGGTTCACCACGAATGAGTTATATAGCAAAAATACAAGCTCACTCTTCACTGATTCTGAGAAGTAAATTAAGTGACTCTTTTCTTTTTCTATAAAAATTCGTTCGTTGAAGGGCAAATTCTGAGGGAGAGTTAGAAATGTTTTTATTTGTTGATTAGTGTTTTATTCTTGAGAGCAATAAAGCAAAATGAAATTTAATTTGTGGATCAATCAGTAAAGCTAGGAATCAAAAGTGGCCAGTGGCCGAAAACCGTTTTCATAACACTGGAGTAAAAAGCAACACAGTCTAGATGACACGAAGTCAAAGGGGGTTGGTTAAACTGGCTCAAAGTAACTTAAATTCCCACTCCATACGACTCTATGTAAGATAATTTCCAGTGAGTAACCTTGAACTACCGGTTTTTATCTCTCTACTGTAGTTATGATATGACAAAAACTATGCGTGAGAAAATTGATTGAATTTGTACACAGACATTATTAAAATTAAAGTGTGATGAAAATTGATAAAGACTGCACGTACCTCTTCATAATTATGGTTCTAGAATAGTTCTTTATTTTCCAATGCGGAAGGTTTTTTAAGCTCATTTTAAATGTTCTTGTACCATTTAAATTTGACATCACAGTACTCGACAACAGTTTTCGTGACTGTTAATTGTCACTTGTTTACCTCTAATAAATTGAACTGTTATTTACTTTTCACCAATAGCATTACATTTTAAATGTTTACAGTTGTAAATTAGTTCAGTTGTTTGTGTCAACGACTAGGTACACCTTTAAAATCCAGCAGCTGTCAATCCTTGAGAATGTCGGATTTGAAAGCGTTTACTGTATTTTTATTTATTTATTTAATTGCCATCAGGAGGATAGTTTATTTTTTATTAGTTTGAGTTTTTTTTTGCAGTGTCTGAATTAGTCAATCTCGGGCAAGGATTATTTTTTATTTCTAAATTCTGTATTTTCATCCCACTAAACAGGCGGGATGAAAAACTGACCATAAAATACACGCGATTTAGGATACACTAATGAATGCCTTGTGGCCTCAGTTTCCTCTCTGTTTATTCGAAGCCCCCAAGTAACTTATTTCGTATATCTTTAAAATACTCATTAGGCGCTGGGATGTACGGGTATTATTTATTAAGAGTGGGACAGATGACAGTAATAAAGCAAATGGGAACAACATATAAGCGATAAACTCCAGGATAAAGATGTAACCATCTGTGTGAGTAACTTCTTGCTTTTACATTCTCCCATAAAGAAAACACGTTCGAGCCAGACACGCGCTTTTTATCACTCACAAAACTCGACAGAAAAAGTAAAAGATGAATCTGCGACATTTTGTTTATTTGTACTTCGGCACATAAAAAATCTAAAGGAAACATATACCCTTGAGAAAATAAGGTAAAAGCCAACGATAACCTTTGAGATGTAAACCCAGACATTTTTTTTTTTTTTTTGTATTTTTCACTCCGTTTATTTCAAATGTCTTAATAGCAAATATGGGAGTAGAATAGACAGGGGAGTAAAAGAAATAAGAAAGAAAAAAATTCCCTATTTCTAAAGAAAAATCCAGTTTTCTAATAGAGTCGTTCGGAGGAACGATGTTCACATACAGCTGTCTCCGATGACACCGAAGGTTGTTTTCTATACGGCCATGGGATCGGAAAGAGTGAAATATGGAAATACTTTTGTGAAAACCCGTTCCGATATCGAGTGACGATGAAGTAGCCTGCCATTTCATAAGCGTCAGAATCAGTGAGCTATGAAAAACGGAAAGGATCTATTCCTTGCGAGTCTTCATAGGAAAGAACCCTATCGGCCTACTAGGCAACAGGGTAGAAGAAACGATACTGTTAGTTCCAGATAAATGGACCAAAAACTTTTGCTATCCTCCTATCAAGGGAAACCGATCCAGGTGGAATCAACAATACAACTGAGAAGCTTTCTATATTCTCTCTCTCTCTCTGGTTCCCCCTCCCCCATCTCTAGCTCCATCCCTTCCTTTCTTTACTCCCGGTTTCTAGAGAATGTGAGATATAGCTTCCGGCTCCTCGCACTCTTGAAATATAAACTCTGAGGTTCGAAGTTCCATTTCTTCTTTTCCTTTTTCAGCAGAAAAAAAAATGCGTGGTATTTTGTAACATTGAATTGCTCATATTTTTCTTTAGAAATATTCGCAACAGAAACTTATTCTCTTAAAATAATCACATCGATAAGAAACACGATAAAAACAAGGTATAAGTTCAAATCTTAGAATAAGATTAAAAAGTTAAAAAATATCCTTAATATTTGGTTCAGACGTTTCTAAATCCATGTATCATATGTTAGCAAAAGTTAAAATTAAACATCGCAACTATGAAGCTTCAGTATCCCGTGTCTATAAACTTTGTTTTGGAGGAAAAGTGAGGTTGTGAACCTCCTAGCCTTATGGCTATGAAGAGTAATGCCTCTGTGTCTGTGTTTACTAAATTACGATAAAGATTCTCTCTGTAAACAAGAATTTTTCTAACATTCTAAGTAGTTGAGCATTCGTGGAAGAATAAATGTTAGAGAACGTTAAGTACTCCTGGTCACCTGGGATTTTTTTTATGAAAATCATCATGACGCGATTAAATCTGTTTTTACATTGGGAACTTAATTCTTCGTGCAGAAAAGTTCACCTATTTATAGAGCTGTTCTAAGATTAATTTTTAATGCACAGTGGACAGTTATATATAATTTTAAGGACCGTTTTGAAAATATTGCTCACGTGAATATGCCTGATAAACTGAGATAAATAATCTGCATAATCGAAGGAGCTTTATATAGACATACACCAAGATGGAAACAGTAAGAATTAATAAAACTTTAAGGTAGTAGAAACAGTGTTTCTTCAGTTTATTCGATCTTCTCATCCTTTATTTGCATCAGCTTTTCATTTATTTTTGTTTGTTTTGTGTGCGCAGCGATTTTCCCCTTTTATGATTATAATGTTTTGTCTTTTAACAAACATTACAATGGAAAGAGAGCCGATAACATCAATTGAATATAATAACCAATAAGAATAATATTAATACTCTTAATAGAATGTTTTCAAAGGAAACTGAGCAAGAGAGGTATCAACACCTTCAGATGTGTTCTAGTTTGGCGAGGCTTAGATACTAGTTGATAAGAGAAAGGAATGTACTCCAATCACGATCCGGTTTCTTCTGAAAGGGCTCATAACATTTATAATGGACTGGGCATCTTCGATACGATTCTAAACCAACATTATTTTCAGCCGACCTGGAACAAATGCCATAAGGCCACTTCATGAATCTTTTCTTCAACTCAGTTAAGCCAAATTAGACCGCTGCATTGCTGCTGACTTTGTTTTTTTTTTTTTTTTAAGTTCGTTATAATTATGGCATAATTAACCTGTAGTTTCGAGAACTTTAAATTACATTCATAAAAAAATTAAACTACGCAAAAAATGGTAACGTGCAAAACGTCTAGTTACTGGAACGAAAAACCTATTCGAAATAATTGTGACGCATTTTCTATCAATTATACCGCATCTAATTTTGCAGTATGAAAGGTTCTTAATAATGAACAACATAAACCTTATTTCATACGAAACGATGTAGAAAATTAAGCAGCTTTTAATTCTGGAAATTAACTGCTGGATTCGGGAGAGAAAACACACCCATTAACAGCGAACTTCAGCCTTTTCTTAAGCTCCACACTGATGTGTTTATTTACTTTCTCAACTTTTAGCTCCTCACTGAAATTTATTTCTAAGAAAAATTAATATTCAAATGTTTGTTGACTCGAGCATGCGCTGTTAGTTCAGTCAGTATGAATAATTCAAAAGTTAAAATAACGCTAATTTAAACTGAGCTCATCTAAATTTGTAATATTTATATATAATAAAATATTTAAAATAATATAATAAAGTTGATTTTACGTAATAATATGCTTTCTATTAAATCTGTATTCTAATTTTCATTCTGACACCTTAATATTCAGTTTGACTTAAGAATTATTTTTCCTGTCTGTGAACGTGTCGCGTAGGTGGATGTATTTTATCCTGATGAACATCCTTGACATTAAGAATTAAGAGAATTTCAGGTGGTGTGTTACTGTTTTCGTTAACGACGTTGCAAATCTTGGAAACATGCGAAGTCTTAATATTAGTAACGAAACAAACAACGTCTGTGAGATGCTCAATGCCATCATATTAAGGCACGATGATGAGAGGAAATTCAAAGATGTGAAAAAGAGTTCTCGCTAATCTTGTAAGCAGTCGAGGGATGACGAAGGAGGATGAAACACAATATTCCCAACCCTGTTGTGGTTTAATATTCTAATGATGATCTCTCTCATCACGCAATGCTGGCAGAAAATGTTTAAACAGAGTGGCACCAAGGGGACACTACGTGAATGTTTCTGAATTAGAGAAACGTGTTTTCCCCCGAGAAGACATTACCGCACAACTTGGAGAGTCTCCGAAGAAAACGAAAACGTTAAGATATTCCAGTTAATTACCACTGAGATCCCTTTTCGGGTATTAGAATGCGTTTTTCAGCTACTAAGTTTTCCTTCTAGTGTAAATTAACTTTAAAAAGTTTCATCTGTTAACCATTAATTATTTTTGGTTCAATGGCTGAGGTGGAATCATTAGAAAATTGTTGTTCGTCAGTATGGAGTAGGGAACTGCAATTTAAATAAGATCGTATAATTTCAGGAATACGTTTATTTATTTATTTTTTTCTTTAGTGTCTTCATTAGATAAATTGCGTTGGGAAGAATTGCACGTTTTTTATGTTGCTTTTAGAAATGCGATATTTCTAAAAACATAAGAACGATAGTTAAACATAAGAAAGGCACCTGGGGTGGATGGAATCTATCCAGTTATATTAAAGGAAGCTGCAAAGGAACTAAGTAAACCCGTAGCCATAGTTTTGAGAGCATCCTTGGAATAAGGGGAAGTCCACACGGACTGGAGATGTGCAAGCAAATGTGTCCCCAATTCACAAGGGGAATCGAAAGGTGACACGAGTAATTACATACCAGTTAGTTTAACTTCTGTTCTGGGAAAATAATGGAGTCACCGGTTAAAGATGCATTGCAGGATCATCTAGACAAAACTGCAGTAATAGTTCAGACACAGCATGGGTTTGTTAAGAGAAAGTCTTGTCTGACAAATTTGATTGGTTATTATGATGTGGTCACAAAGGAACTGGATGCAAAAAATAATTTTGATATCATATACTTTGGATTTCAGGTAGGTTTTGACACTGTTCCACATGGAAGACTACTGTACAAACTGGAGCAGAATGGTTTAAGGGTAAGTAGCTACAGTGGATAAAAGGGTGGTTGAGTGGGAGACAACAGAGGGTCGTAATAAATGGACACTGCCCTTCGTGGACTATTGTTATTATTGGAGGCCCACAGGGCTCGGTGTTGGGTCCACTGTTGTTTTGTATATTTATCAATGATATTGATGAAGGTATATCAGGCTTCATGTCAAAGTTTGCAGATGATACAAAGGTTGGCAGGGTTGTTAATGACAGTAATGGCAGTGTGCTACTGCAACAGGATCTAGATAATTTGGGCAGATGGGCTGAGAAGTGGCAACTGAAGTTTAACCTTGACAAATGCAAAGTACTGCATATGGGTAGAAGTAACCCCAGAGAAACGTACCAACTGTGTGGTACTACACTTAAGGTGGTAGAAAATGAAAAAGACCTGGGAGTAATTGTGCAGTCAGATATGAAGTTTTCTGAGCAATGCAGACAGGCTGCAACAGCAGATCATGAGGTTTTGTCAATGATATACAGGAATTTTACTAGCGAGGAAAATGAGGTGATTATCCCTTTGTATAAGGCAATGGTCAGGCCACGCCTTGAGTACTGCGTACAGGTCTGGAGGCCTCGTTTTAGGAAGGTTGTAGAGTTGATTGAGCGTGTACAGAGAAGGGCAACAAGATTGGTGAGGGGAATGAAGGGATCCTCTTACCAAGAGAGGCTTAAGTTCTGCAGATTGCAGCGGCTGGAGACTAGGCACCTGCGAGGTGATCTGATTGAGGTGTATAAGGCTTTGAATGGGTTGAGCACGCTGAATTCTTCCACTTGCTCAGATTACGAACCTAAGGGGGCATAAATTGAAATTGAGGAAAGACTGTAGAATAAATGTGCGGAAATTTTCGTTTAGCCAGCGGGTGGTTAATTTCTGGAACAAACTTCCATCTGTCGTTGTGGAAGTTTATAGCTTAAATAAATTCAAGAAGGAACTGAACAAACTTTTAGAGGGAATGTTTGTGTGATTTTTTTTTTTTGTTATTTTTATTTATTTATTTATTATTATTATTATTATTTTATTTTTTTGGCTGATACGCTCATAAGCTCATACGCTTGCTTTCTTGCATCACATGCCTCTATTACTATTTTAAGACATATGAAATGAAGATATATATATATATATATATATATATATTATTTTTTTTTTTTTTTCAAATCTTTTAGCAATATTATTTTCAAGTCAAGAAACCTAATTTTGGAAATTAACCTTGCAATAATGTCAATATTATTGTGAACAAATATGACTTCGGTTTATCTTGCCGATTTTAACCCTTAATAAAAAATTGGATGAAAGTAGCGCTTTAATATAAGTGTTCTTCGAAGTATCAAACACTGTTTCAGCAAATAAGAGTTGAGGTTCTTGTTGACAACAAAATGTTTGTAACACAAGTAATTTTGAAACAACACGATAAGACGTGCCCCTCAAAATCAGAGCTTTTAAAGGCTTAAAAGTTTAAATCGAATAATGTAGAATAGCCCTCCTTCGTTTAAAACCTACATTTTGTGGATAATGTCTCAGAGAAACTTTTTACGGGAAGTGAAACATGAATTCTATTAAAGTTTCTTCGTTTATATTTATTATTCTTGGAGACAGATCTCTAATTACTTCGAATTTGTTCAGCCCTAGTATTGATATAAACGAAGTAGCTGCTTAGAAAGACTATTTAGAAGTATGTGCCCAAAATATTTACTCAAATGTAACACCAAAGTGTTTATAGCAAAACAGTCATTTTTATCATGCCAGAAATGACAAAAAAACTGGAGTCGCAATCAGTTTGGTTTGGTAAACTGTTAGTGAGTGTTTAGCTTTTTCTTTTCTTTTCCTTTTTTTTTTTTGATAAAATTAAACATTTGTGACATTTGTGATTTGTACAAAGCTTGTGACGTTTTACTATTTTAAAGCTGTTTTTTTTTTTTTTGTTATTAAAATCGTTTTAACATTAGTGATTTGCTCTTCTTGACCTTTTATATCTTTGATGTAAAATAAGACTATTTTGTTATAACGATAATTTTTTTTTTATATCTAGGCATGATCAATAAGTCAGAGGAGGTTACAACTAATTATTTTGATAATGAATACAATTGATAATCGTGTTTAGTAGTCACTTGGGCTGAAACCAGGGTCAACTCAAACGCGTGTGCTACTCCACTCGCACTTGACGACCAACTACCTCTGCCCAAGGTATTAACCGTAAGAATAATTTTTCTGAGTTTACACACTTTTGCTGACCCCGGGTGCCAAGTGATCTTCTCTGCGACTTAGAGAGAAAAGTTTTTCCCTTTGAGTTCAGACGTTTTTTCTTCCGTTATTCAAATATATAAAAAGAGTTTTCTTACTTAAAGCATAAGGAAGAAGTTTCCAGAAAGGAAAGTAACCTTTCTTAATTTTTCTGTGCATTAATCTTCTATTTTACTCACTTGGTGGCACTACTCCGGCCTTCCCATGGCGGGGCTGGACCTGGGTGAAAAGACACCACCCAGGACTAAAAGGAGTTTAAAATGGACCAAAAAACTAACAACACAAGATTGGAGAAAGTTAACTCCAATAAATCTGAGGACTTACAACTTAACATGTCTCAGGCTAAGAGAATGAAAATCAACAGCTCTCAGCCTACTGTTCCTTTCTTTTTGGTGATACATTCGTTATCAGCACAACCCGTTTGGAAATTATCCCCATTCTTAGTCCAGAAGACTATAGGGTCCATGTTTGGATCACCAAAAATGATAAAACGATTACAATCAGGTGATCTCTTAGTAGAAATCATTAAGTCATCAATCTGAGAAATTGCTAAAAATAAAAACTTTTGCAGGACTGCCAGTTGAAATTACCCCACATAATTCCCTGAATACATCGAAAGGTGTTATTACCGAATGGGACCTTTTGACTGTTTCAGAGGAAGAGTTACTGCGCGAGCTAACAGAACAACAAGTGATACATGTTAGGAGGATAATGATGAAGAAAGATGGCATTCTCACTCCAACCCGATCAGTTATTCTCACCTTTAACAATCCTTCTCTTCCCCACTCAGTTAAAGCGGGATATTTAAACTGCAAAATCCGACCATATATACCAAATCCAATAAGGTGTTACAACTGTCAGCGATACGGACACTCAAGCAACATGTCGCAGTGATCCCATCTGTCCGCTCTGCGGATCGAAAGAACACAATCAAGTAAGCTGCACCTCCTCTACACCACTCTGTCCAAACTGTCACGGAAATCACCCTGCTTTTTTGAAGACATGCGAAATGTGGATATTGGGAAAATAAATACAAAAATACAAGGTAGAAAATAAAGTGTCTTATCCGGAAGCAAGAAAACAGATACTTGCAACCAAACCTTCACGTTCTTATTTTTCAGCAGTGAAAAGACAGCAAACTATAGCCACTCAAACGGAGGTGGTAATATCTCTAAATCAAATTATAGACTGGAGTAAAGTAATATTAATGACAAAAACAGCTTCACAAAAAACATAAGAAACATCCAGTACTAAAGAGCAGAATATTTCCATGCTTGAAAAGCAGAAATTCAGAAGTAACATCTTCAAAAACAAAGCAAACAGCATCGAGTAAACCGTGTGAACAGAAACAAACAAATAAACATAGACGAAATGGATACTGATGAACAGAGTGAGAACGTACTACACCCTGCAGAAGATATTGATACACTTCGTCCTAATTTTCCGAAGAAAGACAGACCCAAATATGATAAACTCAAAAGCTCAATCAGATTCAACAAATAGTTTCGAGACCTAAATAATGCAACATATTATTATACAATGGAACTGTGGTGGTTTACGCGAAAAATTGAATGAAATAAAAGATATTATTCAGCAGTATAAACCAGTCGGAATTTGCCTTAAGGAAACCCATCTAACACCTCAATCTTCACCCAATTTTCAAAACTATACACTTTTCCGGAGAGACAGAAATGATAACAGAACAGTCAAAGGAGGAGTGGCAATCTTGGTGAATACTAATATACCAGCTAGGAAAACAACATTAAAAACCAAACTAGAAGCAGTAGCAGTGAAAATAGCCATCGGAATTTCTATCACAATCTTATCCCTTTATCTTCCACCAAATCTTCCTCTCTCCAGATGGGAATTAAACGATCTGACTGTGCAGCTTCAACCTCCCTATTACCTTATGGGAGATATGAATGTCCATCATCATCTGTGGGATCTTCTCACACGGACAGTAGAGGTAACTTAATCGAAACTTTCCTAGATGATCAACAGCTGAATTTACTGAATACCGGATCTCACACTTATATCAATTTGGCTACAGTTATCACTTCTGTAATAGACTTAACAATATGTTCTCCATCAATTTATCCTAGTATAGAATGGTTTGTATTAAATGATCCTTACAATAGTGATCATTTTCCGATAGTATGTTCCTTACAGACACAATTGTCTCTCACAGAAGAAACCAGAACAGTATGGAATTTAAAAAAAAAGCTAATTGAAGTAAATATATGGAATCAATCAAGCTGGATAAGCAATTAATAGAAACCCTGCCAATAGATGATGCTGTCTTATATATCAACGATCAACTGCTAGACGCTTCCAAAGCTACAATACCTCAAATAAGTAAGGCAAGGCAGGCACGGTACAACTCTTGGTGGAATGCAGAATGTGCAACAGCAAAAACAAAACAAAATCGTGCATGGAATGAATTCAGGAAATATCCAACTATAGTCAATTTGACTGCATATAAAAAAGCCAAAGTGAGGAGAATTCAGAAAAAGGCAAGGAGAAATTCTTAGATCATGTTTGCTTCCACACTTACTACCAACTCGAGTCCCGGTTTGGTGTGAAAAAAATTCGGATTTTGAGTGGAAAGTATCCAAGCATACAATCTCCAATCTTCCATTAGAAAGGGCAGGACGTTTCTACAACAGACGAGATATCAGAAATAATTCTGGCTGAATCTTTTGCTTCTACATCAGCAGTTACGAGCTACAGCACTGACTTTCAAAAATATAAAGAGCAAGCTGAACAGAGTAAATTGAATTTCTCTACCAAGATATCTCATTCCTGTAATCTACCATTTCTGAAAGAGGAATTACTTACAACCATTACAAAATTACCAAATAGTGCACCAGGTTCCGATGGCATTTATTATACTATGATACAACACCTAAACTCTGATTGTCTGGAAATCCTGCTAGGACTATATAATAGAATTTTTCTGAACAACCTGTATCCATCCATATGGCGGCATGCAATTGTCCTTGCATTTCCCAAACCCGGAAAAGATCCTTCCTATACATATAATTACCGCCCTATTTCACAGACTGACCAGCTTACGGAAAGTCCTTGAACGAATGGTGCACAACAGACTTACGTGGTTGCTGGAAAAAGAATGTTTTATGACCCCACCAATATGGATTTAGGAAAAATAGATGAACATTTGATGTACATGTCAAAGCGGAAACAAATATTAGAAACTCATTTATAAGAAAACGGCATTTGGTTATGATAAATCTAGATCTTGAAAAACGTTGACCCAACATGGAGATTCGGAATCTTACGAGATCTATTTCAGTTAGGATACAAAGGACAACTTCTACAATTTATAGAAAAATTCCTTATTGACAGAACATTTCAGGTATGATATAAATGCTGTTTATCTACAATATATATACAACAGGAAGGGGTCCCCAGGGTTCAGCATTAAGTGCAACCCTGTTTGCCCTGCGGGTGAAAAATATCACAAAATTTATACCACCTTCACTGGAAATATATATGTACGCAGATGATCTTTCCATTTCATTTCAATCACAAAGCATGAACACGATTGAACGACAGCTCCAATTATCCGTAAACAAAATAGAAGCATGGACTAAAAATAATGGATATAGAATATCTGGGGAAAAACACGGATGGTTCAAAATCGAATAACTCAGTAGGTGCCGCAGTAGTTTTACCGGAATATATTATATCTGTCTCCTTGCCTCATGTTTCAGTATTTTCACAGCAGAATTATATGCTATTAAACTAGCACTGGATGATATTATCGAGCACCAGCTTCTACCTGCTCTAATCTATACTGACTCCCTTAGTGCAGTAGCAGCTCTACAGAATAGCAAATATTCCTCAAATTCCTTGATTAAGCATCTTAAAAAACAACTGAGTTTTGCATAAAGCAAGAAAACAAGTGTCTGTGTTGGATTCCGAGCTCTGGAATCCCAGGAAATAATCATGCAGACCAAGCCGCAAAAAATTCAGATCTTAATATACAAGATAACTTTCAGTTTGTACCATTAACAGATTATAGGGATGTACCAAATATACTTCCATTTGGAAACAACTTTGGAGGGACCAACAGTGCAATAAACTCCGCAGAATAAAAAAAAAAGATCTATGTTCTTGGCGTTTTAGCTCACGTGAAAATAAACAGGAAGAAGTTATATTGACAAGACTGCGTATTGGGCATACCTTCCTCACTCACAAACATTTACTTCTAAGAGAAGATCCCCCGCTCTGGCTCTGTCTGTTAGATGCAACTTATCAATTATAATACAAGCAGCTTAACTGATAAATAAAAATCAGTCTCGATATTTTAATGGCTTGGCTAGATTTAATGATAATGGCAAAAATATACGCAGCTTTGTAAGGTAAGTTAACTGGTATCTCACAATGAGATCCATACAGGACAGAAACATCTGGAAGAATTATTATACAGGGAGTTTCAAAATTGCTCGAAACAAACATTTTACAGATTAAAAAAAAAGAAAAAAAAAGCGAGTTCCTTTAAAGATGTCTCAAAAGTATTGATTTCCGAGATAGTAAATATTGATCAAAAATTACAAAACCGTGTTAAAAGGCAAAGCAATTTTCTCTTCAAATTTGTCATAAAAATATGATTGTGTAGAACGGGCTTTAAACAGTATGCAGCATGCGCACTAAAGCCGACATGAATAGTATTCCACATGGATCATACCGGTTACGCATTTGTGTGGCAAATTTAACTTTCACCCTAATTTTAATTTACGGTGAAGCTCGTAAGAGTTCTGTAGCGGCTGTTCGTGGATATGATGAAAAATTTCTAACTCAACGAGTATCAAATCGAAAAACATTTGCTGCTGTGGAGAGACAACTTATAGCAACAAAACCGCTAAAACCACAAGTAAACAAAGGCAGATTTCAACGAACTGCAGCTGTTTAAAAGCAATATTTCGCGCTTTTCAAGTGTCTCCTACCACAAATACCACAAGGTTGTAAGGTCACGTAGACGTTCCATCTGCAAGTGCATGGTGTCAATACGTGGAGTACAACTATCGATTTCATAGTAAGCCTGCAAAAGAATTGTTGCTAAAATGTAAGAAAAAATACAGAAATTTTGTCAGTTGCTCATTTTTCAATGTACACATCATTCTCGATTTCTCGTCCATGTTCTAGTTACAAATGAATCGTGTTATTTTAAGAAATGGAACTCCCAACTCTCAAAACATGTTTGCCGATGAAAACCCACTGATTGTCAGTACTCATTATCAACGTAGGTTTTCCTTTAAAGTTTTATGTGATGTTCTTGAGAACAGTCTTATTGGTCTTTAATTTTTCAGCACGGTTTTCTGAATCGGCATATCCTACGTACAGTAAACTCTTTGAAAGCCATCCCTTTGAAAGTACTGCAAAACTATGGCAACTCGTTGAAAAGGCAAGTTATTTCATTGTGAGAATGAAGACCATGTCATTATTAATGCAGTTTAAATCATGCTGACTGCAAAGGCAGATTAAATGACAAGATAGTCCTGCAAGGGTACTGTAAAGAAAGATATGTCTTTTTTTTCTGCATGGATTCTTAAAGACAAATACGATTGTACCGAATTGAAAAGTTGGACGATTCTGGACTTTGTATCACTCAATCTGCTAACTAAGGTACTCCTGAAAATGCCAGCCTTTTCTCATGTTTTTGCCTTCACTTAAGCCAGTGCCCACTTTCTTTTCATAACGAGTCGTCCATAAAACTTCGAAAACCACATCTCATTGCTCGTACACCTACTTACTCTCTCAAGTGGTTCCCAAAAGTTTGCGCTAACTGGTGTCCATTCGCTCTCTGAAGGGATTGCAGAGCGACGGAAAAGCTTTGTGGGAGGTGAAAACTCCTTTTAAATAAATAGCAATAACTTTCCTTTTGAGAAAATTCTGTTTATTTGAAAGCGGTGCAATATTGCAGTCACTCGGGAAATGAACAGTCAGTACCAGTACAAGAGCAATAAAGCCATGTGAAAAGACCTTGTCTTTTTAGTTCAACTTTCAGTTGGCAGGCGCGAGCAGATAAAAAGGGTAGAATCAATTCTACTTTTTAAGTCAGGCTATAAATTGACCCTATACTTTTTAACAATTCAATTTAGTGTTTATATCTGATAAATACCTTAAACATACTCCATAAAACTTTTAATTACCGTCAGAATTAAACACAACCATTACATTAAATAATTTTCACTATAGTCAATCAGAAAATCGCGGTATAGTTAGGAAAGGGCATTACGTGGTTATTTTCTGTGAAGAGTAATTATTATATTTAATAAACCACTCGTATATCACACGAAATTAATAATACAATTTAAGCTAATCTCCTAACCCACGGTAAATCTAAGGTGACGTTTCACGCCTCTTACCGATACCCATAATCAGACAATGCTGTTTGAAAAATAGAAAGGGCTACACATTTGGATTAAGGTTGAATTTCCATTACAACAGAAAATTAACTACATACAAACGGATAAAAATACGTAAAAAATGACTCCCACTTTCCAGTGCTTCTAGAAACTTGTGTGCATTCCGGCAAGGGGGTGCTGCCAACGGTTTTATAGGTGAGGGAGTAAGTCTATTACTCCCTTCTGGTTCTGGGGGGGGTATGAAGGGGGTTGTATGTGACCCCTCTTCTGGATATCTGGAGAATTCCTTTTCCTGGTTTTTCATTTCTTCTTTTATTTTCTTTAGAAAAGGTGAATTATTGTAGTTGAATTCGACCCTTGTTTTCTGTTAATTGATGAGTCTCCGAACATTTTTATGAAGAAGGCTGCTTTAAATTTTCTGCTTTAAATGTTCTTTAATTCTGCAGTTGAGCCTTCTATATGATTCTCCTATGTATGTACCCCCACATGTGCAGTCTATTTTATAGATAGGACCTATGGAGTTGTAGGTGTGATCTCCCTATCTCTACTGGATATTGTTTTGACAAATAATCGATAGGACACTGGACTTTCCTCGCCTCCTGCTTACACTGCTCAAAAATTTCATATCTGCCCATATTGTAACTCCCAGCTTCCTTTCTTCCTCTACTGTTTCTAATTCAATCCCACCAAGTGTATAAGTTATATTGGGGCTGCTATTCCCCAAATGCTATTCCCCAACCTTGCATTTTGCTGCATTGAAACATAGCTGCTACTTTTCTGACCATTCTTGAAGCCTGTTCAAGCTATCCTGAAGGAGCGCTGCTTGATGCTAATCATTAACGACTCTACCAATCTTTATGTCGTCTGTAATTTTGACAGCACCCACTTTATCCTTTCGTTACACCAACCTGAAGAATATCCATTAATCGCAACCCTTCTGCCCTGCAATCCATCTTAAAATCTTTCCAGTAATCCCAACGTGTTCTAACTTATACAGTAACTTCTCACGAGGGACTGAGTCAGATACCTTGCAAAAATTTGTTTTATGACTATATATATATCTTACTTTTTAGTTTTCACTTTGTGTATGGTGTATAATAATGCCTAGGTCTTAACATGACGTCAGAATACCAATAACGCAAATACCAAATCAGCCTCTGCAACTGCCATTACACTTTTAAGAAAATTCAAGAAAACTTACGATTGGATGAAAATAATTAAAGGTGTTTCCACATCAACATATTTCTTAAATTTATCTTTTGCACTACGCTGGAGTCTACTTAATGATGTTGGACAAGATAAGAATCAAACAGCCCTCCCAAATGAGAAGTATTTATTTATTAGAAGGTATTTATCCCCTGGCAGCTGTTTCGATGGAGATAACGCCTCATAGTTGAAATTGTTCCCTACATCTAAGTCACGAGTAACTGTTTAAAACTAGTTTACCAGATTAAACATGATTTTCTCTTAAAAAAAACATGTGTGTCCTTTAGAACCATTTCTTTCTAAATGTCACCAGATTGCAGTTTAAATCGTAGCGTGTAAGACTCTCCCTACCACTGAAGTCAGACTACCGGTCTGTAGTTATCGACTTCACTCTTAGAACCGCCGTTAAGTATTGGCGATACGTTGGCACTTTTACAATCCAAAGAAATCTTTCTAAGACTTTCTGGGTTTTCTAAGACTTTTCCACACAAAGTACATAAGAGTACAATGATGCCCTCATAATTAAGCTCAGTGGTGCAATCAGTAGCGACCGATGCCAACTACTTATTAAATTCATCAACGACATCAGCTGGGTTATCTAAGACTTTCCCACACTCAGTACATAAGGGTACCTAATTACCTCAGTACCTAATTCGTTTCCTTCTTTGTATTCGCATACATGAAACACTCCTTCTCTCCAATCTTTTCTCTCTTAGTCAGTGCTTCCTCATACTCAGCCTTGGCTTCCCTTACTTTGTCTATGGTACTATTACAGATCAGCTTATAGTTTTTTTGTAGGCTTCGGTGCTAATTAAACTCTGTAACTTTCCCATGATATCTTTTTCTGCTCTATTATACTGGCTATTCATCCATCTCGGCATCTTCCTCGTTCTTTATTTTCTTAATGGTATATATGCGTTCGTGACTTCCGTGATTATTGCTTTAAAGTTATTCCATGATTCTAATCAATTCTCCTTCCTCTGTAATCCGCCCAATTAATGGATGCCATGTAGCTTATTAAACTGCCATAGTCCCCTTTTCTGAAATTAAAACCCGTGTCTTTATCTTTTTAACTACTGCAACATCTTCTTCCTCTTCCAACTAACGACTGCGTAATCATTTCCCGACAATGGTCCCTCTACTCTGATGTCATCTGATTTGTGAGTTGAGTAATGAGTTATAGAATATTCTTAACCCCTAGGTTTTTTTCTCTAACATACTGGTACAAATATAATCATCTAGCATTTTACCTTCAGAGCAATTGCACTCTCACAGAGGTCAATTATGAAGGTATTAATGAGTTGAAACTTTGAGACAGAAGGGGGTACACACTTAAAGGTTTATTTTAAGACCCCTGTTTTATGTTACTAACCAATTTTTCTAGCATCACCCTTTAAGTATTAATACAAAGATATTTATAGCGTATTGACTTTTGAATAATATATATTGAACTATTTATTTAACCAAGGTTTTTCAAAGTTAAATACTTCTATCGCTCAATACAGAGTTATGTTAGTTGTTTATATTCCCAGGAACTGTGGCTTTTGGCAATAATCTGGTAATTAGGCTAGCGTGAAAGACAGTCCAGGCGAAAGCAAATTACCGAACATCGTCTTGTGGAAGCAGCAGCAATAACAGTTGAGTAGCAAGTGAGGGAAAATAGTTTTAGGTGCCCAGAGACGCATCATACAGATTATTGTATTTTACCACTGTTTGCCTTACCAATAAAACAATTCAGACTGATACAATTAAAAGAAAGCCAGATTTGGAAACTTAAGATGCGACACCAGTACGTTTATACAAATAACAACGCGCAAAGAACTTTTTAGAAATTTCCTATATGTCAGGGCTGGCGGCTAACGCGTTGCGCGAGTGAACTCTCGTTAATTGTGGTATCAGTGTCGACTGTGAATTGTAGATAAACGAGCAAAGCGTGTGTGTTCAGTCCATCATCCAAGAGAGATAAAGCCCAAATGTTGTTCTTTATTATATATTTTACTTAATTTTACTTGAGCAAGAGTTGCGAGATCTTTTAAGGATCGAGGCCTTATATGCTATTTATAGAAGATATATTGCTTATATCTTACGTAAAATAGTGTCACTTTAATTATAATCAATCAATTGATTTGGCCGAAACTTTTAAATCAATTATATTCATAAAGGTAACTGGCGCAGCTCAAACAAGTTGATCTAGGCCAGAAAATTTAAATTTCTCAAAAAGCGACGATAAATGTAATGCCTCACTTATTGATAACTGTTTTTTGCTAGCACACAGGACCCCCCCCCCCTCTCTCTCTCTCTCTGTGCTTGTAGTTTAATTTCAGCTCGTTCCGATTATACATTTTTATTTTTATCTATAGATCTCCAAAGTTGGTCACTTTAATTATAACCACCCTGTACTTAAGTAAAGAAAAGAGAGAGCCCATTTTTTTTCCCCAGAAGACAGTCGAGCTACTTTTGTAAAGAAAGAAATGTGAATCTATTTATTATGTGTAATTAACCCCAATAGGTTTTACTAGAAATTTCGATTCAGACTCGATTCTATAAGTTTTATATTAAATTCATAAGAATTTACGTAATTGTACAAGCCTTAACTGACACTGTGTTATTACCCCAAAATATACGCATTCCCTCGGTATTATTAATATGTCATACTGTACTGAAGGTTTCTGTGGATGTCAGGACTGAGTATGAGTATCCATTTATCAAACTGTCTGCCAAGTATTTCATCGAAAGCACTTTGATTCTAAAACCGTTGCTGTTAAAGATTACCACCTGCTCTCTCAAAATTAATAACTAACATTTTTCCCTTCAATCGCCACACACTTATATCAAAGAGCTCTCAACTTTTTCTCCTTTTTCATCTTTTGTTCCCTAAATAATTAGATTTTTTTTGGAGAAGGTTTTAAAAGCCCCGCGTTTAAGAAGTTTTCCGTTACTTGAAGAACTTCTAAAATAGTCACAAAAGAGCGGTTAATTAAAATACATACCTTGAGGTTAGCTCGTGAACTCGGTATGAAATAATAAAAAGATGTCGTTAATTATCCGTACAAAAATATTGCTGAATAATTAATTACTTCGATAAAAAAGTGGCTTCTTGTTATACAAACAGCACTGCCATTTTGAAATACGAAAAACGTATGAAAGCAAGAAGTCGTAAAAGACAACAACAGCTAAGATTTTTACATCCAAAGTTAAACCGATAAGCTTAGTAAAAAAGAAATAAACGCAGAAAACACGTAACACTGAATTTGAAGAGTCCTTCCTGAGAGCTAAATAATGCTTATCGCTTAATTAAGGAAAAGGTTGAAACACGTTTTCCCTCTGGACTTAAAAGACACTCAGATTAATTTAAACATAATACCGCATGACGTGTGGTTTACATGTGCATGATGGGCTCATTAACTTTAATGATAATCGGTTATCTGAGTTAATATAATGGTATAATAATGTTGGTTGGTTTTTTATTAATTTTGGGACTTCGGGGGTATGCAGCTCCACGATTCGCTTTAGTAAATCGAAATGATTTCTAAATACATAACTGTTCCTGTTACCGCACTGTCTCAAATACCCTGCTCATTCTCTTTTCTTAAAAAAAAAAAGGTACCAAAAATGTAAATACAGTATGTGGCTCTTTATTCGCGAATTTACATCTAGACCTTCTAACTTCTGCCATCCGCCATATTGCCTATTTTTTTACCCAATCAACGCGCATATAAAGTTGTTGTATTGATATAACGGAGTATAGCACACAAGAAAAAAACAAAGCTAGGTTTAGGAAGAACCGGAAGACTTCGATCCGAAAAGCCACAATGGTAATAGATTCTGAAAATATATCGAAAATCTATCAGTCAACCATGTTATGGTAATGACACTGGTTGATGGAAAAATATATACAGTAATGCGTTATCGAACAATGCATCAACAGTGTTCAGCTACATTTGTAAAGCTAAACCAACAGAAATGAATAATTTAAATATCGTACAGTCAACGAAAGCCATATTCTATACTTGGATAATTTTCTTTTTGCCTGTATCAGATACTGTGAATATTTTTTCTGCAAATATAATTATATTAAGGACATTTTGATCGCTGGGGACATTTCTAGAAATAGAGAAATTGATTGGGAATGTTTCTATGATTGTGATATGAGGGTGGCTAGTTGACACCAGTTATTGTCAATAATGTGGTATGTTATATTATTTATATTTTTTAATGTGAAAACGTCTTTGGCGACCCCTAAATTTTGAAGGAATGAAGTAAAACTGTTTGGTAACTAAAATGCGAGACGGAAATTACGCAAGTTACGTCACTTCCTAAACGACGCTAACTCAGTCACTAACGTTAATTTGAAATACTGTACTTGTAAAATTATACAGAAGAAATCTGTATACGTGCGTTTTCCAAATATTAAATTAAATTTTTTTATTATTTATGTATTTCTTTATGGAAAATATGTTATTTATTTGCTTTTTATTCATAAAACACTGTTTTAATTTTTATATAATTTTTATTTTTAATATTAAAACTTTCAAATGGATAATCTGTTTGGGAAAAAAAAAACAAAAAAATAGCGACACCCATCCTAAAAAAAAAAAAAAATGTATCGCATGCGAGGAACTGAATATTTCCAGAGAGTAAAGCTCTTAAAACGATAAATTAATGGTTGTGCTGCTGCTTACTTCCTGCGCTTGTTTGGTACACGTATTTTTAACTAAACAGCGAAGGGTGGTCCGATGTCACCTTTGGGAGGAAAGGAAAAAAAAAAGGAAAAGAAAAACAAAATGAAAGTTTGTATAATGAATGAAGCCACGCCTATAAAACGTGGATGTCGCTTTAAATGGTTGTAGTGAATAATATGCGGAAGAGTAAAAACGCTGCGAAGGTTGGCCGGGAGTAATGTTGGCCAGAGCAATTACTAAGGTAAAATTAGCACTTAAATATTTCTACAGGATATTCTTGCAAGCGAAACCATGCAGTTCGTTGTCCGAAGTAATCTACCATTACTTTTTTTTTTCAGCGAAGGAATTTCACTGTTTTTTTTTTTTTTGTTGTTGGAAGTCCATTGTTCAAGATAGGTGAAGAGTACACGCTATATATTTCACTTTTAAACTCATACCGATACTGTCTACAAGTTCTGTGAACTAGTTTCGCCGTTATAAACATGATAATTACTGGACATTAAGAAATGCAAAGTTTGGGATAGTTTTTTAATCTTTTTTGTTTGATATACAGTTCGCCACGCGTGTCAAGTAACGGATAGAAGTAATGGGCGGGCATGGATAACAGTGTAAGCAATCTATTGAGTTATTAACTATATTAACCTCGTATAAGAGTGGAACATTTAACCATATATCATACCGAAGATATAAATATTTATTTTAAAATGCAAATGTGTTATTATAAGCATTATATAAAGAGTATTTGTTTTATGATTATATATCTTACTTTTTAGTTTTTACTTTGTGGATGGTGTATAATAATGCCTAGGTCTTAACACGACGTCAGAGTACCAATAACGCAAATACCAAATCAGCCTCTGCAACTGCCATTACACTTTTAAGAAAATTCTATAAAACTTATGATTCGATGAAAATAATTAAAGGTGTTTCAACATCAACATATTTCTTAAATTTATCCTTTGCACTACGCTGGAGTCTACTTAATGATGTTGGACAAGATAAGAATCAAACAGCCCTCCCAAATGAGAAGTATTTATTTATTAGAAGGTATTTATGCCCTGGCAGCTGTTTCGATGGAGATACCGCCTCATAATCTGGTTATTTTCTTGCTACATTGCGTGATTACTAATTGAAAGATCAACGGACACCACGCCATTATGAAGTTAGAGACCCCACCCACATATTATTCATATTAGTAGTGGCTAATGGCGCAAGAAAGAAAGCTTATAGAGCTTCAGAAAAAAAATTTACTGACCTCACTACTCGTCCATCCACTCCAAGAATTTTAATTCTTCCTTGAATTTATTCAAACTTTCACAACAACAGATGGAAGTTTGTTTCAACAATCCACTGGCTGAAGGCAAAGTTCTCCACACCTATCCTGGAACCATCTTTCGTCAATTTGAATTATGCCCTCTCATGTGTGTAGCCTCAACAAGAGAAAGAATGCCATCAACAGTGAGCTTGCTCAATCCATTAAACACTTCAATCACAACTCCTCGCAGGTGCCTAGTCTCCAGACGCTGCAATTTGCAGAAATGAAACCTTTCTTGGTAATAACATCCTTTTTGTTCCATTCACCAATCTCGTTGCCCTTCTGTGCACCCATTCTAGCAGCTTCAATCCTTCCTAAAATGAGTCCTCCAAATCCTGTATGCAGTACTCACGATGCGCTAACCATGGCCTTGTATAAAGGGATAATCACCTCCTTATCCATGCTAGCAAAGTTCCTGTATATCAATGGCAAAACTCCATAGTATATTTTTAAATATATGCACGATTCCAATTTTTAACTATACATTAACTGGACTTAAGCCTTATTTTAAGTTTCATTTTTCTGCGTCGTAAAAAAACACTTGATCCCAAGGACTGTGTGAAATTTATTTTGCAATTTTTTCCCACTGTTTTCTAAACGAAGGGATTCTTGTAAGAGGTGTCTAAATATAAACTTTATTATGGAAAGCATGCTTGTTTAATGACACGCTCTGGTTTTGATAGAATTTTTAAATTTTTTATATAAATTAACACGAAGTGTTTTTTTTTTAATCGCTTCAGTATGTATCCATAGAAACGCTGTCAAGTTATGTATAATTACATCTGGGGATTTTTTTTCTCTTTTCTTAGATGATATTCTATTTTTTTCGCAAAGTTTTAATAGTGTATGCAGTTTTAAATAGCATCTATCTATATCCTTTGGGCAGTTTTTTGTTTGAGACTCCTTAGGTTGTTTTTAGGTGCTAACTTTTTATTTTATAAAATAATGGAGAAAGCCTACTCAGTTTATTAACTTATCCAGAAAAAAATGAGCAGCTAGTCTTTTGACAGCGATCTCCTCGAAGGTTGAATGCTTATCTTAAGTCCTCATATCTTTACACTGCATTATAAACTAATTTTTGAAAATATCCGCTTTGTTAGGATTATTTTCCCTCATCTTCAAATAACAGAAGTTGATTTTAAGCGTACTTTTCGCCATCTTGAACTCCTCAATTTTGGTTTCGAAGTATTCGATATTTGCTATGGTCCGACAACGCATTGACAGTCTATACTATTTTTCATTGATGAGCTGAAAAATCCAATTATCACGGGTGAATTAAATGATGAATTGCACCAAATGAGAGAATTCTTTTGTGCCACAATGCATTTTGTCGTTTGTCTGAAGAGTTAGAAATGAATTTGACTTTCTAACAAACATTACGATAGCATGGAATGAAATGTAAGCTACAATGTAACTTGTATTTGTTGTTGCAATCCCTCCACTGCAATTAGAATGAGAAAAGCGAGGCAAATAATGAAGTACTGGCTGATTGAATGGTGCAGAACTATTGATGCGTATTATGGTTCTATCTTTTGTTCGTGTAGCTAAGAAAGTTTCAAAAGTTTATATTTTCCGTTATCATTTAATACAAGTGATAAATATACTGAAACATACATTAAGATAAAGAGGCAATTCAGATCATTGACACTAACTGCATCATTACGTAGAATACAGTATAAAATCCGGCTGGTCTAGACAGTCATCTGTGTTTATCTTGGTTTGCACAAAGCTATTTCCAGTTTGATACAGAGAGAAAGATCCATACATGCTCTTTCTAGCGTGTATGAGAAAATTAGTGTGTTGTTTAGAAATTCAGCCTAGACTTGCCCATTCCTTACAAATTTTCCAAATGGAGAACGTGATAGAGTCCAGGAAAGAATAAAGTTGTCATACATAATCGCAGCCATATATAGTTCGAATTATAATAGCGGCTACCCTGTTGTACTTGGCTAAATATTCGATCATTGATAATCGTGATCGTAAAGTACAGTCAAAGCCTCGAGGATTATTTTTCAGGTGCTTATATTTCAGTTCAGTTTCTGACTATTGTTTTTCCGATATTAACTGTTCGTACAGTAAAACGACACCGAAAGTTTTGAGACAAAGTTTATTAATTATTATTACTATTCTTAAGGTTAGTAATTATATGCGTGCACTTTCAATTCAAGGAAAGACATGTATATTAGAAGAGACATATCTTTGTTGAACAGCGTTGGATTGAACTTAAATCTAATCCAACGCTGATCAACCAAGAAATGTTTATTTTGATGCCGGATTTTGTTAAATGTAGTCTGTTCGTGGATTCGAATTTATTTCGATTAAAAATAGGCTGAGTTCCGAGCACTAACATCGATGAGGTGCAAGATTAGGCGATCTCTCTCTTTTTTAGATTTTGTTTCTGATCAAACCTTCATTTGAGGTCTGAGGACTACCAAATGCACTGAGTCAGATCACGATCCTATTATTATAGGATCGTGATCTGACTCAATGTCGAGTCGAGGGAGGAATTCTTATGTATAAATCACTGAGATAAACAAAAGGTCAAGGAGGTGTTGATGTCAACGAAGGGAACAAGAGATATTTGATTCCGATGTACGAGGGAGATGGATAGAAAGGTTGAAATCCCCACAAATGATAAATAAAGCAGAAGGACTGCGAATGTGGTAATTATCTAACATGTGGTATCATCAATCGATGCTGCTTGATCACGTGTATGTGGCAGCTGCTATCATGATAACTATAAGTTGTTTCTGGTACCGAAGATGGCTTGACTACCTCATATCATGGAGTGAGGCTAAAAGAGTGGTAAATTATCATAAGCTGAAATCCACTGTTAGAACATAGCTATACTTTCTTGCGAACAAATCATGACATCGAATTACATTAACATTCTCAAGTGACTCTTCTTCCTGTTTGAGTTAGGTCTCTATCAAAGAGAGAATTCCACCGAGTGCGACAATAGCATTTGCTCCACTCTTTCAAAGTCCCTCTGCAGACTTGGGACATTATAATTAAAGTTTGCCACTTCAAAAGACATGAAACAGAGAATGAATAATCAAATAGGGCTGAAAATAGTCATTCAAAATGCATGGACAGAGAAAATGTTTCGAAAAAATAACATTAATATGAAACCGAATGTGATATGGACAAGAAGGATTTGAAATCATGTTCAGCAGTTAAAATCACCAGCGTTTACTTAAAGACAATTTTTCATAACGTTGCTTTAAGTTTAGAGTAAGTACGGCATTAAGACCATTAAACTGAAATCTAAACTATCAATGGCTAAAAATTCATATTTAACAGTAATGCTGCGAATTTGACTGACATTGGATTAGATAGCTTTTCGTTAACTACTGTGAAAAATACTTAAATTATTTCAATACGCTTAGCAATAATAAAGAAATAAATCTAATTACCTTGCAGGATATTGTAATATTATGCCATACATCTTCAACAAGATTAAAATGCATAAACCGGAGCTACCATTACGTCCAATGATTTCTTAAAAACATTCAGCTTTAGCAAACTTATTTTCCTTCCTTCCTCGTCCATTATCTCACCTCTCATGAAATATTCAATCTTTATGGTTTTAAATACAGCTCACATACACTCGAGTTCATCGGTAAGATTAAATTATCTGAAAGATATTTCAGGGCAGTTTTACATTGTCACTTCGTATCCAATGTAGATGTGGAATACACTTTAAGATGCGCGAATTACTCACGCAGGATATTACTTTAAAGCAGTGCAAAATCCTTAATGTTGGCAGTATCTTAAAACTTATTTAGTTTATTTATTTATTTACTTATTTATTTAGTTTAATTTCCTTTAACCACTTCAATGATTTAACCGTAGGCAAGTTTCGTAATAGATATGCAATGTTATGCCACAGTCTACTTTTAAAATGGTCCGTACAAATGCTAGACGACTGTACAAGTTCCTTAACGACTTACACTGCTTAAAGAGGGAGGGAACGAGAAAGAAACTGGGACATTAATGCACTTCCACCGTTTTGTTTCGTAAATTAGATGGCACGAACTTCGCCGACAGTGCAGCTGCATTGCCAGCTACGAATATAAGTTGAGAAATGGAAAAGAAAAGATGTTGTCGACTTTAAAATCTTCCCTTTTCGCTTCCTTATGCATAATTAATCTCGCCTTGTTTCCAGTTGTTATTTATATATGAGTAGGGAAACAAATTAATAATGAAAGACCGTGTTGTGCGGCGAGGACGCTTTTAGGACTACAGGGATCGCGAGTAGTTATGTAAACGAAGTGTTCTTCATCTCGGGAGGACATGTTTAATGCATTACTCCGATATATATGAATATGTGAAGGGCTTTAGTTGGGTAAAAAATGATAATGTCAGCACATAATCCGTTCTTGTTTGAGCAACGAACGAATCTAGCAAACACGTGTATCGGCCTATCTGTTCGTTCTTAAATGCATTGCGCTGTAATGAGGTTTATTTTTCTTCTTAAATGTAAATAATCTAATAGGTATTTTTCATCTTCCGCTTAATAGAATTTTGGCAAAATAAATTTTACTGTTTAAAATAACTAATATATTAACGTTTTCCTTGATTTTCCAGAAGAATTAATTTTTTAATCTATACTGCTTTTAATAAAATACATACATAAAAGTAAAGTTTAGCCCTTGCGGCTAGTGCAAGTTTTTTCTTCTCGATTTACTGTATGGGGAAAAAAAAAAATTTTGGTTCGTTTATGGAGTTTTTCGCTCTGTGAGGAGTTAGTGGGTCTCGGGAGGGGGCTACGTGGTTCCCTCTCCCGGTAGTCGCGTTTTACACCCTCAAGCAGTTACTCGACCACAGAAAATTGAAAAATTCAAACACAAAGTACGTGCGGTTTTATCGCGGGTAATATTTTGACAAATGTTACATTGTATATGGCGATTATCCATTGACTCACTTCAAAAGTCAAGTAAACTGAGTCAGTTGATGCCTAGAAAAGGTAAAATATAGTTCTATAAAACATTAAAAGGGACAAAAAATGGCTGCTCCAATTACAGTTATTCGAGAATGTTTACTTTAGGAACCGTGCACAAATATCACACAAGCATGTGGAGAAGGTACAGTGAGTGAAATGTGGACGAATAATGGTTCAAGAAACCTAAATCAGGTGATGAATCACTTCAGGGGGTCAGATTCAAGTCAAACAAGTCAAGTTCTTGCGGAAAGATTCAAAGTGAGCAATAAAACCATTCGTTTGCAATTGCACAAACAGGGAAAGGTGTACAAGCTGAAATTGGTATCCACAATAAACTCAGAGCCGACAACGAACTTTACGGACTATCAATTTGCTTGTCGCTGCTTTCGTATCACAATAATGAACCATTTTTGGTGCGGTTATTGACGTGAGACAAAATTGGTTACGTACAGCAATACTAAACGATCACATCACTGGTGAACTTGTACTGGACACTGCAGCTGCTCATTTTACCAACAGAAGATTATGCTGTGTATCTGCTGGAACACCAGACATATATCATCCATTACGAGCTTCTGGCAAAACAGTCACAGGGCACATAGTGTTCATTTTTAAGCATGTTTTAAATTTACCTTAAAAATCAGCACGAACCTTTTGCTCACCTGATATAAGGGTTCTCTCCAACTCACCACCTTAACTGCAATCAACCCGTATGATACCAATCACCAACAATACGTTTTTTAAAATACCTAATTTCTAAACTTGAGCGCTAAAGCATTCTCTCATTTCAACAAAGTTTATTTAAACTCCGTTACAACGTAGTGAACTTCTAAAACTCTCTCTAGAGGTAATTTTCCATAGAAAAATAGGAAATGTGATGATGGTTCCATTTGTAGCGAAATAAACATGTATCTCAGATGTTCTGAGGACTGTATTCTCAGACACTTCGCCTGCTAAACTGTCAGTCTCTTACATCTTATTGATGAAACCACTTAAATCAATGTTTATACGAAAAGGCTTACGAGAAAGCTAAAATGCAAGTTCCCGATTTTGAATGACATGCAATTTTAGATTCAAATAATAGCAATGGTTGGTCCTCATCGAAATGTACTGTTAGATGGCTCTGCAGAAATACATATTCCGCTTTTTCTGCCAATAGGTGTCTTATAAGGGGACTAGTTAGCGTTACTTTTTCAGCTACAATAACACTCCACTTTTCGTGGAGTGTTATTGTAGCTGAAAAAGTATCTGAAATTTTTATTACGATTTACAAGAAAAATGTAATGACTGTTTTCTTTATGGTCAGATTAATACAATTCATTTTAAGTCATGCACAACAGTATCACAATGTACCCCTTGCATCACAATGGTTCTAATCCCGGTCTTCCCACACCAGGAGGAAAGTAATTCAATTCAAATCTCAGGCTGATATTGTTGATCTCAAGACGAGGGTTGCATGGTTTGTATTCCTGAAAACTCCAATGTTTCGTCTAAAAACCGATGGAAGAGTACTGGCAATTACAGAAGCATAATGGCAATTCTCATAATGCGGTGGTATTGAATCTACATTGAACCATGTGTCACTATTGTGGATATTATTGTATTTCTTTCCCATTTAGTTTAAGAGTGGTGTTTTCAAATTATTTTTATCATTTCATTTTAATGAAAGAATATTTATTATTGATAGACGATAATTTTGTACTGTTTTCTACGTGAACATGATTATTAAATTTATTTTTTTTGTAAAAATCAATAAAAAAGATAGCTGTAGAAGAAACGTTACAAGAAGACAATACTGAGTTCAATATATTTATCTGCTTTAAGCTGGTTACCTTACAAATGACTTAAAAATCTACACAGGACTCAGTTATTTCTTTTACATCCTGAGAGCAGTTATTTAACATTTGCAAGAATATTTTCTTTTTCGTACTTTTTGGTATTTAACTGGGAAAAAAAACCCGAAAGAAATACGAAAAATAACAGAACAACTCTCAAGATAATTTGATATCGATTTCAACAGGTGATGATCGTTAATATTTACTCAATTTTTCTATCGCTTTTGACATTTGGTTGTCCTCGGACACCAGAGTTAATCATCGAAGGATTCGTTCACTCAACCGCTGTAGTGAAGTAGACTCGATGCTATTTGTGCAGTGTTGGAACTTTAATATCGGATTTTGAGCAGAACGAAACACAAATCGATCCTATTGTAAGTGTGCCGTAGTGGAGGCTCGCGTGACTGGAACCAGCGTCGCAAACACTAAACTTTCCTGGGAATTCTGCGTCAAGTCCAGGTGCAGTGCAAAGTACATCATTCAACTTATGACAGGAAAGCTTTACAGGCAGTTCTCGCAGCTGACTGGGAGGTTGTATTGAAAGCCGTTTGGATGTTGTTTTATTTTATTATTCCTCCTTAAGTACCAAAGGCAGTTAAGATGTTTTAAAACAGAAATCTGAAAATTGTATTTCGCTGTCTTTTCTTCTTTGCTTCCGTCACTATTACCAGATTGTTGAAGGAGAAAAATAATAAAAAAAAGAGGGAAATGATTCTGAAGTTAAAACATTTCATTTCATAAATCAAAGATAATTTTTTTTTATTTGTTAGCTTTACGTAAGATGTTACAGTAGAAAATGTCTGACATAAGTAAGGTTTATGACTACTTACGTTTCTTTGTTTCAACCTGTTCATGCTATTTCGAAAAATACGTAATATCTGGGGGAACAGCATTTTCTGCTTATTCTTATTTTGATTCTGTTCTTATGGTTCGCTACAAAAATGAAATTTTCTTAAGGATTGATGTTCAAGTTACCTTTCTTGAAATGTTTCTTTCGTGGCATAGTAATATTCATGATCACTTCTCTTAGATTATCTGCACATCTTCCTTGCCTAACTTTAAATATATCTCTAAAATCGATGGTTGTCATTTTATTCTGAGAATGGCAGTTGAAAATAATTCTGGCATATACACTGTTCAAAACAATTATAGAATCACTGGACAATCTACGAATTTGAATGTTCTCGGCCTCCAAAAATGCATGCCGAGAACATGCAGGTTCAGAACGTTTTATTAAATACTCGATCATGTTGTAGATGGATCTCATTCTTGAACTGCAGCTACAAAAGACAACAGATTCTTTATTGGCTGTATGACGATTTTTAAGAAGGTTTTTTGCTAACTCCTCCTGCAGAAGTAGGATTTGTTTACGCCTTTTTAAGAGTTTTTGGATGTTCTTGTTTCTTTGTGGTGTGTGCTTTCTTTTTTTCTTGTGGCTATGGCGATCTTTTTTGAGAACCTGTATTGTGGACGTTCAGGTTCCACCAGAGTGCATGATTATCAAGGACATCATTAATGGTATGACGAAGAGAACAGCGATTGGTAAGGTTCTGGAATTTTCGATACACAATGGCAAAGTCACTTGCTTTGACAGACATAAGTTGGAGTTTCCAGAAATTTGGTCAGGTAAGGCCAGGATCTAAAAGGGTGGATTTAACCCGGACTCTGGAAGAGTGGAGAGAATAAGAAGCTGCAACCACAGATTCAGTGATATAGAAACTAGTGCGATATCAGAGACAAACAGCAATTGGTGGATGACTAAGTGGTTACCTATAACAAGTGATATTTCGGTTTGGAGAAGTGGAAATTCATAGTGCTCTCTCTGAGATCCTCATGAGTCTTGCATACATGAAGTTGATCAAGGGGAAAAGAAAAGAGGTCTTAGTACTGTGAAGTGACAGCATATTTCATCATCATCAGGTGCGGTCTCTGTGTCGAAGGTTCGCAGTAATGATTTTCCAAAGTTTTCCGCCTTCGGAAAGTCTTCAGATCAAAGCATTTCTTCCACTTCCTTTTCATTACTTCTTTCAATAAGCTGTAGTCACTTCACATTCTTCTCCATACTACTTCATTTCTAATCTTATCAGTCCATTCAATCAGCATTCTTCGAGCACACTACATATCAAAAGCATTGATAATAACTTTTTGTTCTCTTTTGTCAGAGTCCAAGTTTCGCACCCACATAGGAACACTGACCATACGTAGCATCTGAACGTCTTTAATTTTATTTCCCTATTCACATTCCTTCTCATCGGTTGTTGTGTTTCCAGAAAGGTGCCCTTGCCATTCCAATCCTTGAATAAATTCAAGTATTGGAATGGCAAGGTAAGGTATCTGAATTCTCTCACTTGTTCTATTAACCTACCATTTATTCTAATTTTCCATTCTAAATTTTCGTTTTCACTAAATACCGTTATTTTTGTTTTGCTCGTATTTAATGCCCTGCCATACTCTTCTCCCATTGTATGAATTTTGTTAAGTGTTCTCTTTAGTTCTATAAGATTCGGAAATTAATTTCTCGCTATATAAGTTGAAGGACAGTGACCACAAACAAGCTTGTCTTACACCACATACCTCAAGCCACTTTGTAATTTTATTATTTATTCTGAAAGCCGCCTTCTGTCCATGATATAGGTTTCTTATAATTCGTAAATCCTTTCCCTCAACTCTTACATTGAGCACTGTCCTATGGCTGACTGTCAAAAGCTTTTTTAAAATCCACAAATACGATGCACAATGTTTTGTGATCTTTTATTATCCTCTGGGCAAGGTATTGAGTTAAATTATTGTATCTTTTGTTTCTCTATTTGCTCTGAATCCATACGGATCATCCCCTACCTATTCTTCCATTTATCTTCCTCAATATCACCCCTAATAAAATTTTAGAGGCATGCGTTATGATGCTTATTGTTCTGTAGTTGCTGCGATCTAGGCTATTCTTCATCTTGAGTATAGGGATCATAATTGTTTGCTTATAATCTTACATATCTTGTCATGTAAATATCATTAACAGGTTCTGCCAATGTCTCCAAAGCTTCTTCATTCATATTCTTTCAAAATTCTATAGGAATATTATCCATTCCGAAAGTCTTTCCATTTTGTATTGCTTCTTCTATTTCTTCCCTCATAATTGGTAACCCAACTTCCTCCTCCGGGATTTCCATTTCCTCTGTATTTATGCCTTCATACATCTTTCCCCCATATTCCTTCCATCTTTCCATGATGTGTTTTTCTTCATATGATATTTTATTATTCTTATCTTTAATTCCTCCTGGGTCTCTTCTTTCCTTCTGCTGAATTTCTTTTATGATCCTGTGCATTCTGTTGGTGTCATACTTTCTATCCAGGTCCTCAATTTCTTACACTTTTCTTGCAGCTTTTGTTTTCCTGCCTACATCTGTTTCTTATAATGGAGTTTTTAAACTCTTGCATTCCTCTCTATCATTTCTGTTCAAACCTGTTCAGTCTTGCATTCAGTGTGCTTTGTGTTGAGTTGCTGATATTTATTTTTCTCTTTAGTTTATCATTAAATGTCTATTTTGTTCCTGTTGCGAACTTCTAAGATTCAGTTTTTGTTATTGTTGCTCTTTTCCAGCTTCATCCTACTGAATACTGGGTTGTGGTGGACACCCAACATAGCTTTGAAGTTCTTGATACTATTTTAATATCTCTTGGGTATCATAATGCAGTCAACTTGATTCCAGTAATTCCATCAGGTGAGATCCAAATGTGCCTGCTGTTCTTTTTTGTTCGGACCAGGTATTACCAATCCACAAATCATATCCATTACAAAATTCATTGGGGTTAGGAGAAAGGAATGAAGGAGGTGATCATTTGATCACCTCGTTCATTCCTTTCTCCTAACCCCAATGGGCCTACTGTCTTTCCATTTCTACTCTATCCTCGGGTTTCTGTGGTATTTTAGAGAGCTAACAGTGCCACCTGTTAACCCACCACACTGTTTGTATTTTCGCTGATTCTTCGAGACTGCTTATTGATTATTCGCAGCTACTCACCATATCTTTTGGGTGTGCCACCATCCACAGCCCATATAAAATAGAATAAAAACTTATTCTTTCTGGATTTTTTGGGTCCGCCCGGGGTTGGGGTGTTTAGTAATTTTCAATGAGGTGAGGAGAGTAAGAATTGTTAGTACTGATTGATATCGGGCTTGGGAGGATTCAATGATATTTATCAATATTTATGTTTAGAACGCTTGACGGGTTATCTGACCTGAACACGTTAAACAGTGTTAGTAGTTCAAGACTTTGACTTCGGAATTGACTTATGTCAATTCCTTAGCCATGTCCTTAAGCAATTGCAAGGTTAAGGCAAGGATTTAACTTGTATTCAGGTCACTGTTCTCGACCGAAAGGGGACTATTTGATGTGTGGAGATTTTGTAGCTCCTGACATCGTGGCTCAATTTGGCACAGGGATCAACTATACCAAGACTGATAGTACGTAAATAAATTTATGTTTATATTCTCGGCGGACCACATAAGGCCAGATTAGTTCACGAGGTAGAAAGAATACAATGTCATTATACTGTATTAGTAGATGCGTGGACTTGAACCACGGTCATAAACACGTGCACTTTTATGCCCTTCGCTTGACTTCTCGGTTATGGAAGCCATTATCTCTGCAGATTTAATGAAATTTGTTCGGCGCGGCGCGTTAATCATCAAATACGATCGTGGTCTTGATTCGTATGACTATGTTTTGTCCGAGGTAGTTTTGAGTGGGACTCTGGGGAACAGAGGGCGACTAATATGAATACGGGCTCATTGGCAGAAGATGTCGAAGGTGAACAGTTTGATTGATTACAAGGAAGGGGTAGCTGAATAGCCTTGAAATGAATAATAAAGGCAATCTTTCATAGGAAAGGAAGGTTGACGGCAATGCGGCGTCGGCTCAGTTACGACACGAGGAACGTTTGTTATGAGGATGTTAGAATACGTCGAGTGTTAACGCTGTCGTCCGCTCTATGGTCAAAGGGCAGAAATGCGTTACCTGAAGAGGTTTTTAGTGGTGGAGTGGCGTTTATTCAAAGGGGGGGGGGCAGCATTGTATACTTTCAGGTAATAAAGGACAAATTAATGCTGTATTCAGCCTTTTGGAGCAGGCATGCTTTTAAAGGGGGGGAGAAGCGTTGGTATATTACAATTGGGGGATTCCAAAACTTAGAACAGGTCGACTCCATGCGGAGGCTGCATAATTGGTCGTCACCAAAACCGATTGCTCCATGATGATTCAGTGAGAGACAGATTTCGCTTAGAAGTTGCGATTTTATTAATTTCAACTTTTTACTTTTTCTCCTTCTGTTCAAGGGCCGGAGAATATCTGCATATATTGGGTTTTTTTCGCATGACATTCTGGCTGTTTCCGTACTTGAGGCGTCTGGAAATGTTACCTTAGACCGACTTGCCAGAGTCTGCTGCTTGGAGAGTCATAGGGAAATGGGATAGTCACAACGCCAAATCGCGTCATGACTCGGAGTGTCACAAGGTGTCACAACAAGTTATTGAATCCGTTCCTAGGAACGCAGATCGTCAGCAACACTGAGGCAAGATCTCGCTCCTTCCATCTGCGAGAGGACCTACGGTGTGGATTCCATATAGTGTCTGACGTCGCAGTACTGAGTCTGCACTCGGATTCTTGTAGGGCCCTATTGTGACCTGAAAGAGGTACCGAACGAAACCCCGTGTACGTACAAGATCACAAACAGTTCGGAGGAATTAGATTATTAATATGCGGTGGCATTAGTCTCTGTGGTCGTACAGACCTCTGCCATCAGAATCCTGACCCCAAGAAGGTATAATACGTGATCCCGCGTCCTTCCCGATGCTGTATAAGAAAAGTTTATTCTGATGGACGAAAAGCTTAGCCTTATAGTGCACAGTTGGTCAACAAAATGCTGAAAGATGAGGGTATAGTCCTTACGGATTAGTCTTTCTGCTCTCTCTCCCACCAACTGAATTCTATCGAGCACGTCTGGGACGCGACTTATTTCGAGACAGTCCATCGATTTCTTGATTTTATCGATGCTTTGCAGGTGCAAAATAAGTCTGGTAGTTTGTGGAAACCGTACACCACATTGGTGACGAAAATTGCTTCTATAAGATTATAGTACTCTGTTTCCGATGTATCATGTTCCAATAAATCTGCAGTTACTCTTCACTCTGAAATTTCTTTGAATGTATTCGACGTAACTGCGTCATGAGGTCCTTATGTTAATATATTTACACAAAGCATCGTCTGCACATATTTGATATCTTATTTTTTTTTAACTAGTATATTTATATTGCAATTAGGCTTATATACAGGGGCATTTGAAAGTTCGTTCGTACTTCTAATATGAATCTATCATACCACATTCTTTTAATGTCGTCTCTAAAGTTAATTTAGGTTGTTAATGCTACAATGTTTGCATTCCACGTTGAAAATAATTGTTTTGGTCTCAAACCAGTTCAGAACTGACATGTCCCAGCGACCAAAACATTTCTGTCTTCTGAAGCTATATTTGGCATTTCGAAAGAAATGGAAATTAGTGGAAATGGATCTCCGTTATCGTTGGAGAATAGGCAGGTGTTCAATCATATCAAATAAGCATCCTTAATATATGAGTTTATGGACTAATATTTGAGTTTATGGACCTTAATATATGAGTTTATGGACACATACTCATGTATGAGTCCATACATGAGTTTTCCCGAATTTCTGATCTTCAGCTGACACTTAACGCAACTTCCTGTGTAAGGGAAAAGCACATTAAGAAACTATTAAGATGAACACTCCTAAAATTGTATTAATTGGAAAGTTAATATCTGAAACTTGAATAATCAAAATACTTTTCAAAGTCTCTCGAAGTGATTGACTTTAAGTTGTTGGAGTAATTAAATTCAGTTTATATATATCCTTTAGTGATTTTTCCAAAAACGTTTTAGTGCTTTTCCAAAGTTAGTTAGAAAAAGTATAGATACTTTATAAAGATCACGTATAATCCGTTACTGCGATTAATAAACACGCAGGCAGTTATAGCCAACTAAAGCACAGTTAGCGCATGTGTTTCGAAAAAAAAACCGGCATCACAAAGAAGCATATTTTGCTGCGACACTAATAAATAATTACTACATTTTAATATTTATGAGCAAGTTTAGCAGCGAATATGAAGAACAGAAGAAAAAAAAAACAGCCGCAGTGGTCTGTGCTACGAATAAATATCCTACTTTATTGAACTAGAATTATTTAATATGAATATTTAATATTTGGGGTTTGAATTTATTATAGCAATAATTTATTCGAAGCAAACAAAAGTGTCAACAGGGGCACGAATGAAGTTAACTTTTTCCGAAAGGTAGTTCCATTGTTAATTAACAGAGGAGTCGTTGACCCGCGATTTTAATAAGTTCTAAGTTTTCACTTTATTTGGTTGAATGCGAGTTATTCGGATATGTCTGCAGTGAATAATAAAGCGCGGTTTAACAACAAGGATCCAGTTTTATTCCCTCGGGCTGACCGTATTTATTTTAATGGAAATGCGTTTTTCTGTTGCGCTGTTTAAAGAAGTCACTGAACTCCTTCAAAGGTTTGCTTTTGCATAATCCGATACCGAATTTTTGTTCAGCGGAATATCATTCCAACTTAGCATCGGAAAATCTGCATTAAATCAATACTGCTTTCTGCTCAAATGACTCGTTGTAGTGGGTGTTTAAAACCGTATTTTACTTATTTAACTCAGTTTCTCTGCAAGCGGAAAATACAAAAGTAAACTGAACTTTATTTAGCTTTGGTAATCGGGCAACAGAACTGCTGTATACAGCCTATTCAACTATCACATTAATAGGAAAATGAAACTCAAAGTTTGATTAAGTTTTATGAAAAATCAAAATATTTAACGTACGTTTATAAGCAGACAGTCTTGAAAACAATTTTTTTGATGAAAAACGAATCAGTTTTTATTAGCACTGCGTACTCGGTGTTCGGTCCTCAGAGAGAGAAGAATTTGAGTTTACTGCCTTGAAATATTCCTGCAATCATAAAGTATTTTTCTGTTACTAACTATATTTTAAACATAATTATTCAGTTTTTCTTACATGTTTCATCTGCCTTTTAATAAATTCTAAATTAACTCACTTTTTTTTTATCTTTACAGTGTAATCGTTTGCATATAAATTTGTTATATAATAATTTTATTAAAGAATTTGATCCCGAATAGTTATGTATATTTTCTGTTTTTTTATTTTGCTAATTGCAATTTGCAAATATGCTTATTTGCTTAAAGTTATGTAAGGGAAGCTTAGTATTGCTTCCCCCCCCCCCCCCCCCAGACACCCATATAAAAACAACGAATTTGTTCCCGTAAGGATGGCGGGAGAGAATTTTTATCAGCTTTACCGCCTTGATAGATAGAAAAATCTCTATTTTTGTAGGAATGCATTTCATTACAGTTGGTGTAAGGATATTTGCTAATGCCATTGAGGGGACATTAATGGTTCAGGAAAACTGCTAGTCGATGAGAGAGATGGGGAACAGGAACAAATTTAGACATTGGACTCATAGAGAATAATGACGTTTCAAATGAATGGGGAGCTAAAGCTAGGGCAAAAAGCATAAAAGAACAACTTTGAGGAATATGCTAGGGTAGAAAACAGTACAAAAATGCTTAATATAAACTGTGTTTAAAGTAATGTTAGGAGTATTGTTAATAAAAAGAATTAGCTTTAAATCTCGATTAGGTTGTTTTTATGTCAAAACAACTAAGGCTGTGAGGCATCTGTGTATTGTGTCTATGAATTACATACGTTTTGTGATTATTTTGTTGTTTGATGAGTGAAGAAATTCAAGCTTCGGGAGTTGGAGGGGAGGTGGGATTCATATAAAAACAATGACTATAGGATGAAAACCCACAATTTTTGTTCCATCTTGATGGGATTCAAACCCAGCTTTCTTCCACGCAGATGGAAGTACAACGTCAGTAACCACTCTTCCACCAGCAAGGGTGCTTCTTGGTTAGGACATTAAACACTGACAAGTAGGGATAACGGAAACTTGGTGTCACTAGGAAATAGGGGAACTGACTAAAGGTCATTCCCCTATTTCTGGCTGATATTACATGTATAATGTATTCAGAAAGATAGACAGGAGAGGAGGGGTCGTACTAACGTAAATTTATTAATACCAGTTTTTTTCCCTAATATGGCTCTCATAATTATTTATAGGGTGCTGATTGCTAAGTATTCATAATTCTGATAATTGGTGTATTTAATTCAATGATTGGATGAAATGGCGGAATGATTTGTTTCTTAACGTATTTTTAAAATAAAAAAAAAAACCTTAAGAAGCATGTCACCACGAGTTTTTTTTTTTCAACATGAATATGATGAAGATGATTTTTTGTTGTTATAGTTCAATTTTTTCGAACTTTTTTTTCAAAGTATGTATACCAGTTTTGTTTTGATACTAGGTAGCATTACGTATTCATATCCAGAGCTTCTCTAATTCGAAAATTAATACACAAATAGCCATTTAATCTCACTTAGCTCAAATAACTCAATTAAATGTTTGAAAGTTTTGATTAATATTAATAACGGTCTCTTTACCGATCTTAAATTATATGAAAAAGAAAACATACTCCGCGTGAAGTTAGCAAAGTAATAACACAAATCTACAAACTGAAACTAAAAGAATGGAGTTTCTTTTACGAAAACCCCAAACGTTTCAACTCTCTACCGTGCGTGGGTAGAGGGTTGAAACGACAGAACACACTTGTTGACATTCGACTTGAATTTCTGCAGATTGTAATTTTCAGGGCATGTGAAGGAAGCTTGTTCCGGAAAGCTTAAGTTGAAGGGATAAATAAGGAAGAAGAGGAGTTGGTTCTGTGAGTTTGAAATTGGATCGGAAATAAATGTTGACTGATTGCAATCAGTTCTGACTGGCTTGGAAGAGAGGGGGGAGGGCTACAGAAATCATTTCAGAAGAACAGTGCCCATTGAAGTATAGATAGAAAAGGCATGCATCAGAAACATCTATGAGACCAGAGTGAAGAGACTTTAAGAAATCGGTCGTTAATTAACCTCACTGGCCTCTTGTAAATAAAGACTAAAGCCTGGATTTTTATGGGTCTGTTTCACAATAGAAAAAGACCAATAAAAACGTGGTCAGTCTGTTTCAGCGTGGATGCATGGTTTATTCTCCGGAAACTCAGAGTTTTCATCCAGAAAACACCAAATCAACCACTGAACTTACGCAATTTGCAGTCATGAATTATAAGAAGCAATATGACCTAAATTGCTGATGCACTCAAAACCCTACAACAACTAAGACTACAATTACTCGTTCTTGGAGTACGGACTTTGATTCCCTTTTAGATCTCCATTCGTCTTACCCTCATTGTATACTTTAAGGTGGTTGCTAGTGGTTTCTTTTATTTTCTCAATTGTAGCTCACTAATAAACGTTCTCTAACAATAACACCTTCCTGAAAATCGGAAATATCACCTGTCATACCCTTGACCGAAAAGCCCCAGGGAAGTGTATAGTATTTATCTGACACCAAAGAACTTGTGGTTAATGATCATACCATCTGACAACTTACATACCGTGCATTTAATTACAGTGATAAACAAAAAAATAAACAAAGTAAGTGAATTTAAAAATATTTTTGTGAATTGAAAATATTCAAATATTAAAATCGTTTTTGTCCATTACCTACAGTTTTAATGAGATTTCAGCTATTTTAATGTTTTATACAAACACTAAAATGGGTGACACTAGAAACTTTTTAGAAATGAACTTACTTGTAATCTTTAACTAAATTGGACTGTAGCTCCTGGTTTAATCCAAGAAACAGATCTTTAGGAACATGTTGTTATTTTTTTTTTTTTTTTTTTTTTAGGAGCATTAGCAACTAAGGCCATGTTGCTCCGTGGATATGCGGTGATCATTCCCTGACCTTTCCGTATTTGGTAGTCACGGGCTCGAACCCCGGTCTAATCAAGAAGCATGTGCTACGCACTGCTGCTCCTGCCCACCTAGCTACGGAGGCGCTTTTAGGGACATATTACAATCCATAACGTTATAGGGGCCTTGAATTTCAGCCTTGAATTTTCCACAAAACATCTCAATAAGTGACCCTAGTAAATTTTTCTTCTAGGTAAAGAAAACCTGCTCCATTTCGACCCATTGCTTTAGCAATTTGTTTTCATCAAACCACGTTTAATATGCAATGGTGATAATAAAAATTTATTATCAGTATCCAGTGGTTTGTCTGCAACACATTTCTTTCAGACCATTGTTTTTATAACATAACGGTTTCTTATTTCTACTGTCCCATTCACAAATAAAGCAGCAATATATTGTATAACCGAGTTGTAGGACTAGTAAAAGAGCAATAACTTTATGGTCACCACAGATATGACAAGAAAACTTCTCATACTTGATGCTTGTCAGGAGAAGGTTCACGTTATCACAGGTTCCTTCCAGTTGTGCACCTTATGTTATGGGTACTGACGGTAATGCATTTCCATTATGGAGCTACACTGCTTTGAAACTCGATTTTGAGGACTTGGTGAATAACCCCCTTTCAGCTGGATTGTGCAAGTGTCCTAGAGTTCCCATTAGACAATTTATATCACTGCAGTCAACCAGGTCGCCTTCTTGAGAAAATGAATATGCAAACGATTGTTTACGTTCACAAAAATAACATATTTTGATGTCCTTTTGCAGGAGATGGCATTCTTTCAGCCTGAAACCGAAAGTTCAGCTTTATTTTTAGATAACCTCAGATAACAAACAAGATCATTTAGTTCCTCTTGAGATATTAAGTGTAGTTCCGAGGATGAACATCTCACTTCATATGTGGTATCTTTCTGGTCTTCTCCACAATCTTGTTCATCTTCTTCGTCCAAAGTGTAAGTTTCCGGTGGCCGTTGTGTAAAACAGGTCATATAGTTGAAAGTATATTTGGATCTTTTACGGTATGTTTAGATGAACAAATTAGTGCAAAGCATCATCATTTCGTAGTAAATCACCGAAGTAGGCGAAGTGGCATCGATTTTGTCGCATCTCGTATTGCGAACGCCTTTACAAAATTGTCTGTTATTGCGCTACCTCGAATAAGCAATGCGCCAGCCCTAAACCCTTTTTGATATATTTAGATTTATACGTAATCCCTGAAATATTTGTTAAACAAAAATAACAATCTGTAGAGTGGTCTTTCGGTTTCCTCCAAATCATAGGAACTCTAAATGCCACATATCAGTAAAATCCATTTAACCAGATAATAAGAATTTATCACAAATAAGACAGCAGAAATGAGGGGCCCAAGACTTCTCCAACAACCACTTTACGTCGGAAATAAAGTTCTGAAGCTTTTTTTAGCTATAGGAATGAAGTTTCGTCTTTGTGATTTAAAAGTTAGTTCACCTTATAAATAACAAACTCTATTAGGATGATTGATACATTTACGAGGAATCTTTCGTTTTAAATGTATATAAACATTTAAAAAGTATGCGCAGCACTTAAAGAAGAGGATCATAAACAATTATGACCATAACCAAGTGACGTCAGGCACACGACTGAGAGAAGAGTCCTCTGCAATATTATATCAGGTCTGAACTTGTTTGAACAGTCGTCTGCTACAAGTTTAGAGTTTCATGGAAACTTTTGAACATGTTTAAAGATGCCCCACATGTCAGACCACACAGAAAAACCCATTTCTACACATCCATTAATCTTTCATAAAACCACACTCTTATTATTTTATTACACTATTGGTTATATCAAAGTTTGTGTGTCACAAAAATTTTGCTTGATAATGAAATTCTGTTTGCGTTTTTGAATTCAGCAACAAAAAATAGCGAGAAATGTTCATGTGACAAAATGTATGTTGACCAGTGTTATCTGTTGACGCCAATTGCAAAAATTTATAATCTTTCGGCCAGTGAATGTATTATCATTCTCTTCTATAGATAATTATATGAGCTACAGTATATTTTTGGAGAAAGAAATATTGATCTAATTTTTGTTGCATTTCTGACAATGGACTAGGTGGACTGTGCGCTGTTTATTGCCAACTATAGATCCAGTGCCAAACTTTGTATATCAGTCGACTATTTTAGATCCAACTGGCAATAATTCAACTGCGACCAAAGCAATCCCAAGAAAGATACCGTCTGTCTCTTTCTTTCTAAACCATATTTGCCTCGGGCGCATTCTGTTTTGATTTTGCCAGCGTAACAGCCTAGGCACAAGAAAGAATCAAACAAAGAAATTTAAATAGATTTTTGTTCAGAAGTGACTACAAACACGGAATTCGAAGTCTGTTTCTTCCACTTTACCAAAAATGCAATTTCATGAATAGGGACTTCAGCTGCAAGCCTCATATTTTATGTTACCCAGACATCGACAACTCTTCCTACTGTTCTTATGATATCGGGGAATTTTTCGATGCTTTGCTGTTTACGTTCCGGATCATCATATTTCAAGCTTTCTACAAAACAGTATCGCTATTGCAGATGTAAACGAGAATTAAGGATTATTTTCACATTTTCCTTTTTTTATTCCCTTAACTTTTTATTTATCTTTTCCAAATTTTGTAAAACGAGAATTCAGTGTGGAGAATCTAGTTAAGCTTACTTTAAGCAAACTACGTTTAACATAAAACCATCTACTTTATGGAATATGGTAGTTGATGTCAGTTAAGATCTTTCCCGGTATTATTCATGTAAATAAAGATGTAGTTCAAAAGTCTGGTATGCGTGTTTTGCCTTCAAATTTCTTATTTACAAAATCCATTAGCTAATGAATAAAAGGATTTAATCTCTCATAGAACTCTTTTTAAGCGAATTCTATGGATTTGTAATAGTTTTTCCTGCGTTTCTCAGATACTGGCCTTTCGCAGAAAACTACCACCCAACTTTGATTTGTGGTCCATATAAAGTTGTTGGCTGATCGCATTTATAGATGTGATCCTCACTAAACTAGCCAAGCTTGTAATTTAGAGTTTGGTGCAAGACACAACGGACATTTCCGCTATTGTGCAAATTGTTACCCAGTTTGTCGAAAAGCGATAAGCGCCATATTGTTTTTGGGACGTGAGGTGGAAGCAGAAGTTACATTCTGAGGGTTTAGCAATGAATACTTTTTTTTTAAGACTCTTTAAATCAATAAATATATACGTAATGGACTGACATTATGTGATTTTGTTTGTAAGAAACGGATGTGTCCTTTTTTTTCTCGGTAATTATTGATAGTTTAAATTAAACAAGCAGATCGGTCGCTTCTAGTTCAAGTTTAGAAAGGAATAAATCTAAAAAGCCTTCAACTTTAGAAAAAGGAATCATTTCTTTATAAATAAATCTATGTCCAAGTTTAAAAGGCACTGCCCAAGGCTATAATTAAATAAATATTAATGAAATTAAACTCATCGGGCAATTAAATCACCTCCCAGTTAACTTAAAATACCAGAATAAACTGATTTTTCAAAGGTTATGATTTATTATAACAACTGCTTATATATCACAGGTATTAAAATCTAAAAATGGTCACCGTCTTGGTCGAAGTCTTTCCCAGTACTTGCGATGCAAATATTGGTTCTTGTACATATATATTCAATTTCCTGATTGGCTGTTATAAATATTTGCATAATTTTTTATTTTAAAAAATTAATTTATTGTATTTCCTTTAGATATAAGGTCATTTACTTGTATTTTCATATGCTATATAACCCTTAAGCGTTTGGAAAACTTTCTGAAGGAAGTGAAGATAATAGTCAATATGAATAACACCAACGACTTACGGAGTTTCAAAGGAATTATTGGTTGTTATGCGCTTTCTAGAGCAGTCCACTTGAGCCTTCTGAAGTCTGAAATTAAAACACTGCAATCACTGATGTGGAAAGGTGGACAATACGTGATACAACAGTTAAATAGTAATGTGGGGGGGGGCCAAAAAACCCTGAAGATGTTAGTTACAACATCCTTGAAGAAATTCTTGCAAAATCTATATATTGGCGCTCTAGGTATGCCCAGTGATATCTATAGGGAATTTGACACGTTTAGTTTTCATGGATTAGCTGCAGCTCACGGGTTCTGCGCTACACCAAATGAAATTTCGCTTAGTTAGGTGCGTTGTCTATCATCGTGGGCTATCGCTCAATGGAAAGAAGTCGCATGGATGGACGAGTCTCCATACATAATGTTCAAAGATGGTAGTCAGGTCTGGGTTTGGAGAAGCTCCACTTGTGGGCATCTCGATTCTGGAAAACGAGGTTCTTCCTTTGCATTGGCAGTCCCAGAGTCCTGGTGCAGATCGCACAGAACGCATTTGGGACGAGCTTGGATCAGGCTAGTCCATTGCAACTAACTTCTACTGCTCCGATGGCGATTTCTAAAGAGAAATATAGTCGAATATGCTGATGACTGCTATCGTGAATTGGTTGGAATCCTTTCTAACTAATTTAGTTAAAAGGTAAGTCCACGCGTCAAAATAAAAGTAAAATTTTCTTTAAGAATGAAATATATCAAGAAATATTAATGATACAGAATGTTAATAAATCAATATAGTATATTATGACTGATTTATTAAATTGGAATGCCATTCAGTTGTAATTTAAGTGTATGTATTAGATTATATTAATTGAAATAGTACTGTAGATACAAATGATGTTATATCTGATTGTAAATATTATCAAAATAACTGTATAGAGTTTTATATGATCGTGTTTAAAATAATATTAATTTATTAGTGTCCTTGACAACCTAGAAATGAATTACTTATGAACATAAAAATTATATTTTCAGTTAGTCTCGAAAGTTTCAGAACTGATATTTTATTATTTATTTTACTGACAAAATTTCGTTAAGCGAAGAGCAAATTATACAAATTTTCCGACGTGTTTGCAAATTTTCACTTCTTTATTTATGCAGGACACGCATATGAGCATGCGTATCATCTCGCCTAGCCGATCGATGTGCGAGAATGGACGGGCAACGAGTGAACATTAAACTATTCTTAAAGCTGGATTATGCGATATCCAACAGAGCGCTGGCATAAAAGTTTTATCAAGATCACCTGTGAACGCCTTCCTCCAAAAAAGGCCTAACAGCTGTCAAAATGAAAGACAGCGTTCGTTTATAAGAGTACCGTGTATAAGAAATTTATTAGTGTGAGACAAACTATCAACCGACATATGTAAAATATTTTGGTTGGTATGTTTGTGCTTCCTTTCTGATGCCCACAACTCCTCAGGACATCGCCTTCACGAGCTAGGGAAATGATTGCTCGATAATGCTCCATCTTATAGAGCAGTGCCCATCGAATGGTTTTTGGCCGAAACACATGCTTTGATACATGTTTTGTAATCATAAAATCTATCCTCGCCAAATTTTACTTTATTCCATGGCCGAAACGAAAAATGGATGGTCATCTATAAGTGGAAATGCAAGCCATTCGAATGGGCGTAACAGAACTGATGGCAACTATCTCAGAAATTGCTTTCCACAGCTGCTCCAACAACTTTCATCCACGCTGACTGAGGTGTTTCAATCCTTTAAGGTTTCTTGAATTTTTTATCCAGTCCTGGAACTTTTGAGACAAATTTTCTATTAACTATTAACACTTCAACTAATATTCAACAAGTCATTTAAAAAAAAAATTCAAATTGAAATCGTAAATTTTAAAAATATAAATTTTCTTTCATTTAAATGTTAAATTTAGCATTAACGTCATCCAGTTTGAAACTTTTTATCCACTACGCGAATGTGGATTCACTAGTAGTCTAAATGACTTCCTTCTTTGTCCACACATACACACACGCGCACACAGACACACACACTTTGGAAGAAAGCACGAACTAACAGCGTGATTGTTATTTTCTCCTACACTTATAGTCCGTTTGTTTCTAAGGAAGTCTTCTTGAATCCCTATGAACCGTATGACTACGAACACATCAACTTCGCGAATCGATTGCACTTCTCTATTTCGGTCTCTCTATTTCGCTGATGCCGTCACCTGTATACTTCCAGCTGTGCTTCAAGACTACAAGGTGACAGCCTATGACGGTGAGTTCATCATCCGAGGAAATGTGGCGGTCCTTCGATGCGAGGTTTCAGGAAATGGAAAGGAGTTCGCCTTTGTGACATCCTGGTTTCGCGATGATGGGATTGCGATTTCATTAAACGACAATGTAGGTAGGTGAAAGCGCAGCATGCCTTTTTCTTAATGTTCTGACTTTCAATTTCTTTGTTTGTTTGTTTTCGGGAAACTTATCTCCTGCCAAGCAAGTTCAGAAGGGGAAAAAATACCGATGATTTCATATCAGTGAAGTTTCCCCCCCCTTCTGCTCTTAGTGTTCTCAATGCTATAGAATCCCCACCCTATATATATATATGTGTGTGTCTGGAAATGGTTTAAAATATTTTATGCTTTTTATCAGCTGAAAAATATCCCCTCACCGATATAATGTGTTGAAACCATATTTCAATATTTGGAAGTACACGCATTTGTTAGAACAATTTCTGAGTATTGATACGTATATCAACGAAGAGGAGTATTCTTTGGATATTGTCTCGTCGGATGGCATCTACTGAGATGGCTTTAGTGGTTTAGCAGAAGAGAAAAATCGATTCAAATCTCAGAATAATTGCTGAATTTTTATATATATAATTTTTAATATTTTTTTGCAAAAGATATGTTTTTCTATAACTGTATATATTTTTCCACAAAAAAAAATAATAAACTAATTAAAATGTTCTTTTTGCGTATTTTTATAAAACAACTTAATTTTATTTAAGGTACGAGGGCAGTTTATAAAGTAATGCCACTCGATTCATAACTTTGGCGTTAGGTGGCAGCAAGTCTATGTTGCAATTAGTTAGTAGTGCATCAGCAGTTGTTTGTTTAAAAGTTCGAAAGATAAATGGAAATATTTTTGAACAGTCGGTTAAAACAAAGTGCGCGCAATTTATAATATAATTTAAATTATAATTAGGCATAATTTTAGGCAGATTGAAGAAATCGATGGTTACGATAAAACGCAGACTTAAGTTTTTGAGATCTATTTCTGGCCTAATGCCAAATTACTATCTTTAGAATTACAGAATGTCAAATAGTTGCCAGAAGGGGAGCTCGGGATTTATTATTCCTTAATTACTTCAGTTATTGGATACCGATTATCGATAGAGGTCGGGTCGTTCAAGAAGCGAAACCTATATAGCAGTTTCTGTTGCACCGGAGCGAGAAAGACCAGTGATTAACACATTCCTAGACGAGTGGAAGAATTGACTATTGGAGTAAATAATTTGTTTTGAGACTGTGTATTGAGAAACGGCAACAGCTGCCTGCGGTCTACTTTTCTTTATAAAACTCTTGGACAATGATCGGGTGCCTGCTCCTTGCACGTTCCTACAGAAACACAGTAACAACTGTTTCTACAGTGAGCCGACAGCAAGTCTTCTAATAACACAAATTACGGACCTCATTCCCTTTTCCGATGTCCTTCTCTGGTTGCTCCGCAGTAGTGTGTCCCTATCCTCAATTATTGGACATTGAAATATGACTCCACCAACAATGGTGGGGAATGAACTGTTCAAGTTTAATTAGAGGAGTTAAGCCATCTTTGACAATATGGTGTTTACCACATGCTAATTACTGCAGATTTTGTGAACCGTTAATAGTATCATCCATGGAAGAACGCCTTATTTGAAGGAGTTTGAAAGTGGGCCAGTATTAGTGAAACACGCACTGTCAAACTAAGGGCAAGACAACCGGCTATTGCAAGCAATGATGGATAACTGAATGTATACGTGCGGGGGTGAGAGCGAGGCGAGGGACAGATCGCTAATGACAGTTGAGAAACTTTGGAATATAACAAAAGTCCGAACCCATTTCCAATAGACAGTGAAAAAACACCATTAGGATGTAACAGCAGAAAACTAACAACTCCACTAAACCCCACATCAATAACAACTGAATTTCCGTAGGACCAGGAACGTTGCAACTGAACAGTCAACTTGAAGATGGTATGATGGCTTGATGAATCACTTATCCTTTTGACATGCCGACGGTAGACACTGCGTGGCTTAACAACATAAAGCAATGAGCCCTACGTGTATGGGGCATATTTTGGAATGTTTCATGGTATGTGTGGCTTGATCTACATACCAATGACCCAAATTCTGGCTGTATTATATACAAGAGGGCATTTGAATTTTAAAGACTATGTACATTGTCTATGTAGAAAACTCAAATATTTAGTGGTCTCCATATAAAAATCCAAATAAGCTAGACAGAAGTGAATTGTTGTTAAAGCTTCAGGCAGTTTCTATTCCATAAAACAGAAGGGACATCGTCGATTTCTGATGGCCTCATGATTATCATTTGACTGCAGAAAGTCCACTGAAAGTCTAGATTACTCACGATTCTGGTGAGATGTTCTAGCTTTTCCTGACAGCTCATAGTTCCCTGGAGGCTTTCCAGTGACATTACCATTATACTCAAAAGATTCGCGTACAAATCCAGGAACAAATATATTCATTAGTGACTCACCATGTCCGATCAAAATGAGGCATTATGTAGTTGCAAAAGTCCATGTTGTATTAGTAGGGATAAGTTAAATACGTTTCCAATCAACGCAGTACTGCGTTTGTTTTTATTTGGATGGAAATTAGCGAATACAGCAATGGAAGTGTAATGATGTAAAAAGATTTCTCGGTGCGTGAGGGGATTTAAGCTTCATTTGAATAATGAAATTTTGTTGGATGAATTTATAGTGCAATTACTTTTCAACCAAAAAATATCCGAGTCATAATAAAATCGGAAATATGTGAATTAGAATAAAGAACCAATTCCTTCTTTATGTCTTAATAACAACGTCACAATTTTGCAATTTGAGTGCAGAAAACGATTAAGCTAGAAAGATAATTACATTTAAATCGTCTTGTGATTGAAAATTCGAAAGACGAAGTTATTCTGTTCCTTTAATTAAAAACAACAAATGGAGTTTATTATTTTTCTTTAATTTCTGAGATAGAGAGAGATTCTGATGTAGGTAGGTAAGGTATTCTTGTGTATCCCAAAAAGTCATTTGAATTTTCCATTTAGAGGTTGCTTTTTTGATGTCAAGATAAAACGGCACTTAGTAATATACGTACTTCATTTCTTAGAAATTAAATCGCCCAAGAAAGAAAAGTGCATGTTTTCCAATAAATAACAGAGCGCCAGACCAAAAAGGATGGTCAAAAGAAGATAAATGTGAGGTAATATCCAAAGACGAACATTTTTCTTTCGTTCATTGATATCATTTATGACAGTTGAAGAGTTGGTAACGAGATCTATAAATAGAAGAATGCCTGCATTAGACTCAGTACAACGGATTCCATGTTTATCATAAGAAAGCAAATATGTACGAGTAGATGGAAAGCAAGAAGCACGCGAATTGCTCATTTGTTTTTCTCATCAAATATACGTCCTGTTGGCATCTCAGAATAGTTGAAAGATGAACCGTGTTGTGTAAATTCATCTTGAAGAGAACAAATGCATAAAGACAGTAAAAAGAATTTATGAATGAATGTGGTCGCACTGATGATTTCATTAAAATGGTGTACCTTTTATACTAAAACAACAGTAAGAAAAAAATAAATACTCTCAATAAACTTTGAAAAGAAAACTATATATTAATGATACAATATTAATATAATTATTTATTATTAAAATATAGAATAAAACTGTTTTAAGAATAATTTTATCCTTACTAAAAAAGGTAACCAATAAAAATTGTACATCTAATAGTATTTTAAATAACGCCATTTTGAAAACTGATTTCTTTCTATTGTTTTATACCATTATTCTTTATCTTTTATTTATCGTATTTTCTTTTGCTCTTTCATGTCCTAAGTGTTTACGAGAAGTTCTTAAAGTAGTGTTTGAAAAAGGAGTTGTGGATATGCGTCAGTTTTATTGCAATAATATTCACGAAATAAACTTTTCTCTGCACCAAGCTTTTCCTGATAAGGCTGAAGACAGTCTCTCTCTTTACTTCTAGGCAAGTACGTTGTCTTCTTGAGTGGGGAACTTCACGTACGTCACGTTGACGAGACGGATGCGGCAAGAAAATATCGCTGTCAGGTACATGACAAACTTTCTCGTGCTACGAAACTCAGCGATCGATGGGCGAGGATTATCATGACAGGTAAGTGGAAGCACTTTGTTCTTTTGTACGTTTTCAGAATATAGGCATGGGGAAAGGCCCTATTGCTCGTATAGGATGCAGAGTGTGAGTGACAACGGCGATTCTTCTTTGTCATTAGAATAATTCGGTAATAGATGGTCATGTTTAAGCAGCAACGCGAATCTAGAATAGCAATCTGCAGTTAATTATTAGAAAAGAACTATTTTAATGAGTCTTTCAAAGCTACTGCTGAATTCTGTGTTCTCCTAATGCAGCTGGTAATTGAATCGCATTCGAATCGCCATCAATTATATGTTTCTAATAATTCCTAGAAATTAGATAGATAGGCGACTAATGTAATATTTAGACATCGGATGTAGAATGGGATGTTTTGGAATCCGTTTTAAATGGATAATTAATATATTAGAACAAAGCTAAGCACTTATTAGTAGGGACTATTAGCCAGTCATGTTTGCGCCAGATGCCAGCAATCGTAGCCACAGATTAACGAAGCGAAATGTCTAAGTTAGTGAATTCATTTGCCTCGATAAATCCCAATTGTGCATCAAACAGAATGTGTTTCGCTGTTTGCCAATTGCTCATTGTTAGTCAATGTACCTTTTGTGTTTTAATACAAAGAATAGTTCTGTTTGGTAATGTATATGAACCCACTGCAGATAACGAAACCGCATAAAACAGTTATACAGAACAGAGAATGTTCTGTAGATGGTGGGGTGAACAGTATAGTGACTGGTCAGTTAAATTGCAGACGTTTGCTATCCAGTAGCATTTAATTTGTTTTTAACATCAAAACTGTTACACGTTCAGATATAAGTATGTTTTATCAACAAATATCGCTGACTGTAGTGAACCACTTTGTTGAAAATGTGTTTTCACAGTGTTGTTTCTGATTAAATAACTGTAATACGTGATGCAAACGAACTAAAGATGATCCAGTTTTACTTTACCTATCAACTCAGTATCTTTTGCAGTGAATTTCAGCATTCTGTACAAATGCTACAAGAATCTTACAACTAGCGATTGCGGCTTAAAGATATATCTTCAAGAGGGATCAAAACGGATGGCAATTAAAGCTACTAATGCCTAATTTCCTTAACCTGAAGTACTGAGACTTCGGGAATTAATGAAACATTGCTTCAGAAATGATAGTCACTTACTGTCATTCTTTTATGGCTGTATTTCTTTCGAAATACTATCCTAGATGAAACTAGTGAAGGATTGGTACGTAAAACATCCAGAATAACTTTAAAAATAAGGTATCAGTTGCACCTCTACTGAAAAAAGTAACTGAATCTATTATCAGACACATAAAAAAGAAATGTCTTCAAACTTATAGGCTTTTACTTCTAAATCATGATAGCGTAGAGTAGATTGATGAATGTATTCCGGATTCATGAATCTGATTGGAAAAGAGACTTGAAAAATTCAGAAGGATAAATGAATTTATGTTGGGTGAAAATGAGGATTTCTTCGCTCGGTTTCATATCTGGAATTATTATCAGAAAAATAAGGTAAAATATGAATATTTAGCGTCTACCTTGGAATACGAAATGAGAATCAGTTTCTGATAAATAACCACAATATCACAATAAAATACATTCCACTTTTTTGAAGATGGTAATGGTTTTCCCTGTCGTTGCTACAAAGAAGAAAATGCAGGCAGCAGTAGAAATGAAATGTTTGATGAAATAGGGTCTGGACCCTATTTATCAGTTGAAGTTTGTTTGGTCATATTTTATAGCTGATAATTATTGATTAGCTGGCTGTATATTAGCCACACCGCTGTCTAATATACAGATAATTTATATAAAATACATTCCTTCCTCTCTTTTTGCCCATCTACATGACAGGATGTCCTAAGGTGAAACATTAAAGCAACACAAAAATAAAAATATAAAACAGTCCAAAGTCCAGGTTAAAAATAACTGTAAGCCTGTTTCACCAGTTAAGATGGCCACAGAAAACCATACCAAACCACAAATCAAAAGCAAACCGCAGTAAAAGGAGAATCTTCCAACAATAGCGCATGGCTCAATCTACATCTTTTATCTCAACTGTATAAGGAATTGCTTTTTCACAGACGCTGAATAATGAAGTCCTTGAAATTTCAAAGAATTTTTCAAGAATCTACATCCCAGAGTCTGAGGAACCAGGTGCTCCGCTAGAAAATCCTGTACCACAAGGAGCTGCCTCTAGGACCGCTCTTATTGTTCGTTATGCATTTGAAGAAGATACACAAGTGGCCAAAGCAGTGTTCGAAACAATAACTGTATCATGTGGCCAATTATATTTGTATGACCTTTTATACGATATTCATTCATATTTCATGATAATTGTTGTAAAAGAAGTAAATGAGGATTCCAAATGTGTCATAATTAAGATTTCAATGAAATACTTGTATTTTATTGAATTTTGCGGCACAGAAATTTTAAGTAGCCAATAACTGTATCGTTTATCCGTTTGGACCCAAGTACTCCTGTAGATCCAGCAAGTTGCCTTTCTATGAAATCTGATACTTTGCAGTTAGGGCCCAGATAACAGTCAGTTTGCGTGATAGTGACAAGATGTATCGGATAGGCCTTCGATAGGCTGCATGTTTTCGAACTGGTTCCACAGTCCACTCGCAACCCCATGAGTCGCATAAAATCAAGCTGATTCTACCGGCTACCCGATTTGGTATTGTAGCAGGTTCTGCGGACTTCTTTAAGGGGTCAGCCCGAGATTGTTTCGTTTCATAAATGAGAACTGTTTGTATTTAGAACTCCCAATATGACAACAAAACATCGCCGATCGACATCAATCACACGTTACTGACAGGAAGTTAAGAACTGCCATTAGAATACGTAATGCAAAGTTTAGCACAGTACAGATAATTACAAATTGTGCATGCTTTACAATAACTTTGTTCTTGAACAAGTTACGCGATATACATAATTAAAAACCAGTAAGAAAGAGTTGGCCAGTGGAGAATTCATAAATAGTTGTTCACGTGGGTTTTTATTTCGGCTGATGAATGTCGCTTGTAAAAAATGATTACATATGCACCAACATGGCTCTGAATAAAGGGATTTACCTATAAAACTGTACAAAAGCTATACATCGATCTTCCAAGGTCCATTCAAATTGACAGCGTGTTAAAAGCACGTTCAAATACTCATCTATTCAATACATTGATGACAACGCAAGAATTTCCCATAAAGAGACATGAATACCAATACTGTAACTCTAGAGAGGACTCGGTTCTTGCTTATTTATTTTTTTTTATGAAAGTGGGCTTATAGAATGGAACAAAAGTAGCATGTAATCAATAAAGATGAGATTGTTCTGAATAGGAAATGTTTCCTTTGAAAGATGTTTTGTATGTCTTCGGCAGAACGAACCATATAGTAAATTGAAGAACATAACACCACCCTGGACAAGTTAAAGTGCACTTTGTACATAGAAGGTCCTTGGGAATGCAGCCATTCATGCATTCTTCAAGTCCTCCTTGTAAAAATTTGAGTTCCGAGCATTTAAAGTTCTATTTAACTATTGCCTTCTACTTTCTTTGGAACCAAATGGAAAGATACATTTCCAGAATATATTTTCATCGATATTCATGGACTATGTTTTTAAGTTTAGGCCGATAAGGTTAGGAATCGTCTTTAAAGAAAAATATCCCCAGCTATCCCTAAGCGATATTGATTTAAGCAGAACATTGCAGTGAGTGTAAGTTTATTATTATTATTATTTTATTATTTCAAGTTGAAATGTATGTTACAGTAAAGGGGTACGTTTAAAATTGTAGAATCACATTTAAAGTCATGATAATTATTAATTCAATCAACATGACATTATCGTATTTATTCAGATACCATCCTCTCTGAATTAAACCTTGGATTATCGATGTATGTCGATGATTCCAAGCGAAAAACCTCGTATAAGATGATAACCAGAATTTTTCATGTATATTTTAGAACACACATTCGTGGTAATTGGTCTAATACAGTAATTGACAAAGGACTCATACACTCGAGTGCAATTATTCATAATCTGACGTGTAGTTCCTTACTTTAGAGGCAGAAAATTATATTTTTTTCGTTATATTGATCATGATTACAAAATTCAAAGACTCATAAATGGGTTTGCTATTGCTAATTCATAAAAGGTGGTGACAGGCTTGTATTCAAACTGAAGAGGACCATCTCTAGATCAGTACAACAAATTTACTTCAACTACAAAAGGGGTATTCATCATGTATGGTATTTTCATCCTCTTTGGGAGAAAACTCAGACATCCTGAATGTGACACGGTTTTCTGATAAGTCTATTTCTATCTATCCGAATACGTAAATAGAATGCAAATTTTGGGAGTTAGAAATCCCATATGTTGCTACTCAAAATGCTTGACATAATCGGGCTGTACCTCTCTGTATATTTACGACCTAGAACCTTCGGCCCAATGCTCAAAACCGGCAACTAGTGAAGTACACCCCCATTTTCTTTGATATGCATTTATTCTTTTTCTTATGGTCTGTGTCACTGATATGGAAATTGAGTGTATTCAAAGACGATACTAAGGCTCACAGCTTCTGAAGGAAATCTTGATACTAGAATGTTTACCTAGCCGATCAAGGAAGTGCGGGTTGAGCCATAGATATTGTCATCCGGTCTCAGTTCACAGCTATTTCCTATATATATGTTTCCCTTCGCATTTTAAGAGACTTAAAGGATGACATAGAACTTGACCATAGATATTGTCATCCGGTCTCAGTTCACAGCTATTTCCTATATATATGTTTCCCTTCGCATTTTAAGAGACTTAAAGGATGACATAGAACTTGAAGTCTGTTCTGTTCTCCACGATATTCTGCAGACCATACCATAGATTTCTGCCATTTACTTATAGTGTAATTACTGTTTGTGGAATGTGTGCTGTATGAAAAGAAATCAAAGGAAGTTCATGAAAACATGTATATTTGATTCAAAATTACTCATAGTGGGTTCATGAATAGGAATTAGGAATTCACTGGATATGCGGATGGAATACAATTATTGAAGTGGAAAATAAAATATTCTGCAACATACCTCACAACTGTTAGCAGGAAAGTAAACATTCTTTGTAATATGAAAGGATTTTTTATGGTACATTAAGGTGTATGTTTTTCAAAATCGAAATTTCAAGGAAGGGTTTTGTCCATATTATTTCTATTCAGCCATTTAAATGCAAGAAAGCAAATTTCGCATTGCATTCTTAAAAACGTGAATATTTGGAACTCTGGAATAAATTCTATTCGGGATTAAATTTAAAATCTCTCCATTTACTTCTGCTGGAAGACCTACGGTTCATTTGCACTCCTGCATAAATGAACGACTACTGGAATGGTATGCAAAACTGAAGGGTGATATTCGATTTAGTACAGAGGGATAAATATGTTTGGAATATGAATATACAAAGCAATATTTTCTCAACTTTAAGCGTGCCATTATTGCTGCTGTAGTAGAAGTTGTTTTTATTCACAACCCTCATGAAAATGCTACTACAAAAGAAAGTCATTAGGAAAACCGTTGGTACATAACTACTAAGATCTATAAGGGAAGGGTTGAATTGGAATTACTTAACCTTGGGTTAATAATTCTACCAACTACGATAAATATATACGAAATATGTATCATATATCAAATGAACTTAAATAAAGTTATTAATACAAAATATAAAAGTGCGATAGAGTAATTTTAATTGAATGCAACACAAAGATAACCAACCAATCAAGCTAGCGTGGATTTATAACTAGATTGGTGAGTTTCATAGACTGAACCATCACTGTTATTGTTAATAGTGTACTAATTCTTCTTGTTAATAAAGAAAAATTTAGCAGAATTAATGAGAGACACTGTTTTGTATTATAGAGGCAAATTTAAACTAACTTAAGAAGTATACTATTATCAGAACACTTAAAAACTGAATTGTATAATTATTTTTCATCAAAGCTAATTAGCCAACGGTGAAAAATTAAAGCTGTTTTTCATTAATGAATTTATTAAAATGTTAGAAAGTAAACTCTTAGCATTATTAAGAATACCTTGAAGGGTTTCTTGTGTATTATGAAGAAAAAGAAATTCCGGCCAAACTCAAGATAACGATATTTTTTTGAATGGGAAGGGAGAATAAATCATAGATTAAATAAATCCATAGATTTATTGAAACCGTAAACATTTTGTTTACGGTTTCAATAAAATGCTATAACCACATTTGAAAAATATCACTATTTATTCAGCCACTCCCTAGATAAAATGTAAAAACAAACCCACGTAGTACACCGCAACATATTTTAATTATTATCAATCTTGAGCTTTCCTTGCTATCACTAGCACACTTATAGAAGTCTGTTTTCCCTGAATTTATTATTCATAATGGATTTGCTGGAAACATTCCTCTAATGGTAACGAAGTTTGTAGGGATGAGACCGAGTGGTAAATGACATTTAAGGGAATTTTTATAAATTGTTATTAAAATATTACAGCTATTTATGCACAGTATATAATTAATCTTTTTAAAACCTACTAGTAACATTAAGACAAATTAAAATATTACATAAAAGAATATAAACACATAAACGAAGTACTTGTGGCCGTTGTATATTTTGATAAGCGACAACAAGATCCCATGTTTTCAGAATAAATTCATTTCGATCTTTGGTTTCTTTCCTCAAGCTAATCATCAGATTTTTCTTTAAACTGTTTATTTGAACGTAAGTATTCAGAAGTACATTATAGACTCGATGTGTATTGGAATGTATTGTACTGAGAATGGAACTTTTGTACTGAGAATGGATCGTTTGCCATTTGTTTACATGAAGTTTTTTCTGCCTATTCTGGAGGATAAAGGAACTCTTCTGCCAAATAGTTAGACAGAATGCCATAAGGAAAAGATATCTTTTGTTGGAGCAATGGCAGTCAATATACTAAACTTGTCACCTAGTTCATTAAAAGTAAACAAACTGAGTGCAAAAAATATTTCAACCATCGTCCCATTTCTGTATTTTGACTATAATGATTCCTGAGATTTTTGTCCTCCTGTATTATCCAGTATCAGCAGCGCCTAAGATGGAATCGACAACCTGTTATTTGGCATTCCGAAAATATGCTGAATGAGCACTTCTTTCGAAGTCCAAGTGAATTTTAGTCAAGTTTAGCTCATGACCAGTTCACGAGCTAAACTCAACTTTCCATACAGATTTCCTTTAATGTGGTCCACACTTCAGTAAGCGTCACTTAAACCTTTGACTGCATAAACACCATTCTGGTTTCTTAAAATTACCATGTTTTCTTTACTAGTAAATATGGGCACACTTCGATTGCAAATATTTATGGATCTGACCTTATTGGTTGAACACTTTTGACAACATAAAAATAATAATCAAAACATCTGCGTGTCCTGTTATTGTAAAATCTTAGTCTTCATTAACTCATCGATATCCAGAATGTCATCTTCACTTGGTAGACTTTATCCTTCGTACTTTTGTTTCTCACAATCCTGCAAGGAATATTTTGCGATAAAACTAATATCATTAGTTTCATAAAGTTGTGTGTGACAGGTTCGCTCTGATTGACATAATTAAATTATATATTAGTCTCAGTCAGCCTATAGCATTCAAGTGAAATTCATCACTGCCACTTAAACCAGCGGCTTAATTCGGATGCCATGTGTAGTCATACAGAGATGATGGATATCCTAATTAGCAACTACAAGAGTTCGTATAATTTACTATAAACTTCTCCAAAGTTGTTACATTAGTAGATCGTATACTTAAATAATTTATAAGAATTACCACTGGGTCTTCAGGGAATCGTGAATAACATTTCCGTTAATTTGAATTATTTATCTTTCGAGAACTGAGTTCGGATTTGTCCTGCATGTCCGCATATTTTTTTCCTTTCATTTCCTTTAAACTTATAAAATGTTTGTGTGTTCACTTCGACAATATACTGAGTTCTGTTCCCGAAACTTAAGCTAAACAGAATAAACAAATTTAAAGAATTACATGATAATTTTCATCAACGTAATTTTTGCAAATGAAAGACAAAGAATTTGAATGCATAAAACAGAACAATTTCGGTAGAACTTTGTTTCGTGTGTTCCAAAGGAAAAAATGTATCTAATTAATATTTGCAGTAGTTTAAGCGTGTTTATAAATATTATCCAATTTTATTTATTTATTTAAACAACAATATGGAAACTTTAATAATAGGAATTAGATGAAATTCTTGCAAAAGGAAGCAAATAGGACCGGCTCGAGATGCTGAGCTAAATAAGTACCACGATTAGGTTGCCCGTGATAAGCTGATACTACGGCGCCTGCTGAATGCCCACCCCACAATTGGGGGGGGGAGTATTTCCAGCAATGAGCTGGTCCTGATGACGAATATCCGGTAATTTATGAACAGGCAGATCGATCCATTGTAACCTTTAAATAGTCAGAAACCTGCCGATGCGGTTCGCATTCTCTTCTGAAGTTATTGGTCTTCCTGATGATTTCTGCTTCCCAAAAGACGCTTCCTGTGTCTTTAAATTAATTAATCCAGTGATTAATTATTTTGTCAGTAGGAGGTTCTCTTCGATGTGTACGTAGAAAATTACAGTAAACAAGTGACTTGAATCGTGAACATACGGTGCGCTTCCGTTTGAATGGGTGCGTGCCCAAGTACTTGATAGTGGTTGGCATGCAGTAGAGCATGATCTCTGCAACTGCAGCGCAGTAAGACAGATATGACAGAATTAAAACCTTTACCATTTTATACCATAAATATAATAGGAAGCCTGAAGGTTTTTGTGGAGTTTGGACAAAGGAATACGAAATACCAACCAGGTCTGTAATATTACCAAAATATCGGAATCCCATCACATTTGGAATTGTCACATAGATTTGAGGACGACTCACACGGCTGAATTGTTCCTGATAACGATTCATAGCAAGGAATCATGATCAGGAACAAGCTCTCCAAAGGTGAAGATCCTAACAAGGATCTGCACCTTTGGAGAGCAGGAATAACCTGGAACTGGCATGGGACTTGACGCTTATCTTCCTACATCCTCACAGTTAATGTCTGGCTTGAAAAACTATAGGGTATTCTGAAGGAAGAACCTTTGCATGCGCTTTAGTTTGTTCGGGACTGGAGAAGCGATTTATGATCTTTGAGTGCTCTAAGGTTTACTGGGGTGGTAGCATCTCTGTTGTGCTTGGGACTTTAATCCTATATGAGAACAACCCAGTGAGAGTGAAAATTGATCAGACTTGAATTCTCAAGGGAGGATCAAGTTCTAGATAATACTTCTGGAGATGGTAAAAGGTGTACTCGACAGTACTAGATGCCAAGGACAATTCTCAATTGTCTCTGTGCAACAGAAGCCCTAAGGGCTGAGGTATAGAGCCACTGGTGACACGTACTGAATAATTAGCATGGGATGAGAGACACTAGACTATGTCACTTGATATCTTCTTGTGTGAACACATATCACATTCATTACTTACTGTGGAATTCTGCTTTGAATTTACGTTTTCGTTGACAAAAGTGTAAATTTAATGAAGTGGTTAGGAGACCATTCAGAACAGCAGTAGAATTGTTCCAGGGTGTCTTCTAACCACTCACTTTCATTCATATATCGGAGGACGTTTTTAAGTATCCCATGCCATTGGCCAATCAGATTAGACTGGGCCCTCGTGAATACAGCTCATATTATTTCGACAGTTTTTAGCCGGCAAGATTTTAAATATATAAAATGTTTATTTATCAGCATCTTTGTGTGTGGTAAGGCTCGACAATTAGCCACTTAATTACTCATGGGAGTTCTGAAGTTTTTAATCCTTCGAGTAAATGGCATAATGAAATAGTTGCTCTAGCTGAAAATTTAGCAGGTATTTTGGTTCCACTATTAGAAGATCGAAGGCTAAAATGCAGCAAAGGGAATGATAAAGAAGCTGCCAGTAAGGTGGGGCATTTTCTTGATCCGAAAATCACTTGGTGTTAATAGTTTCTTGCTTTTTTTTAAAAATATTCTTTGATTAGTGACATACACTATATCGTCTCCAAACTTTTTAGCTCCCAACATTCTCAAAGACTGTATGAACTCAACGACTGACGATGATGTCGAACTAACCTAGCGATCAAAATGTCCGTCTACCAAGAATGCGACTCCAGCTCAGAACTGAATAAAACTAATTCTGGAAGAGCGCTTTTGTTTTCAGAAGTGATCGGCTGATATGTTTTATATATCCATACTACGTTTTCAAATATTGCGTATAAATTGTACATATGCATTGAAATGCAATTAAATATGACATAATCCCAATACTTTTATCTCTTTTCTGCTCGATAAACGCTGCTAAAAACAAAGCAGATGTTTAAAATTTTATTTCATTTTTTGAAACTCTAAATCCATTCCAAAATTGGTTCTTAAACATGTCCTTTTCTTTCCCCCCCATTTTATTATTTAATTCGCGATACGACAGAGGCTTATTTTAAACAACAAATGCAGTTCAAATTCAGTTGACGTTTGCAGCTTATCTAAAGTGACACTGAATAGACACTTTTCGTGGATATTTCGAGAAATTTCTTATTAAATAATTCATCTGAGAGAGAAAGAGACTGCTTTACTCTAAGTACGCCATTAAGTAAGCTTTCTAAACAGTTTTCACTCGTCTATCCAGTAATTCGGAAACAATAATAAAAACAATCCATTATTTATGCATTATTTTTTCCTTTCCAATATATACGCACGATATTTTATTTACGGTCCCTTGTTACTTACTCTTCGTTTAGAGAACGTCTTCGGCAAAATGGGATTGTCGAGATAGGAGGAGGTATAAGTGTTTCCTTCGGGAGCCAGGAGATGGATGACAACTCATTCAGTCGTGACGCTCACAATCAGCGGACCTTTGTGTTTTTCTTTTCTCTCCGATAGCTCTACCCTATACATCCATAATGCTTAACAGCTTTGGGAACAAGTGTGTTTGTATATCGAGACCTTCTCTGCAAGTATTTAAGAAATATATAAGTTTTCCTCAAAGGAGAGCCAAAGAGGAAGTGCATTTGTTTTGTTTGTTTATTTTGCATTTTATAGATTCAAGTTTTTTTTGTGGACTCGGGCAAGAACGTTGAGAAGCTTCCAATTTATCGAGTATAGAGAAATTCTTTATACGTTTCTTTTTTTTTTTAACACGCTAAAAGAAATCTAGAGAGGTGTTTCTTTGGAGGTTACCCTTCACTGTTCTTTCACTGGCTCTAACCGAAGTATAAGACGTCATCAGAGGCGTATTTATTTTGAAACTACACAAGGGATTTAAGAGTGTGGCTGTTGGACTATCAAGGAAACGTTATTCTTCTTCCATGCATTTCTTTGGATGGTTGAAGCGATCATTAGTTTACATCATAAATATTTAAAAATACATTTCCGATGGCATAACATTCCTAGAAAACATTCCTTTAAATAAATCTGTCATTGGCAAGTTTTAATATTTCCCGTTATTTTCTTGAAATGGGGACTTTAACCTGCTATGGTAAGTCCCTCTAAGGAAATCTATTGAAGGTAAACTCTTTGAGAGCTGTCGGATTTTGAAATTTTCCAGATTTTAGAGAGGTATACTTAGTGGTTGAACATATGACTACAATGGCCATATACCTTTTCAAGTATTCTATACACTTTCGCATATTTTCGATCTCTGCGACAAAGGGCTGATGATAGCAGCGCTGAAATGTGTAGGCTGATCACGTTCTGCCATCAGAAATTTTATAAAAACAGTGCTGTTCCATACCTGAAATCATATACGCCTGACGCCATCTTGTATTCTGCCTAATGCGCAGACTCTAGGACACGATTACATTGTCAAACTATTATTGGATACTTAAAAATAACGTCCAGGTCAGTCCTGGACTAATCCTGATCAATCGTACTTATTATTAATTGTTACCTGAAATTCATTAGAAAAGAAGTACGAAAGTTTAATTTTTTTATTTTCATCTGTTTTAATGAAACTGGCAGAATATTAACCTGTAATACTTAGCATAAAAAAGATACACAATAAAAATGATAATCTACAATATGTATAAAATCCCTCGTAATAATCATAATGTAATCCACTCTATTCTCCCTCTAATTCTTTTTCACGTATGCAGAAATGGTGTGGAGAAAATTTATGTAGAAATCCTTCTTAAAAAAAATATTCTCCTTCATAATAGCAGAATGATCTTTCCAGATTCAAGTAAAAATAAGAAATCAATTGACTATGGAGACTCAACAGCGGTGATCAGTGCTCGAGTGGAAGTGCTGCTAAGAATTTTTACATGACTATGCCCTTGGCCATTTTCATTTGACTGTGGGATGCAGTTTCGTGAAATAAAGAATATAGAGAAATGTCTTTATGTAATGTTTCTCTTTGAAAGAAATATCGCACCAGAGTCCTTCGTATTGCTAATAAGAACTGTTCAGAAGAAGGAAAAAATGTGCTACTTGCGAAGGCATGAATACGTGACTATAAAACTTCGACGGCTTGCACCAAGTAAGTACATTTTTCATCTAGAATGGACTACCGGCGTTAGGAAAATAGCTACACAGGGAAAACTCTCAACTAAGGGACTACATTCAGAGAACATATGGGCGGAGGATATCTGTGAGTGGTGGACAATATTTATATAGCTGTCCGTTTACAACACGATAGGGATAAGAATGTTGTCAAAGGGTAGCATTGAGGTCATTCACACAAATGCGTCCATTTGCGTGATTCGAGGGGAGAGAGAGAGCTGTATTATTGAATGCCAACTTTGATTTCCGTTAGCTGTATTAAAAATAACCACGAATTGTTATTTCTTTATAGTTGTACTCTGTTATACTTTATCCTTCTGGCCAGGCGATTATAGAGAGGATGAAATCAGGATTAATATTGATGATAATAATAATTTGCGTGACAGAGAGAGCCTATGACTGACAACCTCCTGCTAAAACGGCCTGGGTATGTTCTTTTGGATAGAGATCTGGAGAATCAGGTTGCCATTCCATATGGCTATTTTTTTCTGTGACGGTCCTGAGCTCTCCTAATGAACGTGCGTGTATTCATGTATTGCAGTGGCTCCTAGGATAAAAACCCATCTCCATCTAGAATCCCTGTGTTGGTACAGAACATCTGTAAAGCCTGAAAAAAAGTGTCATGTAAGTGTGTGTTGTGTTGTGTTGTTTGTGTCAGGCCACTTTGCCACCAGGACAAAGAGGCGAACCTTCACCTCGATATTTCACAGGTGACAGTTCCTCGCAGGAACACCTGCTGATCTTTACAGCTATTGACAGTGAGTGATTGCAGAGAGAGAGAGAGAGAGATTGCCATTAAAAGACCACCTCCAAACATCAGTGTTTGCGATGTCATTGGGATGGACTCTGGTTCCACGCTCTCTTCAAAATGTACGTCGAGAATCCGATTGAGGATCGCATCTTGATCCATTAGTGAAGAGCATTATGACCCAATGCTCCTTAATCCAATCAATATGCCTAAGTACCTTCTGTAGATGCACGTTCTCTGAAGAAAATTGTTGTTCTGTGAAGTCACTGACGGGTTTGCTATTAGGGTCAGATAAGATAATGAACATTCAGCCGAATATTCATTATCTTAACATTTTACCTAAATGCATCAAGGAATGAGAACATCCCTTGATTCGATAATTAAAGAAAGCAGTTTACTTTTAATCTTGTTGGTGGTGTTAATTAAGTTGTGACTAATCTCAATAATTCTGCATGTCATGTAGAGGACCCCAGATGTTTTAAAATATCTGGGGTTAATACACTTTCTTACAACGCTTAAATATCTACATAACTGAAACAAGGGTACAGTGAATGTAAAAGGTCACGTCTTCTTATAGTGAGTTTTTTGTTATCGAACTTTCTTTGTTCTCTGTAATTCTCCCTCTTCTTACAACGAGATCATGCTCTCTTCCTGTCAAAGAAGGATTTATTTCTTCATCTGTATGTGCTCCAAAGTATGAAGTGTCGCTTAACACCTTGGGAATTTTCTAGTTTCCAACGACAAAAAGGATTATCGAAAACATAATAAAAACTTGTACCTTTTGTAACTATAGAGTATTCTTGGAAGCCAAGATTTTATCAGAAATGAAAACGAAAAAAAAAAGGTTTTGAATTTAAGCCTTTGAAGAGGACAATTTTTTTTCCACGTATTAGTGAACTGGAGAAGGATTACACTTGAAAAATACTTCTAGAACAGTGGTACGCACGTATTGCAATAAAAAAAAATACTTTAATGTGGCAATGACAGTTCATAAATAGCATACCAGCAGACCAATTCATGAAAGATATCCAAGGTATAAGATTTCTCTCCGAGAATCCCATAAAACCAGCATTACTAGTTATATGAATGGTTGGTTTATTCATACGCTTACTTTTTTTTAAATAAAATTGTTTATCCTCACTTGATAGATGATACTTGACAGTATCATTGTAAGCGAAATAAGCTTCGAATCGGGTCCCCATTATGTCTGAATTGGCTGCTGTGTGTTCTCCCTGTTTACATGATGTTATATTTAGAATCTGTTGATTCATGTTTTGCTTCAGAATTCCAAAGTGACATGAAATTGTTTGCTTTCATCAATAACGAATACCACATCGCAGTATATCATAAATAAATACATAAATGTACCTTCCATAGGACTTTTGTGGAGCAGTAGAAGGTATAAGAAGTTGTTATAATATTGTGGGATGCTGTAAGAAAAAAAGTAAAATACTTGTGCCTAAAACATTATCAGGCTTAAAGTAGTATTGATGATTCCGCTATGACATTTTGTGGTGCGTGTTTCGTTTTTCGAGTGCTCTCCAAACTGGAGGAAATTTAGAAACAAAATGAATAATATTTTAATTAATTTTTCATCTTAATTAAATACTATTTTAGACAAATTATTAGTTGGATTAAACATTTTAAAATAAATTCTACATAAATTATTTTTATTTTGTAAATAATAAAAGCATTCTCTTAAATTATAAAATAGAATATGTTCAGTATAGGTACAGTTGGATTGACAAATATGTAAAATACTAGAAACCAATTTGAAACCACAGTTCTAGTGCATCATGGAATACTGCTTGTACATCAAGAGTTGTATAGTAGTAAAAAACAAAGTGGATAGAATTCAGTTCTACGAGGTTCTGAGAATGGAGTATAAACGACAAGTAAGAAACTATTTGACACCCTGAAGTTCAATACACTTATTGTATTTAATCTGCAAACAGTTTAAACCTTCAAAAAACATTCTTCAGGTTGGTCATCAAACCAAGCTTCCACAGCTGCTTTTCGTCATCTTTAAATCGAGTTCTACGAAGAAAAAACTTGAGGTTTCTCAACAAGTAATAGTCACTTTGAGCCAAATCTAGAGTGTACGGGCTATTTCGTTGTTCAAATCCACATTCATGCATTATAGCCTGTAGAAACATGTTTCCTGAATGGGTGCATATCGTCATGGAGATGTAAAACCAGATGACCTAACTTTATTTGTTTTTATTCCTGAATTTTAGATTTTAACTGTGGCATAAGACTGGCAAAATATTCTCCTGTTATTAAAATATATCTGGATTAGCAAGAATTAATTTGAAATTCTCTTTTGATGACTCCATCCTCTGATGTTTTCCATGAATTGAAAGATTTCATTTCTGGGAACATCTTGCACAAACATCGAATATTCTCAACTGACATTAAGCACTAAAAATGCATATTCTGTAATTTATTAATAAATTTTATATACCCTGTTCTCAGAACTTATCATCCCACGTATCATGTCATTTTGTAATTAAGCTGTTAATTAAAATTTAGTATTCTAAATACTTTGAATACAACTTCATAAATGGTTATGGTTATCGTTTAAACCATTTTCTGTCCTAAATATTATCTTTCAAATAGAATGTACATTCTTGTTACCGCAATAGTTGTCAGAATATTTGTAGATAACCACCATTTGAAATAAATATATGAGTTTGTCTATAAACGTCTTTCGTTTGACGATTAAAACGTCTAATATTGCATTGGTGTCTCACAGCATTATACATACCATTACCCAATTCCAGAGATTCTTTTAAGGTAGTTTCATAAATTTATGTACGCTATCTGTCTTTCGGAGGTATGTTGCGTGCTCCTTTTGATTTAAAATAAGTAGGGTCACTGTTAAATACGAGACCATTTAGGTTCAGGTCAATAATTGAAGGAAATGACATTAAATATACAACTAACGGCAGGAAAGTTAATAGATCAAGATTAGTTTACAGCTCTTTCGATAGAGAAGGATGGAACAAGTTAAGATTGAATCGATTGGGCTGATTGAACTGAATTAGAATTGAGAGGGAATAAGAATAGAAAACTGATAATATCATCAATTTCGGGGAAATAAAGCAGTTCTAATCACAAGAGAATTGTATTTTTCAATTTTGTGGCATTTTCCCTTTAGAATTTGCCTTTCAGCTTAACAAAGAGACCATTCATTTGAACGGCTGTTCCCATGGGATGAAAGTCGGTGAGTTGCAGATTGCTGTGCGTTGCTTAATCAATAGATTTCCCCAGAGATGACCCAGATCAAATGCCTATCGCTTTCGAATAGTTGTCGACATTCTCGAGGTGAGCATCTTTGTACCTTTTTCATTTTACTCTTTAATCCAGATGAAATCTTTGTGATAAAATGTACAACCGAATGAAGTTTATGAGTTGCAGTCTGATATTTTTAAATATGAAATTAAGCTCAGTTCTCAGTATGTAAACCGCAGCTAACTTGCTACAGAGAATGTCATTATATTTTAATGCTAAGTTTATGTAACTTGATGAAAAGAAGTGTATTAATTATAATGACAGGAGGCCTGCAGGGAGGTCTTAAATTTCATCTAGATCAGGAGCTTCCAACATTTTAGGAAGTAGATAAAATGGTGGAAGTCGCGGACCTCATGGCTTCTTGCAAGATAGTGCCTAACCACTAACTTTCGCAATGAAATTTAATTTTTGTTATTAAAATTTATGTTTAACAATTCGTCTTTTAATAATTATTATATAACACTAATAACGTTCTTATTACATGGTTATAATAATATTGTTAAACACTAAGGAAGATGCATAAAATATGAAATACTCGTATCTGTAAATATATCTCAAATGTATGGTGGAGTCAAGAAAACAGTGCGTAAAGAGAGAATAGAACCCTGGGGAACTCCAGTATCAGTTGAGATGTTGAATACAGCCATTTACCATCAGACGAAGTAAACGATTGGCAAGAAAACTTGTCAACCAATAGCAAAATTCTGAAGGCAGACATTAAGATGATCTTTCTGAGAAGGTCTTTATGCCAAACCCGATTGAAAGCTTCAGAAATATCGAGAGCATTGACATGATCACTGTTCAGTATTCTAATCTATTTCGAAAAACGAATAGAGGCATTCAGTGGATGTGTTCGGTATGGTAGGAGATTTACCAAGGTCACCAACACAAGAGTTAGAGAAAAAGTAAGATGCTAATAAACTAGCTTTATCATTAAATGAAATGCAGTAGAATCATCAGATTTAGAGCGTGGAAGTATGGATAGAAGTTGGCTGCAACTTCTGTCCATCCTTCAACTTATATGGATAGAAGTTGAAGCTTTAGCAAAAGATTACACAGCTCAACTGCCGTTTAGACAGGAGGCGACATTTCTGCTGATGAACTTTTAAAAAAAATGAGTTTAAATTTATTAGCTAATTATTTACAACTATTTTAGTGTAGGTACAAATAAAAGCCCCTAAATGCTTCTTCATGCTTAGAATGAGGGGGCAAATTGGTATCAAAACAGTAATTCCTACTTCTGGCTGGGGAAATTCCAAATCAATGTCTGGGAAGGAAGTGAGTGCTACAATTGCCTTCCTACAGCATCTGGCGGTATTGGAAATGATTTTTAACCATCCTCAGCAAGCGGACGCTTTGTTTCTACGTTTCAGTTCATGTATCCGTGTTTTGTTAATGAGATCGACTGTGTAATATGTGATGAGAATAAAAATAATCAATAATATACTCAGAAAAATGAAATACAATAAAGCTGACTAAAAAAGAAAATTCTTCTATTCCTTCCGCATATTTGCACCTTTTCAAATGCCCTTGGTAGTACGAATAGCGCGTTTGGCAACTATTTCTCCATTTGATTAATATTGGAGTCAGGCAATACATGTTATAGCTTCGCTCTCTTGGTCCCAGTCAACCAAGCAAGCCCTGCGTGATATATAGGGTTCTCATCCACTGAAATGAAGTCCGGAAAGAAAAAAACAACTTGTAAAAGAGCGAACATGTGTTACAAGGGGCAGAGGGATCATCCTGAACCCGCTAAATGTTCGGTTGTGGAGACGTGATCTATGAGACTATTGATGGTGATGCATGTCCGCACAATCAAACTACCGCCTCCATATCCGTCTTTTTCCATGCTATGCGAGTTATATCGGCCTCTTCAGATGAAGGTCTACGGAGAAACAGTTTGTAAGCTGAATCTTCAGTCCTGATTCATCTCTGTAGAGAAAATGCCTCTATCTATTCGCATCCAAGTCAAGTGTCGTAAGCTTCAGGTCAAGCAAGTTCCCCTTTCATTATAGTTAAAGGGATGCACACTGTGGTCACGATGCATAACATGTTTTTTCTTAAATATTCAGTAAAAACTTTGCAGTTTTTTCGGTGCAATCTACGTACCTGTAAGTTTCGCAGTTTATGTTGTTGCAATTAACCTGTAAGAGTAAGCTGTAATAATAGCTTAAGACTGTGAAATAGGGCTCTAGGGCCTTCCTGACACAAGTTTCGTGTCATTGGACTGCTCAGATAACAGTTTGATCAGTGCTACTTTATTAATAATTATTCTGTCTGGAAACTCGCGAGAGCGCAGAGTCTCAATCCACTGTGTCATCCAACTGCCACAGCCATTTGAATTCTACAAAGAAAATTTGCCTGTTAGAAATAATAGTTATACTAGGGTGTCCTATAAGTCTGGAATCATAGGGAGAAAAATGGCAATGCAAATACTTCGGGCTTCTCGCTGGCCATTCCACAGGCTCTCAACCTCCTATCCAATTACCAGGAAACTGTTGGCGCAAAATTCTCATATATGGATTCTATAATGTGCAGGGGCATCAACTTTCTAGAACCATGTCGGAAAATCTCCATCCTCTTTCAAAACACTGGGGAATGCTTCCTCCTTGAGCGTACGTAAATAGGCGTCTGCAGTGACATTTTCTTGAAAAAAGACGGGCCTTCGATATGGTCTTGCCACATCATACCATTACACGGGTACCACCTTGTTCCCTCTAAGAATTAAATGTGAGGATTGTTTTGAGACCAGTAACGAGTGTTATGTTGAATTATCCCACCGTTTCCATAAAATATAGCCTCGCTGAAGAGAATTGTGGACCGGAAATTTGCATTTTGAGCATACTGTTCTCTAGCCCATTCACAAAATTGCATCCATCGGCCTGGATAATCTTCGGCTAACTTCTGCAAGATCTGAAGTTTATATGGATGATATTAATGAGCCTTAAGAATGTGGTGAATTCGAAGAGACTCTTTGGGACTTTTGCATAAATGAGTAAGGATGGTAGTGGCTGTGTCATCTTTGGTGATCCTTCTCGAAGGTCCACTGCGTGGTTTATCCGCTATTGGGTGAACAGGCGCAATATGGCCCAAGAGGCTCTTGTGCCAAAAATCTCAAATACAACAACAACAAACTGTATTGGTCCTGTTTTCCCAAACTTCGTAACAAGTCTGCTAGCACAGATTATGTTATTGGCTCGCGAATAATCGGAGTGAAAGAATCTCTTTCACTCCGATTTTCTACGAGAAAAATTATCTTGACTGATTCTTCCTTACACAAAACATCTTCGGGCTGCAAATATGAAAAAAATATCTTCTTCTTCAAGAGGAGTGTTTCCATTTATAATGGGTTTCCTCAGCCTACAAGTTATTTTTGGTATTAATTTTTTTCCCGCCATAAAGTGCAGTTTAAGGTGTCTTGGTCAGTTAAAACCTCGGGCTGTCATGCACTCCCGTACTCCATCCATCCATGTCCTCCTAAGTCTTCATCTTCTCCTTCTTCCTGGAGGCATCCATTCCAGGATAGCCTTTGAATATCTGGTTTCTTGCATCCGTTTTACATGAAAAAAATATGAATTAGTTATTTTTCCCTACGATTCCAGAGTTATTGGACACCCTGTACAATTCCTATATTACAGCGTCATTACTCTTGACACCATTCACCCTGTGCTTGCTGGCTGGGTATCTCGTCTAGATTTGTGAGTTATATATGTGATTATACATCGTGTAAAATATATATTCCTAATTGAAAAGTGATTGTTAAACTTATAAATTATGTATTGTTTTCAATTAGTATTATTATTAGTATTAAATTTACGGATTCAAATTAATGTAGAAAAACGAACTTTTTGTTTTTATTAAAATACAACAAATATAAATCGCATTTGTGAGTTTATGCACTGGAAAGTTTTAAGAAAGAGTCACTGCATATTGAGTAGTAAATCAAAGCAAAAATCCTTCAATAGCATAAAAAAAACCTGGCTACTGCTGTAATCTGTATATGAGTATATCGGTACTGTCTTGTGCTGATATCCTTTTCCTTTTCTGAGTCGCCTTCTAGACGCAGTTAGAACCGAATATCCCCATGTTCGTGACTACAGGTATATACAAACATCACGCAGTAGCCTGAGAATGTTCTAAAGTGGTCCATCTGTCTCCAGACTTCCCTGAATTTCATCCAATTGCTCGTTTTTAGAACTCTCTAGGCTCCCATTTCCCTGATATTTCTTCATATGCCTTGTTTATACTTACAGAAGATAAGTGGCTGAAACGTGACGATGCGAATATTAAAATAAAGTAAATACGAAAAAAAAAATCTTTTGTAACAAAAAAAATCCATTGCGAGACTTAAGAAACAAAAATTGGTGCTGTTTACTACATCAAAGAAATAAAAACGTTAAAAAACAGATTCTAAAGAAAGATAACTCATTTGAATCAATGGGAAGAGTAATACGTAAACAATCAACGAGTTATAATTGATTATTAATAAAACATATGAAAGGAGAAAGGTTTTTAATTGAATTTTCAGTTAATAAAGTTTTATAACAATTAAATAAATATAAGTATCATTATTCACAATTAACTGAAAAGTTACAAACTCTTTTTATATGAAAATTACTAAATAGTACAACAGTGATTTTTATTAAAACTAATTATATCCACAGTCACTAACAACTGAACAAATGACATAGGCAAGCATTTATGGGTTTTTAAATGTACAAATACTAGAAGTTGTTGCATATGTACGCAAAAGACAATTTTCCATTTTATTAAAGGTTTATCGTAACAAACAAATTCATTTAAAGACACCCCTCCTCCACTCCCAACCGAATTTGTTCCTGAATACATAACATTAACAAAATGACAGTAGCATTCCTTGGATAAAGATGTTTATAAAAATAGTTTCTTTATTGCTGCTATCAAAACTTTTGATTTCTTCTGAAAAGTGCCCAAAGAGAGAAACGAGATGAAAACTTTAGCCGACTAGATAGTAGAAGATGGAAAATTGATGGAAATATGTGATAGACCATACCGAGATACACTTAGCGAACCTTAGAAAAATAAAAAGAGAAGAACCGTGCTTTAAATCTAAAATTCGATATAGCGGGTATGGAAGAGAGACAATAGGAAAGATTGAAAGAGATGGTCGAAGAGAAAGCTTTGGGACTGAAACCATCGATTATTTTTACCTTATTGTCTGTTGCACTGTTTCTCCTCTGGCTGCCTTGCTGTCCGCTTGTGCGTGACTCTCAGAGAGAGCGGAAAATATTTATTTGTAAGCTACGGCTGTGATAAAAGCGATTTTTTTTATGATAGAAACAAAAGTTGTAATGCGGAAAAAGTCTTGGATTTTTCACAACTTTTAAAGTCGAGTATTCCGTAATATACAACTCTATTTAGGAACTTTTTACATGACATTACACTCTGTGAAATGAGGTGATAATAACGTATAAAAATGTAGGTACACCATCTTGCAATAAAAATAGAGAAGCAACTTCACAATTGGCATTTTCATTCCATTGCGAATTGCCTAATATAGATCGTTCAGAAATTTGCATTGTTTGATGTTTATTGGTCATCAGGAAAAATGAAACAAAATTATAACATTAATGAAAAATTTTCTATTAGTATCTTTGAATAATTGACTTAATTTAACTCATTTTCTGCTAAATTTACGGATGTATAAAAGTGCACATTTCGATCTGTCCGTCCGAATGTAACAACTCAAGCTATAGTGGATGTTTATAAAAAAAAATTATTTTAGCTGTGAGAAAATTCAGCTGTTAAGCGTGGAGATGAAAAACCAACGTGTTGTTGAAATGTATCTTATTCATTGGTGAAACAGGATGTTTTTTCTATTTTTATTGTATTTTTTAGATCTATTGGCTATATCTATCTATTATCTAATAGATTTTTTAAATCTTCTGAATCTACCCAAGTATGTTTTGTCAGTTTTAACGAAGTTAAGTAAATTTGCCGAATTCATTCACAATTTACAAAGTTGTGTGTTGGTGAAACAGGTAGAAAGTTAAGATATTTCCAATTGAAGCCCTCAAGTAACTTCAACGAATAAAATCACGCAAAATGATTAATTGACTACCGAATAATGTCAAAGTGACTAGTCAGCCACCATTGGAAAAGCAGTTTGCCTACAGAGCCGGAGAATAATTACTTAAATACTATAAAATTGCCCGTGTTTTGTTTATATAAAAGTGAACGTATGTTCTGGATATTATTCGACAAGAAAGTGAGAACGGCTTCACATTTTCAAATCATGAAATTTTAGACCTAGCTTCGGATTCCAGTTCTGTTTTTTAAAATGTGTTTAAAAATTTTCTGGACACTTCTGGTTTCAGTTCTCCTCTTTAGAAGAAATCATGTGTGAGTGTGGATTCTTCCTATGCCACCGCAAAAAAAACTTTTCCCAATTTGTTGACTTCTCTGATATTTTAATCATCAAAAAATGAAATCTTTACTTTTTTTAAAATGATTTTCCTCTCCTTTCAATTAAAATGTGATCCATCTGCCCGCGCAGCAGCTGCACCACACAGTCCAAGTGAAGAAAATTTCGGCTGTGTACAGACGTTTAAACAGACAGATGTAAGTTATTTCTTATATTTTTAAGGAAACTAAATCATCTTTCCAAATTATTCGCAGCGTTTTATGAAATAATGTAATACTGTGTTGTTATTTATAATTAATAACACTTTTTATTTCTCTTTTTTCATAATTAATTCGCACGCAGGTTAGACACCTCTGCAGAAATTAGAATTAGAAAGTATAGAATCAGCTGTCTATAAACTTATCCGCATAATTTCCACATCGAAACAAGCGAATATGGTTCTACTTGTAGGACCATATTCGCTCTGAATTATGCTATCTCTCTGAAGTAGAAGATGCTATGTATACGCGTCCTTTTGTAGGGCCGACCGGGCTAGCCGAGTGGGTAAAGTACCTGCCCGGCAACCCAAAGGTCGCGGGTTCGATTCCCGCCTCGGGCTTGGATCAAAGTACTGCAAAAACCTTGGGAGGTGCAATATGGCCACAGAAGCCGATGCGCCAACAACTACCAAATCAAAAAAAAAAAAAAAAAATCCTTTTGTAGGGAGGAGGGGTTGTATGTTAAAGCTCCAAGTCCCTATTTTTACAGAAACAGAACGACGAATTCTAACACAATAAAGAATAGCGAAGTAGGTAGTATATAAGAAAAACAATGGCACACATTGCACGAGCATAGGGAAGGTACCTCTAAGCCTCTGGATCGATATACATATAAATAAAGAAAGCTGTTATTTATTGTAATATAGTTGAAAACAACGAAAGTCTAATCAGCTCAAATATTAATTTAGAGATTGTTATTGCTTTTAAAATGTAGATGTTAGAAACGTAAGGTACAAAAGAAAAGATGGCTTAAAAATCGGCACAAATAAGTATCAAATTCTTAAAAATATAATTTATTTTTCGCTACGTTGTCGGGAACTCCCGTGAGCATTTAAAATATTTATTTCTAGCTGCGAATTGCGATATTTCACTCGTAATAAAAATGACTTACTTCAAAACACAGAGATTGCAGCAATTCTTAACATTTTAATCAATGATATTATCGACTCGAGAAACAAAACGGAAGATAAATTCTGTAAGAAAAAAAAATGCTTTAGCCCTGCGTGTCGTAATTACTATTGGTAACCTCCAGGTGAACAGGAGAATTGAACAACGCGAGAGAGTCTCTTAGGAATAATAACAACGAATTTATTGCTTATGAAAATACATTAAACAAATCGTAAAGGATATTGTTACTTTAAGATCTAAGCAGATTAAACACACACAAGCGTGTATTTGCTATTTTATGGATATCGCTTTAATGGACACTGAATACACTCGCAAAAAAAGCAAAGAAAATTACGCAGAATTTGCTTAAAATTACATTACAAGAGGGTATGAAACACTATAGTTGTTATTCAAGAAAAATACATTGAATTCCGTTTTGGATTTTCCAGCATATTTCTAGGAGTGAAACTCAATATGCATGAATAAAATTTAGGGTTTAATAAACGAGATTACCTTACGAAGCCATTATTTTAAATTTATGTTGGAAAGGTAATCCTTTATAGCGGGTTAATAACTTAGAGAATTGCTTTTGTACTTTGTCTCTGAAGAAATTTCTGTTTAATTTTTCCCATGAGGCAGTTTCGTTGGAAATGGTGGGCTAAGTCCGTAGAGAAATCATGCTGATTAACTTGCCATAATAGGCAAGAAAATATCTTGTTTAATTATAATAGTTATAAAGATTTCTACAGAATCCGTTCATATTTACAGCCTTCGCTGAGGCAGTTCTAAATATTAATTATTTATCACCGCAGATTTAGATGGAGTGGATAATGGTGCGTTAAACAAAACTGGACTTAGCATCTACTAGACCTTTGCCATTTATTTTATCAATCCGCACTTTTTGTTATGCGCAAATGTCAAAGAGACAATGCCATTAGTGAGAGAGCAGAGCTTATGTTCTGTTTTCATACTTCGTTGAAGCCAAATCCAAGCTTACACTAAGAAAAATAGTCGTTTTTTTTAAAAAAATAAACAAATTTGATACTTTTAGTTGCAGTCAGGTTTATACAGCTTTAAGGACTTAGCATTTCAAAGATAAGCAGTGTCTCAAACATTAGTATCATACAGTTCTGGATATATTAAGTCCATTGTAAAGGAAAATGTATTTAGTATTCTGTATTTAACCAGTTATGGTGCTGTCTTCTTCGAGTAACCATAAGATAACGTTACTTCTATTGCAGAACCACACGGTCCTGTACCTCCAAGAATTATAAACTGGGTCAGGGATATCCACGCACAAGAAGGAGAAACTATATGGATTCCTTGCGCTTCGCATGGCTATCCCATTCCAACAACGAGGTGGTTTAAACAAGACGGCGGGATTTTAACCCTACTTCCCGTTGGGCACAAACAGTCAGTTATGGAAGGAACACTGGTCATTCATCGGACAGGAGTGCAAGACAGCGGAAAATACGTCTGCATGGTTAACAACAGCGCTGGAGAAGAACAAATTCAAACAACAGTCTCAGTAAGAGGTAAAGCATTTCTTTTTTTTAATTTACAAATATTTAGATTCACTTCGATGTTTTATTTTTATATTTTCCAAATCTTGCTTGCATTACTGAGCGACCCTTTCTGTGAATGCAGTGGATTAATTAAAATTCTGTCTCCTTAGAGGTAATGATTAAGGTCGACTGACTAAAATGAATCAGGAACCGGTTTCTAATTAAAGCAAAATATTTTCCTATCATAAAGTGTAGATCACCTCATTAAGAATTAGCGAATTCATTTTAAAAGGTTGATTGTATTTGCCGTTATTTTGTATTTGTTTCTAATTAAAATTTGTTCCCGATGCACTTAAATCATGCGGTTAATTTAGTCTTCCACAACGTAATTAAAGTATTGTTTTTAACATTACGTTTTCCTCGAAAACCGGTGCGTATTAATAGAAATTGTATTTATCTTAGCTGTTTTAGACATGGTGGGTTTGCCTCTTTTGTATATGTTCTGTTAAATTGTTTTGCTTTAACTAACGATCCCATTAAAGTTCCCTAACGATTAGATCACAATAATGAGACCACTTTACATCATTACAACCGGATTTTGGCTGTAATTCTCACTGGTGTTAGCAGCGAGTTTTCTGTTTTCCCCATCAGCTTGTCGTTGGTCCCTACACGCTATTAAATCAAAGTTTAACAATGTGGTGAGGCAGTTATTAGAATTCGTAATAACTGAAGTGTTGTACATCCAGCAATTTTATGCTTAAACAATTTCTGTAATTGGGAATTATATTATCAGTTGATGTAGCCAAGCTGTTTTTAAAAACTATACTTTATTTTCCATTAAACGTACTTAATTCGTATCTGTAAGAGTCTTTAGATAAACAAATGTTCATAAAATAATTAAACGCGTGATTTATATTGAAATAAGTAGATGATGAAATTGTTTAAATTTTAAAATTTCTTTGTAAATTATAAAAGAGTTTAATCAACTGAAAAATTAATTGTATAAGTAGGACATAACATATTCTCCAGTCTTCAGCAAAATAAGTTTGCTAGCAAGTGTATCCATTTATATAGTGGAGGCACCTTTGCAACCTGCTCCTCGGTATTCCACCACATATTTCAAATAAAAATGAACTCTCTATGAACTGTTTGAACTGAAATTTTTCGTAATTGGTACGCTTATTAATGTACAGCAAAATCCTGGTATTTTTTGCCTCTTTAGCTTTTAATAATACTAATATATAAAGTTATATTCTTTATTAAAGTAGGTATATAAAGTAAAGCACCCCTGGTCGGTTGCCAATTTCCTGTAGCTTTTCAGCAGGCCACGAAACAGCCATTCCTCCTCCTAAAATTTTTATGACCCTTCTCAAATATTCAACAAATCCTCTACAATCTCTATAATGTTTCACAAAATGTCTGTGTCTATCTCATCAAAAGCTTTCTTCATAATCCTTAAAAGCAATGTTCTCTTCTAGATTGCATTCTCGTTTTTCTGGATAATCTGTTTAAGATTAAAGTCGTTATCAATGGGCTAAGTTGAACTTCCTTTTATAAACTCTGATTCCTTGTGATAGGAATATTTCGAAAATATTACTTAATCTTTTATTCAGTGTTTTTGGTTAATATTTTATAACGAACTTTTAAAAGGCTAATACCTCAATATGTTCCACGATGTATAAAATCTCTTTTATAACGAAAATTATGATTGGAATTTAAGTAATGTTATTCTAGTCTTCTGCAGTAGAAGTAACATGAATATTTTTCTTTTTCAATCCTAAACCCCTGCATTGAAGAAGTTAAGAAGTATATCAGTGCTTTTTCAGTTACTTTCATAATTATGTCAGATTCCTCTTCTCTCTCAGGTTTTTAATTTAGGTTTAAAATGCTGGATATCACACGCTGTTCCTCCCTTCCAAGTTTGCCATCAATGTTACATGTTTCTTTTCTCTTTCCCTTAACTTCATTATGTTTTTTTACTAAACTGCTATTCCATTCTTCTTCTTCCACGACATAATCTCTCAGTTTCTTCCAGATATTGTCTTAACCTCGTCTGACACAGTTCTTTTACCATCAACTTCTCAAACTGTAAGCTCTGTGTACTCTTGGATTTAAGCATAAATTATTGTTCCCTTTTCTTCTAGCAAAGTATTTACCTTTATCTTAGCTAGGATGAGAATGTGATCAAAATATGTGTCGTATCTTTTGTTTTCTTGTGAATCTTCTACAGAAAACATTTTTAACTAGAACATAATCAGTTAAGAAAGAAAATTATTTTGCGCTTCAAGGTAATTTGTGTTTATCTTTTCAAGTAAGGTATTTTTGGTGTTTTAAGATTACTAAAAATTGGAGATTTTCACAGTTTTTGACCAGTGTAGTTTTCGAGCATGTTCCCCAAATATTCTTTCAAATCATTGTCTGTTTTCCTTTTCGTACATTTAAAATCTCGACTAATAATTAAATTATAAATTTTGCTAAATTTGGTTTGAATGTCGTATTTGGACATAACTCATTCTTCTCAGTTTTTTTTTTTTTTTTTTAATTTAAGAAAACTTAACAGCTTGAGAAACACAGACAGGAAAGACAGGAAGAGTTTCCTTCATTCATTGGGATTTGAAAAGAACCATTAATTTTTCAAACTCTTGTTCACTAAAAACACTTCTGATTGGACACAAGTATTTAGTAGGCTGAAGCGTTTTTCGTGGGAGCTTTGTGAAGAAGAGAAGGAGGGTTGGGACAGTGAGAACTGTCCATTACCGATCCTTGATTACTGGTCAAGGGAAAACCCCACTTTTATTACCTTCTGTTGATTACGGATATGGTTTTAGAGATTGAATAACCATTTTCTGAGAGAAACATTTGTTTGCTGCTATTTGAATACCTCGTTGGCAAACAGTGATAAATCTTGGATAACGTGGACTCAATGAAACATACACTGTATTTCAGTAGCTGGAAAAATCTGTATCTGCAGAGAAGAAATGAAGAACGAAGCAATTCTATGAAAATACACCTACAGTATATCATATTTATGAATTTCGCGTGTTCTGAGGTTGCTTTTCTTGTTTACTGGCCAAAAAATCTCGACTTTCTGTGCAACCTACTCCCGAGACTGAATAACATTGTGAAAAATGCCCATAAAATTGCTCACGTCACTTAAGGGATATCAACCGAGGCCTTTTACTCATGGCGGACAGGAATTATAGCCCGCGAAGGCACGAGAATGGAATACAGGAAGTAGAAGACACTCTTGGACTCCTCTCGGAAAAGCGAGAAGAGGCCTTTAAGATTAGAACTACTTTCTATCAAACTTGATCGGCCAGTAATTGCTTTTTATAATCCAAGGGTTTGTGGGGGATTGTAGATTTTTGATTTTGTGTATATATATATTTTATATTTATATGTTATTCGTATATATCCCTTTTTTTTTATATTTATCCCCACTTGCAAATCTGACTATTACTTTACAGAAAATTCCAAGTTCTAGGGGAAAATCTCCTTGATGTGTTTAATTCCCTTTGGATAGGCTTTTACTCAGAACAACAAAGAGACACACAACTGTTGTATAAAAAATCAGTTTATTGGACATTTTTACATAGATACATCAAACAAAGGAATTTTGTTAAACTCATGACCAAATAGATTTAATTTCATCTTCTTATAACAGAATGTATATGAGCAAGGTATTTTGCCTATTGAGTAAACTCAAGGAGGGCTATTTCCTTTACATAAATCATAATCAACTATCCCCTCTTTTAAACTAACAAAATGTTTCTACTTCCTTACTCCTGAGTTCAATTGACTTTCAAAAGAATCTATTAACATTCTCCTTTCATTACAAAACAATTCCTACTCCAAATTGATAAAGCTCCGATACTCTTAATTTCAGTATAAATCATTACTCTGTTTTCTAACAGATTATAGCCTACAACCTTCTCTAATCTAGGTAATTATTACTATCAAATTTCTACAATTAACTACTTGCACATTCGGGGGTTACTGACATCCGTCTATCCCCTTCCAAAATTCATACTTAGTCATTCACTTATTTAACCAAACATTAACAAGTATCAATCACTTCAAAAATTTTATATCTATTCCCTTCCAAAATTTATTTATATATATTGACTTTCCCTGGGTAATGTCCTTCAGTTCATACCATTCACTAACTTATTCATTACAATATAGTACTACTTATACATATGTGTTCAATCAAAAGTTCTGATAAATTGGTTATCGGGTGTCTATAGTCGGTGTGATGGTGAGAGTACTTAAGCAAACTAATCACTTACTTACATAACTTGGCAGACTTCACGGTACATCCTTCTCTAAGCGAGTATGGGATCTTTTCTATCTGGGTCGCATCTCACAATCACTGGGGGAGTTCGACATAAGATACTGGATTCCTTCTTGGGTACCTTTTATTTCTTACGAACGCATCATTTTCATCTGATCAGAATGGCTGTACTCTTTTTGTCCGGCTTCGGATTTCATCAGCTCCAGCGTAATTGCTCTCAGAAATATCAGGCAATCTCGTTCCTTCATAATGGAGTTGACTCCTTCTCATCTACTTTAAGGATCTTGAAAAATTTTCCCCCTTTTCTATGGCACGTGTTCATCTCTCACTTCGAAACTCAGTCTACTTTTGGCTGACTGTCTGACCGACTTCTGCACCTCAACTTCATCTTTCCACTTACTCGACTGCCTCTCTCACTAACTTTTTAAATCAACGACTTAACTGTTCACTTAAAGCTTATCTACCCCTCTTTCTGACTACACATTAAAACTTAGCCACTTTTCTCCACCGGCTACTCTATCTAAAGAAACTCATTCCTCTCTTTTCTTCTCCAACTCTCATCTTACTGCCCCACTCACTGACACTGACCCACTCTTTTTCTGTCTGTCTCCATCCACAATTTTTCTTCCGAGTTTGTCACGCCTTCCTACAGTGGTCTCTACCAATCCCCTCTATCTTTTTTCCATATTTCTTCTTTAATTCGTTGGTAGGTCAGCCAGCCCTGTAGCACGTGATTCACAATACCCCTCTCCTTTTTTTTATTTCCCACCTGTTGACATCCGTTGAGCTCTTTCATGTAGGCCGAATGTATCAAAACAACTCCTCCTGTGTCCTCACAGCTTGTCTCTATAGCACTTCAGAAAAACCACAAATGTGTCACTGGAGACTATCGCGTCTATTTTTAGAGGCTTGTGTGTGCGTTTTGCCGAATGCGTTTCCGGTGTGTGACCCCTCATAAACTTTAAGTTGTTTGTTGCGCCGAACCTCCTGCTGGGCTTGCTATAGTATTTTCCGTCAGATTTCTGTTTTAACGGATGTAAAGCTAATTTTTCTGTTTTCGTTCCATTACCCTTTCCCAGGACAACTAATTTTGCTCTGCCAGTGTTATGTAGGAAATTTTACAATAGGAAATTTTTTTTTTTTTTTAATAATTTCAGCCCCTACCAGAATAAATTAATTAGATTTCAAAACTGCAGATTTTATTCCTATATCTCATTAATGGCAAGAATCTAAAAAGGAAAACTAACTTCCGAAGTCTAAAAAAAAATATTTTATTTTTTTGTAAGATTTTCAGATCTTACAGGTTCAAGAATCACACTCTGTCAAGATAATTATCAGCATTTCAATGATAGAAAGTGTTTAACATCTGGAATTATTTCAGCCTATCTTCAGGGCTTACAATGAATATGTCCAAAATTGAAGATGGTTTGGCTTGGTGTCTATGTTAAGCTCAAAGCAACTAAGACTATGAGGCATTATTATGTTGTGTCTGTAACTGAGTGTATACTTCAGTTTCTTTAACGTTTTCTGGCCGTACAAACCCTAGTTTCCTGGAGAAAAACTAGGATTTTACATCCTATCGCTCATCTCGCTCTGTGTTAGCCATTCAATCGTTCTGTGCATCTGTGGACAAATTTGCGACCTTTCGTATTTCTTAAGACGGTTATAGAAATTTGGGTTGTATTGCTTGAAAGTGTTGCTACGAGTGTCCAATTCTTTAAATATTGTTTGACCACCAGTTCGGGCTTAATATGGAGCGTTGAAAATAACACTTGTTTCTTGGAACCATGGTTTTTTTTTCACATTTTGTTCTCCAGGCTGCAGTTGAATTCTGACAGACCATTCTCTTCTCCAATAGTGCTGATCTGCTGCCTGCTCTTCCAAAATCAAAGAAAAAAAAAACAACTTTCTAAAATCGCTTTGCAAATCCAGAAGGGACCTCAGCATCTTGGAGTCTCCGTGGATACCCCATTTATACTGGTCATGTTTATTGATGGACATATATTCTCATTGTGAAGCAGCGGAGCTTTCAGATTTTTACTGCAAGTCTGAAAGCTCTTTTACTCCTGAGTTGCGACCAATATAAAATCGTTGTAATTACCATTCAATCAAAACAGTATCACAGAGAGTTGTAAGAGTGTGAAAACGTGCATAAGTGACATGTCTTTTTGTGGCAGTCGTCAGGATGACTCTCTTTAACGTATAGTAAAAGGCAGACTCGTATACTTACGAAACCACAAAACCATCCATCGTGGTCACCGACAGGCGTTCGAAAATAGGCTTCCTATGCACTGAGAAACTTGGTGCAACTAACAATATTATGCTTAATTTGCTTCGGATCTATATAATATCCATCAGCATAGCACAATATAGTTTTAAGAAAAACTGATAACCCTGTATAGCACATTTTTCTGATTTTCTTTTACTCGAAGTCATCTTATTCTGTCATACATTTTATTACGCATACCAGACAGAACGAAAGAAAAACTTTCAGAGCCCTGCCTGAAACATTCATTATAAAAGTAATGTCATCGCGTTAAAGATCGTGATTTCATTTAAAAAAACTGAAAGAATGTAGCAAGTCTTTCCTTGGAGAATTACAGCAGTTACTTTTCACTAACCATTCGCTAGGAGTGTATTCGTCAAACAAACTGCGGCATTAACAATTCAGAAATCATTTGAATAAATCCACATAAATATTTGAAACTCATCAAACTAAGAATGTTTATTCACATATGTTACTCCACACTTTTAATTACCCTTTTAAAAGGACTTATCTTCTTTTAAACTAGAGTACGTGTATTTAGAAACTATTCTCTTCAGATATCTCTTGTATCCGAAATGATGTTGAATCTACTTACAGAGAGTAATACCTTATTGAAAATCAAATATACGAGCGTGTTCTAGATAGACCGAGCTAGTAGATAAGACATATAAAGCGTCTGAATAGTTTCTTGGCAATTTAAAAATGCGGTTAGTGGTGTGTGTAGTAGGATTTAGTTTCCATCGTATACCACGAATTTAAAACTGCAACAGTTCCGAAATAGTTCAGAAAAGAAAAATACACTTTAACTTTTAATCTTTTATTTAAGATAAGAAATGACAACATATTTCTTTAATGTAACTCTAAGCTACATCTGAAGGTGAATAAGATACGAGTATTTAAAAATAAACAGTTAAAGTCTTCAAACATAGTCTTTAAGTTCCTTTGGTACTATTCAGCGTCATGAAGATTTGTTGATAAAGAGCGCAAACTCCGTTTAAATGCTGTCCCACAGTGCTGTTTTTAACCTGATATCCTTAGCAGTTTTATTTAAATTATTTCTCTTCGGTTCCTTTTAGTTTAAAAATTTTAGTTCTACATGGCTTTACTAAAATAGAATTTATATGAAAAAGTAGTGTGTGTGTAAATTGTGGTACCAAGCATATAATTTTAAAAATCATTAAATTTAAAATAAATTAGATTATAAATATTCCATCATGGTATTTAAAGTAAGAAATCCATTAGTAATATATTTAATTATTTTACTATTTATGAACTTACCTGTCTAATCTAAATTGTTTATCTTCGGTTCCTTTTAGTTTTAAAATTTTAGTTCTACATGGCTTTACTAAAATAGTGTGTAAATTGTAGTACCAAGCATATAATTTAAAAAATCATTAAATTTAAAATAAATTAGATTATAAATATTCCATCATAGTATTTAAAGTAAGAAATCCACTAGCAATATATTTACATTTTTTTAAAAAATGTATTTAATTATTTTACTATTTAAGTTAAAATTATTGCTATTATGAACTTACTTGTTTAATCTGCCTAATTTGAATAGTTTCTCCTCGATTCATTTTAGTTCTACATTGCTTTACTAAAATAGAATTTATATGAAAAAATAAGGTGTGTGTAAGTTGTAGTACTAAGCATATAATTTTAAATATCCCATTATAGTATTTAAAATAATAAGCCTATTCTTAATATATTTACTATTTTAAGAATATTTAATTACTTTTACTATTTAGTTTAAAATGGGTTATTAAATATGAACTTACCTGTGTGCTCCAAAGGAACCAATGAAATCAATTTTATTAAAATATATTCAAATTATACTTGGCAAATATTAAAGATATTTATGTTATCAGTGAAATTACATAAGCTCTTAACAACTAATAATTATACAAAAACTAACGCTGTTAATTAAACAAATAAATATGATTAGTCAATAGTTAATATCTGAAAATCCATTATTTAATCTGGGAATTTGAAAACTTTAATAAAACGTGTTAATTATTCCTTATTTTCACTCAAAAATAAATGAGTGACTTACTGGAAACTTCTTGCTAAATATAGTGAATAATAAGAAGGCACTCCGGTGTGGTATTTTTTTTTTTTTTTTCGCAGACTTCATGATTACTTCGCGAAGTAGAACGAACCTATTTAAGTCTGCTTAAATGTCCTATTTACACGGCGTCGGTGCATTTTGAAGGGAAATACTTTTCCTTTAACGACTAAAGGGATAAAATCATTTGAAGCAGAGAAGTACTCTGTATAAAATCAATAAAGCTATTTTCGCTAAGCCCAGAATTTCTTCTCTTGCTTCCTTAAAAGGTTATTTTAATTTCCTTGATGGTGGGAAAAACGGTAATATGTGCAGTTGGTATTGGGCTACAGTGAAGATATTAAATATCTTTCGTTTTTCTTTAGTGTCTTAAGTCGCTTTCATTACAGGATGGTCGTTAAAAACTATAAGAGCGCGTATGTTGCTAATCAGATAAAATCAAATCTGTCAACATTAGAACCTTTTGGAGTGGATTCGCCAAAATTGAGTGTTTTTTAGATTTAATACCGAAAGGAAAATTAATGAAATTTATTTAGTGATTAATGAAGCTATATTAAATTTGCGGATTTGGAAAATGACTTTGGTTATTTTAATTCTTTCTATAAATATTGCGGCATATTTCTTTTAAGAAGAGTTATAGTTTGTTGGATAGATGATAGAACTACCTGTTAATAAACGCAACGGGGTTTTATTTATGACGTTTCTGATTTTACGTCCAAACCTTCAATGATAAATTATTCAAGAACATGCCAGTACCTGTCCCTTTCTTAGGTAGTAATATTTGGGAATTTTCTTTCCATCTTTAAGTTTGCACATATTTCTTTTCAAATAACTACCCTCGGAGGTATCAAAGAACTACTTTAGACGTGCGTTATGATTTATTTAAAAATAAATAAACCTCCAAGGCTCAACACTCCAAGTATTAAAAGAAAAATTCAATAACGTCTGAAAAAATAAGTTTTGCTGGTTGTTTCCTGAAGATCGGGATTTTCAGTCAGTTTGCCCATCAGAAAAGAAGAAACAATAACAATATTAGCAAATTTAATCACAGTTTCTAATGTTGTAATATGATTAGTCCTTGCTTGATCTATTTCTTTGTTATTCTTGATTTTAAAACATTAAAGTAATACTGTTATATATATATATATATATATATATATATATATATATTAGAAACTTTGTTTTCTCTGGTTCAAAACAGGTATATCACATAAACAAAATTATAAGAAAAACCTACAAACAACATAAGTTAATAGTGGACTTGATATATAAAATATGAATAGTACGCCAAAAATGAAACTGAAGATATGTGTTTAAATATGTTAGGAAAAAATACATAGAATTTCTGTCTAAAGATAATACAAGAGTTAGCCAAATCCTTTATTATAGCGTACTTTGAAGAGCAGTTTCGATTTACATCCAAGACGAATATCTAAAAAATAAAATAAATAGCAATGGAAAAAGTAGCCATCTCTTTAAAGAATTACATTAGTTAAGAAAAGTAAGAGTAAACGATTTTAAAGAAAACACCAGCAAATTCTTATTTTAAATAATATTACTATCATATCAAAAACTAGCAAAATCTTATTAAATTTCTGGGTTTAAGTGAACTTACTATCTTAATATGTAAATAGAAAAAAAAGATGTGGCTTAGGTCTCCCAAACTGTGTGGAAACCACCACAATTTACCACCATGAGTTGCCTAAGTGCTGCACTATAAAGCAGCAGATCTTCTCCAAAGCGATATGTTGAAACTCTTTGAATGTTACGTATTTGTATTATTGTATAATCCTCTTCAGACCAACCAAACGTTTTTGTTATCTCAATTGTGAGAAGCTAGATTATGAATGAAAATTTGTGGGGATTTTTGAAGCTTATTTATTACATATATGTTATCTATCCCCTTGTGATTAGTTCCCCTTCAGAATAACTCCCCACTTGTGCATCTGACTATTAACTTCACAGAAAATTCTAGGTTCAAGAGGAAAAGCTTTTAGATGTATTTAATTCCCTTCGGATAGGCTGGTACTCAGAAGAACAAAAAATACACAAAAGTTATATATAAAATTCAGTTTATTGTACATATTTGCATTAATACATCAAAACCAAAATGATTAAACCCAAACATATGACAACATGATCTAGTCTCATCTTCTTATATATATATATATATCTTAATCATGCATCAGTTAAAACCATTAATAACAATAGCAATCCCGTTCAATTCCCTTCTGTATACATTCAATCCTGCATCATTTAAAACCATCAATAACAAAAAATCGATCCCTTTCTATTATTTCCTATATATATTGATCATGCATCAATTAAAACCATTAATAACAAAATATCAATCCTCTTTCTATTCTTTCTTACATAATTCAATACTTATTAACTTACTTATCACAATGATTATTAACATGTATCACTCACTTCTAATTCTCATCCAAGACATATTTAATTGCAGCCTATCAAGCAATTATAAACAAGGCATCAATTACTTCAAATATTTTATATATATATGTATTCCCTTCCAAAATTATTTATATATCTATTAACGTGCCCTGGCTAATGTCCTTCAGCACATATCCTAAAATAACCTACCCTTACAACTGAGTAATTCTTATACACAGTATCTTTTAAAAGTCCTGCTAATCAAATTTCGGGGTTCCTACAGTTCTTTGTGTGTATGAGAATACTTATGTAACTAGCCACTTACTTAGTTATCTTGGAGGCTCTGCGGCATGGCCTTCATCTTTCTCGCACTGAACAGCAGGTCAGTTCCGTCTGGAATGCATCTCACGAACCTTGGAGAGTTCGACAGGAGTTTTCGGGTTTGCTTCTTGGGTTTCGAGTACCTTTGCTCCTAAAAAAAAAAAAAAAACGATTCATTTCATCTGGTCAGCACGTTTGTTCTCCCTTCGGTCCGGCTCCGGATTCTATCAGCTTCAGCTCCATTATCTCCTGGGCATCAGACATCTTGTTTATCCTACAATGAGCTAACTTCGCCGTATTCTGTTTTCTCAACTATTTTAGTTGCCTTCTGCTCTTTACTGAACTCTGTAAAAAAAACTCTGAACTCTCTTTACTGAAACAAAACTGTGTCTGCTACTGGCTGACGGATTGACTAACTGCTACATCTTAACTTGATCCCCTTTCTTCTCTCCAACACTAATTTATACTACAACTACTCAACTTACTGACACTGACTGACTATACCATCTTAAATTGGTCAGCACTTGCTCAACTCTGCCCGACTAAACCATTTTAACTCACACCGCCAAAATCTCAACTTTGTGTCTTTGGCTAACTCATCTTCAGAAACACCGACAAAAAACCTCAACTCTGTCTGGTAAACCATTTTCACTCACCCCACAAAAATCTCAACTTTTTGCCCATTTCCAATCCTTTCACTGCCTTTTTCCTTCATCTTACTCCCGATTTCGCCACGCCTATTCTCAGTGACTCCTTCCAATCCTGTATTCATTTATGAATTCTTCTCATTTGATTTGTTAGAAGGCCTATACTCACCTGCCCAGTAGCACGTGTTACCATACACCCACTTTTTACAATTCTACCAGATTTTCTCCCATACAGTGTACCCTTGGATGTTTGCCGATCATCTAAAAAAAAACAATTTTCCCCTCTCATATAACGCCTTTGTCCCTGTAGCGTTTTAAAACCACGAAAATCACATCTGACCACAGCACCTATATTTGGAAACTTATGCGCTGATCAAGAAACCACTTCCTGTTTACGACTGACTTTCTCTACGAAGTTCGACCCCCGCGCATAAACCTTGATCTGTCTGTTGTTGTTTGGACCCATGCTGCTTTGCCGTAGTTTTCTCTTTGTTGTTCCCGAGTATAACGGAAGTTGATGGCTAATGGCTCTGCTTTTATTACTTACTACCCATTAAATTTATATTCCATGCTGAAAATTTGTTATTATTGAAATCAGATGATATTACTTCTTATTCACTAGCAACAAGAGCTCCTATTTCTTAATTAATAAAAACAAACTTATTATTATTTTTATTCTGTAAGATTTTGAATCTTACAAATTCATTAAGGCCATGGAGAAAGAATAATAACTGCTTATTTTTAATTCTTATTTATTTTGTTTATTTTTAATTCTTATTTACAGCTGCCATACTTTCAACGAAATTTAAGATTCGTGGTTGGACTTTTTTACTTTCTTTATTTTATATTTATTTAATATTTTGCTTTTACTTTTAATTTGTAATACTAAGGCAGAACCATATAAAAAAAATGCAACTCATGAAATGAAAGGATGAAAGGCTGCCGAAATCCAGAAATTAAAGTTGTTATTAGAAAAGAAGGTACACTATTAACTGAATTGTATATATCACCAAGGGGCAGAAAGATGCCGATACTGACTCTGTCTGGTCCCACGCTTTATCAGTGTCAAAGGCATCCTATCGATATAAGCCAAATATATAAAATATGATCTAAGATATTAAACTTTTTACGGGCCTTCCTTATTTCGATATTGAACTGTGCGATTTTGTTTCTATTTTTTCACTGTCAATATTTCTTCGGGATCACTCAAAAATCAGTTAATCTTTCGGCTACCCTTGAGTGCCACACAGAAACCAAGGTCATCTAAAGATATCTCATATATTGGAAGCCAACGTAAAAGAAAATATTTATCACTGATACGATCCACTTAAACTTTTTACGTTTTAGAGATTCTTAAATGCCTTTAAATCTAGACTGTAATTATCCAATCACAGGCAGATGGAGTAGTTTCTTCCAACCGAAGTCGGATAGATATAGTTGCATGTGATAAACCAAAGTACTAATGAATCAGCCAACTAACCCCTTTAAATGTATCTTTCACGCATGACATCCAATCAATACACGACTGCTATCTTCGTTGTTTTGTCTGTTTTCTTGAATATGTTTCCTTTACTGGTCTAAAGCTATCACAAGCTGAAATGAATTTATAAAAACATAAAATAGTGTCTAATGGGGTGGAGATGGAAGACTGATTACGGAAGGCTTTTATGGAAACCTTAAAAATATCAGCGAGACTAGAGGTCTCGCTGATATTTTGGTTTCTGCTTTTAGTACTCTTATTTACTGATTGACCTCTGAAGCTTTTCAGAAAACAAAATAATTAAAAGAATTTTGTACATATTAAAAGTTGTGGTTTGTGTATATTAAGAACAGGCTTTTATGATTTATCCTCAGTAGCAGAATCGTTTTAGAAAGTAAAAGTGAGCGATTGGCAAGAAGGAAGTCCAAAATAATGAAAACCCTCTGAAAAATGGACTAGAAGGAAGTCTTCTCGTTTCTTACAATAAGAGAAATTTTGGACAGTTGCCAGTACAGATACGGTAAACGCATTGGCAGGATATACCTCTTTTATTCTCTCTTTCACCATCCTGTCTGAACCTTCAGTCTCTTTGCTAATTTGTTTTGGATGAAGCCATTTCCCTTGGAGAGATTCCAGTACCGGAACCTTATAGCGGTTGCTTTCAATAAACTAACTTGGACACGGCAGTTCTGAAACAAAAGACTGGAGCGGAGTTAAAAGTATTTCGTTTAATGTCACAAAAGTCTTGAATTAAAAATAAGAACTAATAAAGTAATAAAATAGATGCGAACGTGAGCCTGCCACAAATCAAGGGGTTTGTATCTTAGACTTTATTCGCAAACTGATTTTACATTAGCATATCACCTACAGTGGATGAAACGCAGGTGAGGACTACAAGGATTACTCGATGTGTTATGTTCAATGTTTCTTGAATATGGTCCGAAAATATCTAAAAAGTATGATAAAAAAACATAAATTGAGGTTATGTCAGAGTATCAAAGACTCCAGAGGATAATAAAATAATTTTCTCTCTATCAAGAAGTATCGTAAGTTTGACCGGTCATGCTTTGAAAAACCTGTGGTCCGATTAACTGAATCACCAACAATACTGCTCCAGACGTTAATAGAGAATTGCTCTTGACGGTGTTTATCTTTATATTATGAAGATTTTCTTTCGTTAGTGGTTCCATCAAGCAGAAAACTCGCTTAATCAGCAAACAATATCCAATTCGCAAAATTAGAATCTTTGGCATTGGCAGAGCTTTCTCATCTGCTTGAGCCAATCACTGTACTTTTTGCAGTTGAAATGGAGTACAATTATTCTTTCAGAGAAATGAGCCAAACAGACGTGCTGGGGCGGGACCTTAAAGCATTACCAATTTGTCAGATCCTAGTCCGCGGATTGTTTTGTTCCGTGTCAAGAACTTCAACGTCTTAAAGGTAAGCTTGGTAATGCCACAGTAAGCTCCGTCGTCCTGGTAGTATTGCAGCTTGACGAAATATACTAATTTCTCTCAAACGCTACAAATCAAACATTATCCTATAGAGATACTGGAAGTCATAATCCCACTGCTTAAAGAAATTTTACGACCACATTTGTACTGTGTTCAAGTATGGAGACATATGAAGAAAGACATCGAGCTTCTTGAAAGGGTCCAAAGACGAGCAACTCGCATGGTGAGATGGGCAAAAAGGCGACCATGTGAGGAAAGACTCCGTATATGTGCGCTACAGTGCTTAGCAACCAGGCACCTCAGAGGTGACCTGATTGAGGCTTATAAGGCTCTAAGAGGGATTAGTAAAATGAACAAAGGGGGAATTTTGACTGTTATAGAGAATTCCTGAACTTGGAGGCAAAAATTCAAATTACAGGGAAAGAATTTTAAACTGGATCGTAAAAAGTTTAAGCCAGCAAGTTATTGATTGCCGGAACAGGTTGCCTTCACAGGTAGTTGATACTGACAGTTTGAATAAATTTAAAGGTAAAATGGAACTATGTAAAGGGGAAGCAAATAATTTATTTTTACGGGCAGTGTAGCAAAAACCTGTGGCTTCCTTGCACTATCTGGCTATTATTACTAAATGGTCACAATTGGAAATCTCATGTTAGGAAAGTTTTCATTCCTCTTGCCAATGAGCAGAACTCCATACAGACTGTGGTGCTTTCCGTTATTTATGAAGAGCTTTCCTGTCGGCGAAGCTGCAGTTGTAATCATTGCTTCATCAATGCTCTGGACCTTCATGTGATAATTATATTTTTTTGCAACAGCGAATAATTTTTTAGAGTTTAACCTTCTGGTTAGTAGTCAATGTCTAGGTCTATTTGCACAGATAGCATACATTCCATGCCCTCTTAAGTAGTACAGTTGGTCTAATCACCGTCCTCTCACGCTGGATAGAATGATGCGAGGAATTTTTATGGGCCTTTTTTCACAACTTGGTTGTGTTAGTTGGTCTCAGATTGAGGGTAGCGTGGTACTTCTCCCGGAAATTCGCCGCTCTGCGTTTGTACCATCCTGGTACAAGCGCAGAGCGGCGCGCCCGTTACAGTCCGCAGCTCCATACGCGAGGTGCATGTCGGCCAGTTCAACGTTTGAATACTCGTCCATCCTACTGCCTCGGGAACCGGTTCGCAAATGCTGACTTCCAGCGGGATCGCTGTTCACGCGACCTCCCGTTTAACGTCCTCTACCGCATGACGAAGGCATTTCGGACCCTGCAATGCTGTGTGATTCCGATTCGTCTTTGTGCCCCCTACACCTCCTGCACGTTTGTCGCACTGGTAGTGAATCACCCTGTATATGTGGTTCAATATGGTATAAGTCGCTGATGTGCCAAACCCCATGAATAACAACAAGATTACATTGACTGACCCTTACCATGAATGGTATCTACACAATAACACGGCTGGTTTGTCTTTTTGGACTGAAACTGCTTAGGCAATAGAAGAATGAAACAGAACTCAACTACATTACAACAATAGTGTTTCTTGAGTGGTTGCGCACGCTCCGAGTTCGAATCGATGTTCTTGCAAACTACTCTGATCATACGTAGCCACCCTGGGAGTATAAACAGAAATGTATATCATTTATAATTATAAAGAGTTGAATATTTGGTTCACTAGAATCAACCGCATATCGAGACTAGTGCGAGATCAGCAGAGCTATTTGGAGCCGAAATGAAGAAGGAATGTTTTTATAGATACTTCTGATGATAACTTTAAAATAAAAATATTAGATTACTCCTTAGTTTCTGCGCATGGAAAATAGATAAAAGCAGATTTTCAGCATTCATAAAAAGTGCGTGAAGAGATTCCCATGCTGCTTCTGTCGCTGGAATAAATTTTTTTTTTAACTTGACATATTTTTCAATGTCTTTAAGTATACCTTTCAAAATAGACGGGAAGAAATCCGATGTGATTACCCTTAGAGCGACTCGATGCATGATGTTTAAGTTATAACTTTCATTGTGTGCATGGCTCCACTTCCATGCGCGTGACTTTTATACTTCATCCAATATTTATGCAATAAAGCGATACTATTTCTTTCTTAAATGAAAGAAACGAAAAAAAAAAAAGGTCTTACCTTTCTTGCTTAATATTTTTCCAGCTCAACTTAAAGCGTCCGTTTCGCCGTCGGAGCTAACCGTGACGGTTGGTACGTCGCTCGTGCTCACGTGTCAGGTCAGCGGTTCACCGATTCACTTTCTGGAATGGAAGAAAAACACCAGAGCGCTGCAGATGGATAGTCGAATCAAACAACAAAGTAATAATGTTCTTGAAATTTCTCCGGTGTCTATAGGAGATGAAGGCATTTATCAGTGTTTTATCTACAATGTCGACGAATCTGCTCAAGGTAGTGCTTCGGTTAATATTCAAGGTAAGATAATTTATTCTTTTAAATTAACGCTTAAAATAATTCCAGAAATGGCATAAATTAAGCGTTACAGTTCAATGCTCTTGCAATTTACTGGAATAAGCTTATCGAAAATACAATGAAAAGTGTATGTTATATAGGAGAGCGCCCGGCATAATAGGATTTCTTGAAGAAAAAATCCAAGAATTGAATAGGTCGTCGCAAGCCAATTTAAGGGCATCTAAGATCTCGTAATTTAATATTTATTGAATTCTTTTCCCGAGGGATTATTTGAAAGAAAACAGTGTGCATTATTAAAAGCAGATCTTTAGATATTCTGAAAACATTCATTGAATGAGGATTCGAAGTTAATTGAGTTAACGAAAAAAGCTTGTCTTTAATCAATAAAATGTAAGCCAGATTCCACCATTTTTTTTAAAATAGTGAAAAGAGCGTGTTATATCACTCAGGAAGACCTATAAGTTTGTTGTTTTTGTTTGTAATAGGGTTTTAGGCACATCGGCAGCTTGGGTTATATGTCTATAAATTGCGTGTATTCTGCGGTCGATTTGCAGACCAATAAGAGTCGAAAGAAATCATAAAAGGAAATTTCACTCTATTGAGTATTCCACTGTGCAACAGTGAATTTACTGTTTATCAGCCAGGTGGGAAGGAGCAGCAGTGCGTAGCACACGCTTCTTGATTAGACCGGGGTTCGAGCCCGTCACCACCAAATACGGAGGATGCGGAAAGGTCAGGGAATGACTACCGCATATTCCCGGAGCAATATGGCCTTAGTTGCTAATGCTCCTAAAAAAAAACCAAATAACAATAACAATACTGTTTATCATTCTGACAGCTGAGAAAATCATTTCTTCTTATTGTTTCACAGAAATAAATTACCATAATTTAATAACATACTATCCTCTAACGTGACATTAAGAAAATCAGTCTTAGAGAGAACTTTATATTTCTGCAAGATTTCTGTGTAACTGGAACAGATACAGAAGCTGGACATCTTCTGTCCTGATATACCAAAACAATTTGTTATGAGGACTAGCAATACAATTTGGTCACCTCGATTTAGCTTCCAGTAGCTGTTTCATAACTCTTCAGAGGAGTCAAACTATGTTCAAATCACACCTCTGGACTCTACACAGTATTTTCCCCCAGAAATTTATCGTCAAGTTATGTGACATCCGGGCTATGTTCTAATCCTTTGTTAGGCATATATTTTTTTACACGATTGCCAAGAGCATTGTAAAAATATTGATGAATTTGAAGTACCAGATTAAGTCATCAAATGCAGACATTGTAAGGATAGCAGAGACGTGGTGTCACTTGGGCTTAAGCGATGCTGAATTTGAATATGGGGAGTAAGAAAGGTAGACAGGATAAGAGGGGTTATGCTCTTAGTTAAGAAGCATATTAAATCTAAGACAGTGCATCCAGTCGACATGGGTAACCAGTGCAATGCTGAGTTAGTTTGGGGTAATACGTATAAACACTGGGATAACAAAATCGAGAGTAGGAATGTGTTATAGGCCTAATGACTATGATGGCCTATAGAACATTCGATCGAATGGGCCAGCAAATAAGAAAATCGTATAATGGGGGATTTTTAACTTTTCATGTGTTGATTGGTCACTCGCACACTATCAAGACTTTTGTAGATTTCTTGGATGACTGTTTTCTACATCAGCATGTCAGAGAGGCAACAAGAAGGAGTAACATTCTTGATCTGATTCTTCATGCATTAAGCACTACATGTAAAAGACCCACTGGATGGCAGAGACATCCAGTGGGTCTTTTAAAGACAACTACAGTCAACGGCAAAAGGAAAGGTTTTTGCTTTTTTAAAGGCGACTACAGTGGTCTCAGAGTTTGTTAAACTCTGTTCATTGGGAGCAACTGATAATGTTACCAACAGCAAATTCTAAATGGAAAGCATTCAGGGAAGTCATCATACAAGCTTCTAGTCTCTTCATACCAAGAAGTACTGTTAAAAGCTTAGACCGAAATGGATGTCGGATGAACTATTGAGACACGTGGCAGAGAAGAAAACTACATGCGATGTATATAAATTATCAGGTGATTCAGAAGCAAGCCTACGATAGATATAAATTAGTCTGTAATCAAGTCACAAAAGACTTTAGGCAAGCTAAGGCAGATTGCAAGGAAAAGCAGAAAAGACGCCTATGCTTATATTAACAGTAGAAGGAAAGGATTTAATAACATTGGGCCACTTGGTGACTATAAGTTAACTGTTGACGACCCTGCTAATGCTGTAGACAAATTGAATAGGTATTTCCCATCTACATTCGCACGAGGAATTCTTTATGGGAGGGGATGCCAAAAGTTTATCAAACTTGAATGGGGAACTAAATGACTTTGTGATAGCTGAAAGGAAAGTGGAAGAGGAATTCTTGAAGTTGAACATAAAAAAAAATTCAGCTGGGGTGGATCTATCCAATCACATTGAGAGAGGCAGAAAAGGTAAGCAAGCCTTTAGCCATAATATAATTATGAGGGCATCCTTAGATTCAGGGGCGGTCCTTATGGACTGGAGATATGCGAATGTATCCCCAATTCATAAAGGGAATCAAAAGGTGATATGCGTAATTGTAAACCTCTGTAGCTGAGTGGTCAGGAGTGGGAGTGCAGTAGCACACACTCTTTGAGTAGACCGAAGTTCAAGCCCCTGACTGCTAAATATGGTTGATCTGCCAACCCGCACTGGACCAGCGTGGCAGATTATGGTCCATTTCCCTCAACATGAATTGTTGAGGAGGCTTCCATCCTCAAGTGGATTGATAATGGCTTCGGTTTTCCTTTTTCTTAGTCTAACATGTATCCCAATGAAAATAATGGAGTCACTGGTTAAAGAAGTAATGCAGGACCATCTGGACAGGAATGCAATTATACTGCAGACACAGCGTAGATTTGTTAAGGGGCGGACTTTCCTAACGAATCTAATAGATTATTATGATGCAGTGTCCAAGGAACTGGATGCAAAAAAATAAGTTTGATATCATATACTTGGATTTCAAGAAGGCTTTTGATGCTGTTGCACATAAAAAACTGCAATATAAACTGGAGCAATGTGGAATTTAGGGCAAGTTACTGCTATGGATAAAGGGATGGTTTAATGAAAGAAGGCAGAGTCTATCAATCGGCACTGCTCTTCGTAGACTAATGTTATTAGTGGAGCCTCTCAAGGTTCAGTATTGGCCTATTGTTGTTTTCAATATCTGTTAACGATACTGATGAAGGTATATCAGGCTGAATGTTTGAATTTGCAGATGCTACAAAGGTTGCCAGGGTGGTTAATGACAGTCATCAGGGTGAGCTACTGCTTGTTGCAGTACCTCACCCTGTTGTAGAAAAATTGGGTCGGTGGACTGAGAAATGGCAGTTGATGTTTAACATTGGCAAATACATGGTACTGCATATGGATAGCAGTAATCCCAGAGTTAGTCATCAACTGTGGGGTAGTACGCTCAGGGTAGTGGAAAATGAAAAAGACATGGGTGTAATTGTGCAGTCAAGTATGAAATTCTCTGAATATTAATGATATACAGAAACTTTGATAGCAGGGATAAAGAGGTGAATATCCCTTTTTAGAAGGTAATGGTTAGGCCTCACCTCTTTTTAGATCTGGAGGTCTCACTTTAAGACGGATGCAGAGAAGGGCAACCCGATTGGTGAAGGGAACAAAAGGCAGCTTCTGGAGACTAGGCACCTGCATGGTGATCTGATTGTGGTGTTTAAGGAATTGAATGGATTCAGTAAGCTGAATTGGAATTCTTCCTTTTGCTGAAACTGCACACGAAGGCCATAAATTTAAGTTAAGGACGATTGCCGCATAGGTGTGTGGAAGTTTGCCTTCAGCCAGTGGGTAGCTGAAAGTTCGAACAGGATTCCATCTTTTGTTGTGAAGTGGATGGTTTGAATAAATCCAAGGAAGAACTAGACAGTTCCTTGGATGGCATGGATAAGATAAGTATGTAGGTTTTTTTTTGGCTGATGCTATATAAGCTTGCTTTCTTGCATCATTTTCCACTACTTTTTCGAACAATGTCCGCATCATTCTGATATAGGTGAGGCTGTACCCAAAAGAGTTCCCACAATACCGGTTATATTGTGAATGGAATCGCTTTGCTTTTGTCATATGTCAAGTCAGTTTCGTCTCTCTCTTGTTTGGACTGCGTAGCGATTTGTCGCCATATTACCCTCTTGTGTGACTTGGGACGTTGCAGTGTTGTTTATCATTGCGATTGGAAGATGTGTAAGATATGGGAAATAAATTACAGAGACTTGAATTTATTAAAAAAAAATCACTAAAATATTTATCCGCATAAAAGCATTAAAGCATTTATAGAAAATTAAATCTACTTTATATGTAAATAAGATGGAATTTAAAATGCATTTTGTTGCTCAGTTCGTTTTATTTTGCTATAAAGGGATGCTTTAGTAAAATTAGGAAATGAATTAAATAAGCCACATTACATTTTAGAAAATTGCTGTCTGGTTTAAGTAGACTACCATCCTGTTTTTAATGAAAATGTTGGGTCTCCTTTTAAATTAAACTCTGAAGCGTTATAACAAAAAGAAAACGTCTGTGAAAAGATGAAATTGAATTTTTATGCGTACTTTATATTATTACTTCTATACTTTGTTTGTTTAAACGATTCGTTATACATTTGTAATAAGTAAATTGAGAATTGGAATGAATTATTTTCATAAAAAATTAAATTTAAACGCACCGCCGATTTAAATTCAAATCGTTACAATGGAGTATTAAATATGTTGCATATTTCTAGAATTCTAATATAAGTGAATATAATTATAAATTACTTTTGTATATATAACTATATAAATAAAAAAACTCCTTCAAGCAGCATACCACAGTGTGTACAAGATGTTACGATTTTACACACGATCGAATCTCCACATACCCACCATAATATTTCAGTAATAATCAAAATGAGGCATTGTGTTCTCCATAGCTGCCTTCAACAAGTTCTGATGGATTGTTCACCACTTCTCGATGGATTGCGTCTTTAAAATTTTGAAAGAGTTGTAGGGAAATTCCTGTAAAGGAGTTAAGTTGAGCAACTTTGCCGGTCATAGATGTGGAAAAGTGCGTGAGCTTTGAGTGGTTCAAGGCCAGTTCAAGGCCAAAAAAATACGATAATGTTCTTCTATCTCTCCATTTAGCTGTCTCAGAGTATAAGTAGAAAATCTATTTTAAAATGGCGACTGAAAATTTGTCCTTCCTTAAAGGTTTTTCGTAGCAACTGTTTGAATAAATATAATCTTATTTCTCCATAATTAGTATTAGTATTTTAGTATTAGTAACGGCCGTATGGTGCAAGAAAGCCTATGGCTTATGCTGCACCAGCCAAAAAAAAAAAAAAAAAAAAAAAAATCCGAACAAAACAATGATAAAAACAAAAATTAAATAAATAAATAAATAATAATAATTAATAAATAAATAAAAATAATAAAATGAAATAAAAAATAAATAAAAAGGAAATTAATCCTATCATCCTATGCGCTTCCCTTACCCGAAAGTACTATCCAGATGACCTTTGAATTTCCCCAAACCGTCGGCCTCTACCACCCATGAAGGCAACTTATTCCAGTACTTTATAACTCGCTGGCTAAAATAAAACTTCCTGCAGTCCAATCTAAACATTTCCCCCCGTAACTTGAATTTATGTCCCCTAGTTCTAGCATCATTTATAATCTTGAAAATTTTGTCCTCATTCATTTTACTGATGCCTCTCAGAGCCTTAAACACCACAATCAAATCTCCTCTAAGGTGTCTAGTTTCCAAAATCTGCAACCCACATATTCGAAGTCTTTCTTCATAAGGACGCCCTTTTGCCGATCTCACCAGGCGAGTTACCCTTCTTTGCACCCTTTCAAGAAGCTCGATGTCTTTCTTTAGGTGCGGTCTCCATACTTGAACACAGTATTCCAAGTGTGGTCTAACATAGGCCTTATATAATGGGATTATCACGTCCCTATCTCTACTTGCAAAAGTTCGATAGATCATCGATAGGACACCATGGGCCTTTCTTGCAACCTGTTTACAATGCTCAGAGAATTTCATGTCTGACCGTATCGTAACACCCAAGTCCCTTTCCTCCAGTACTGGGTTTAGTTGAACTCCACCAAGTGAATAAGTTATTTTGGGATTACTGTTTCCCAGGTGTAATACCTTACACTTTGTTGGATTAAAGCACAGCTGCCATTTTTCTGACCATTCCTGAAGTCTATCTAGGTCTCTCTGAAGAAGCTCAGCTTGACAGTGATCATTAACTACTCTACCAATTTTAACATCATCTGCAAATTTAGACATCACGCCCTCTATCCCTTCATCAATGTCGTTTATGAAAATTAAAAACAACAGTGGTCCTAATACTGATCCTTGGGGAACCCCACTTCTTACATCAACCCAATCTGAGGAATAGCCATTTATCACAACCCTCTGCCTCCTGCCCTGAAGCCATCCTTCTATCCATCTAAGGATTTTCCCAGTGATTCCAACCTGTTCCAGCTTATAAAGCAACCGCTCATGTGGGACTGAGTCAAAAGCTTTGCTGAAATCTAAATAAACAATGTCGAAATTATTCCCTAAATCCAGCTCGTGAGTGACCCTTTCGAAATAGCGAACCAGATTTGTTAAACATGATTTTCCCTTTACAAAACCATGCTGAGTATCCTTGAGAATTTCAATTCGATCCAAATGATCCTGAATTCCACCCTTGATCATTGCCTCCATGATTTTCCCTACTACTGAAGTCAGACTGACAGGTCGATAATTTCCCACTTCACTTTTAGAGCCACCCTTATGTATGGGAGATACATTTGCACATTTCCAATCCAAGGGAATCTCCCCAGAGTCTAGTGATGCTCGCATAACCAGCCTCAGTGGTTCAATGCACTCGCTTGCCGCCTCTCTCAAGATTATAGGGTATATTCCATCAACTCCAGGAGCCTTACTGGTCTGTAGGCTTGAAAGTTTTTTCATTAAATAATCTTGCGAAATTTCAATATCCATATGTGCTCTATCCATATAATAAAGATTATATGGATAGAGCACCATCCCACATAAAAATTATGCCTTCAAGTAAATCATGGTCATTAATCTCTGGGATAATTTTGGTTTGCAATAGGATATCATTTGCTATTAACCGTGCACGTTTTAAAATGCTCTCGATTATTAATGGTTTCAAAAAGTGACCAGTAACAGAGTGCACCGTAAACCACACCGTTAATGGGTGAAGTGATTCCTCAACGTGCACTTGAGGTTTTTCTCTAACCCGAATTCATCAATTTGTACGTAGTTCAATCAAGGCGAAAATGAGCAGCATTCATCCATAGGTTGCTAAATACATTGTGGATTCTGCGCAACCTTGTCAGTCATACACTGGACGAAATCATAACGGCTTTATATATCGTACTCTAGGGGTTATTAGTCACACGAGATGTATGGCGAGCACTACTTAATTTCAACTAATTTTATATGGCTTGTTCTTTTTGCACCTCATCAATTCTTTGCATCACTTCTAAGGATCCTGACGACGACCATTTCTTGGCTTAGACGGTAAGTAGGCTTCTTTGAAATGCCTTACAATTTTTAATACGGTTTTCCTCAAATATGAAGCCCTTGGGCATTTTAATTCTTTTGATACGCTTTGAGGATTGAAATAACACTATCGCTATTCTTGTAATAAATTTTAATTAAAGGCGCGTTATCTTTAGACAACGTCTTAAAACGAATTTCACCGGATTACTTAAATTAGGTCTTGTGATATTGTCAAAGACCATGAAGAGTAAACACTGGAATTCTTCGATCCCATCATTCCTTTTTATAATGGACCCAAAAGCTAATTTGTTTGGTGGAGTGAATAAATGGCTTAGCCACCTGGTAGGCAAATTCCGAATTAACGTTTGTATTGTTTAAGGAAATCCCACAAATATTGAATAAACTATTAAAAATTGTTTTTCGAGTTATTAATTTATAAAAGTGGGAAAAGAGTTAATAACTATCCCGTATTTTAAATAAGTTATAGCGTAGAATTTTTAGTTATGAAGAGTAAACAAAGCTGTTATCGGTTTATGGAAATTGTTAAATATTAATCCGAGAAGTTTTAATTAGCTCTTTTTATACGCGCATGGTTGGTTTCAAATACTGTTTGATCTTAACCCGTGCTAATTGTATTTATTTGCCAAAAGCCTTTGTTAACAGAAATTATAATTTAATGATCGGCTTCTATTGAAAACGGACAATGTTGAATTAAGTGAAATTATGCAGAACACATATTGATCCAAGTTTCCTCTTCTGCTCCGAGATTTCCACGAGATATTTAGAATAACCTCGAGGCTTGAATGCCTTATTATTTCCGATCAACCAGTTATTGTTATTATATTATGTAACTGAAAGTAGGGAGCACACAGAGTAAATTAACCTTAGGGTATTGCCGCGATATTATGTGGAACAGTGATTATTCCTTTTGAAGTTGCTTAAATATTCTCTTAGTGACACTTATCAAGTTGATATTATAAGTAGGCGCTTTGGTTTCCGTTAATTTTAATGAACATTCACCGTAATGAACAACGCTGACATTGATTTTCACCTCCGGCATAATCAAATACTGTTTTTAGGATTTGAGCCGAATTCATTAAGCAGTTTAGTGTACATAAATTAACAATCTCTTGTTTAAAATGTGTTGTACTGTATTTATCGGAGAATGCGTAATTTACTTCTCAATTTAAATATGCGACAGAGATACTGTACAGTACATATGAGATCATTCAAAGTTTTGTAATTTGACTACTATGATATTTCTTTAAAAATTTTGGGTTTCTTAATTTGATTGAACAACCCTCAAACTTATTTACCAAGCGCAGATCATCAACGATTTCTACTCATTCTCCAATATGAAAAGACTCTTTGGAGGAGGAATTTTTTAGTGACCAGGCAAAAAATCATTTGGGTATTTTGACTTTCATATAATTTTATATAACAGTGTACATCTTTCTTACATCGTTTTGCATAATTCTCTATTCTTTACTGGTAATCTTTTTCTTTCTTCTCGCTAAAAAGATTTAAATTTCACTAATAAATAATTGGTAGATAATGCAAAGGATATATATCTATAGTACTATCTCTAGTTAATAGAGAACCAAACAATTAATTGATGTTCTATCTCCAACTCATAGTTTCTCATCTCTGGAAATTATGTAAAGTTAAACAAACGGCCCCTTTTGGTATTCTTCCCGAAATATATTTTTCCTGTAATATTTGCCAACTGATTTATAGCTTTATAACACAGGGTAGCTATTATGCAAAGGAAAATATTTAAACATGGAAATTTCACCAATTGCATACAATTGCAATAATAGTTTAAATTATTCCTTTATTAACTTGTTTAATATAAATAAATGAAATAGCTGAGGTTGTTAATTCACCAAGTTTTATATAAGCTAAATCTTTGTATTGTAGTGGAACAGCTATAACGTGCATTTCTTTACAATACACTTTCTGTCAAGTCCCTATCTTATATGGAAATAATGGATATTTCAAACAGGGACGGTATTATGAAAGCGTATATTAATAGTGAGTGAGCAATATGCAACACTTGGGATCCAAAGCAAGAGATCTCAAAACAAATTAAAGATTAGGGAAGGGTTGGAAAGGTCACCTAGAACAAAACAGTTCACAAATTTCTCAATAAATTTAAAAGTACAGAATCTGGTAATGAGATGTATGGTCTTGGACGTTCTGGCTGAGATATTTCAAGTTCATCAGCGAGGCTCTTGAAATTGGAAATTTCACAGTTCTGTTCAAGTTCGTGAACTCAGCATTTTATTCAACGAATTCACCGGGCTATACCCCACTTTCCTGCTTGTACGTAAAGTCCCCCCCTTAGAGAAATTACCTCCACCCAAAGCTTTCTTGTCTGTCTTCTCGAGTATCTTTTAAAAAGTGTAAATGTATTAAGTGGAATGAAGCCACTTATATGCGATGTTTATAGTGTTACAAAAAGCTGTTAAAATATACAATTACAACAAAAACAAATCACGTTACTTTCCGGGGGTATAAGTCTATGTAAACGCATATATTTGCATTACATGCGAGGTCGCAGGATGAGTCACAGTCCTCTGGCACATTTTAATAGGGAAAACTTCTTAAATCAATAAAGGGAAGGCAGGAGCAACTTAAGCGCTGAATGAATAATTAGATAATTTAACTAGCTCACTTGGAAAGAAGTCGAATAAATTAGCTGGGTAAGTAAAAGCCAATTAGGAGTATTGATTGGCACAAGAAGTAAATAATGAAAGTTTCTAAGAGTAACTGCAAATTATAGTAATCAAAGAATATGCAAAAACGAAGGGCTACAAAAAAAATCTCTTAACATTTAAATAGCTGTGCGGGAAGAAATATGTGCTGTACTAATATCTCTTCAGAGTGACATGGGAATTGGAAGATAATGCGTAACTTAGTTAGTAAACGTGAAAGTTAAAGCCCATTTATTTCTGATTCTTTTTTTGTGTAATATTAACAGGACGACTACCGGTAAATCTCCTATAAAAATATTCTGGTGTCCAATAGATAATATCATTATAGGAGTTGATGATAGGTTAATATTCAGACTAATGAATGTAAATTATAACATATTTAAAATTTATTTTATACAGTAGAAGAAAAAATCTGGCACTTTACAAAAATATCAGCTCTCACTCACCTTTTAAGAAAATAGCTAAATTTTTCGCGCTGTTTGAAAGTAGTGCAGTACTATGGCAACTCGTTACAAAGGCAAGTTTTTTTCTGCTGTGAGAATTAAGTCTTTGCATTATGCATGCATTTTAAACTGTGCTGGCCGCAAAGGCAGATTAAAGGAGAAGACATATCTTCAGACATATTGTAATTCCTCTAAGACCATGTGGATTTAGTTATATTATAACTTTCAATATCTCTTTTTAGTGCTATTTCTTATTCAGTAAACTTCGTAACTTGGTGCGAATTGCTGTTGCAAATTACACCTATGTTGGTCACTTTGACATCACGAAAAACAGCTGAGAGCAAAGAGAGAGATTAAAAATGCCCATTGTGGGTGCAGCTGGAAAAAATGTATGGTAGTCTCTTTCATTGACAGCGACTTACTAATGCTCGCAAAATAGCGCTCCCCCACACTACCCAATCAATCATACAATGCGCGGAAGCAACGAATATAGAAATCTAGTAATAATAATTGCCAGATTTCTATTTCTCTGATTTGAGAAGGCCCGACAAGTCGTTCTAACAGAACAAAATATAAAATTTAGGGAAAATTCATCCGTTGGGAGTCGATTTATTACATGCGGACGGACGAACGAACATGGTGAATACAATAGGCGCATTACGCATAATATGTTAACGCGCCTAATAACTCTATGTAATTACGATATCAATAAACAGCAGTGGCAAGAGTGAATACTGTAAAACTATTGCTTTCCAGTTCTCAATTTGTTTGAATTGTATTACTCCCTTTCCGATTAGATTCTTGCACGAAACTAATTTCAGCGACTTTGTGAAGAAATACCTTCATCATCGAATTCCTAACTGCAAAGCATTTTTTAACTGTGATTGACTATAAAAGAAAGCAAATTCGTTCTATCTTCTCCATTCGGAAGTTTAAAGATCATGTGATCATCTGGTTTACTAAATTCAAACGCAATTTGTACTATTAGTTATTAACATTACATGATCAGTACTTATATCATGATCGTAATATTAATTATTGAAATAATTGTATAAACAGTTACTGCGTAATTCATCCCCAAGAGCGAAGGGGGGGGGACATTAAATTTCAAAACTTCTACATTTTCTCTCTATAGATCATTTTTATCAACAGCGTTGCTTTATTGCCCAAGATAGAGGCAAAGAAGATAAGAGCAGGGGGGCCTTAAAATAAAGAAATTTATATTCCATTCAATACTTTTATTATAATATCAAGCCCATATCACGTGGAACCTTAAATTTAATAACTTTCAAGATTAAATTATTGCAGCATGGTTGCATCCTCTATTTAATAAACAATTCCTTTGGAATTGATAAGATTAACGCTATTTCACGCAATTGTTCCAGTAAATTATTCCTTCTAACATATTCTCCGTAAACTCGCAGTATAATAGGGGTGTGAGAAATGTGTACAACTTCTGAACTTCATTCTCGAAACTTTGGTTCGTAAATCCACAGAAGAGAATGTACAATAATTATCTCTACTAATGCAATCAGCAACACCTGTTCTCTTTAATAAGTAGAGCTCTGATGGAAATCCTTTAGACTGGAATGGAAGTTTGCAGCTTGCATATTATTCTGAGAATCAACTGAATAGTGAATAATCGATCTAGTAACAGAAGAGGTAACTATCTCGGTCTAGACAATGCCTCCAGAATCTGAATACGCCTTCTTTCTTCAACTATATATAATCCTGACATGTCGGGTAGTTAGTTTCGCAGATTTATGTCTTGAAACTACAACGGATGTTGCAACAATTTTAAACAATATGGAAATTAGTTTTTACTCGAAGAACAGTATATCATATTTCTGTATTCTTTCCTTTATGTGGATTATGATGCTTCTGCGTCACTGCCACTGGAAGATATATTATCCTGTGTGAATTTTATCTCACACTTATACACAAGATTCTGTTTCCAGAGTTAAAATTAATAGTCAACGGTAATTCTTATGAATTATTATATATTTGTATGCAAATAAGATATATTCGTTTAGAAGAAGGAAAAAGGTATTTTATGAATATATTGTTTCCGAAATTTTGAAAATTTAGAATATACACTACCCTACCATTAAATCCGGACACATTGCAATTGATAATTGGTCACATAATACCCAAGCATCACGTTTCAGACAATATGCTTAGGCCTTCGAGTGGACAGAAGTATGATTGTGAATGCAAGATGCGACGATCGGGATTTGGGTGCCACAGAAGAAATCGATCGGATCGTGACTCTTCTATGCACTGAAGATCCCTAGGTAGACGATTGGTGATATTATTTTCAAATGGCAGCGGACCTGGTGCTGAACCGTCACAAAACGACCCGGATAATCTCCGAAGTTGAAGAAACGTGATAAGCGAGCACTGAAAAGAATTGTCCTCTCGGAACGCAGGTCAACGTTGTCGCAGCACACACCAGGCCCTCAGTGAGACAATTTAGACATGTGAGCACCAATAAGAAGCACAAGATGCTGCATGATAAGGGTTACCACGGTTGTGAAGCTGTCCCCCTGTGAAGCTGTTCTTGAACTGTAGACCAATGGAAAGCCTTACTTTGACGAGACGAGGCACGATACATGATCTAATGGTCTGCCGATCGTGCCTAAATGTTACGATGCTCGAAAAAAGCAACTTGACAGACTGTATCGTCACGACAATGAAGTTTTACGGAGGCAGCATGATGGTCTGGGAGTTGTTTGAGGTCAGGGCTCTGGAGCAGCCCAGCGATCTGACCTCGATCCTCTATAGTAATCCTCATTGGATCTTCGGGTGCGTGTGAGCAAAGACTGTCTGAAAAATGGAGCTTAACTAGTCCTACATCTGTTCCGGTTGCAGTTTGTGGGCCGGGTGCGGTTCCAGTTTTTGAATGTAAATAATTTAATACAAAAATAGCAAAAATTAAAATGTCTTGTTAGTTTTTTTCCATTAAGTAATGGTATTTACTAAATTATCAGGTATATATCGTATTTTTTGTGTGATTTGAATTACACACAATGCTACTCCACCACTGCTAGCTTTATAAATTGCGTTCATTTGCCTAAATGATACGATTTGTTTCCTACATTAAAATTTATTATTTTAAATCCCCCCTCCCCAACTTCTTCAATTGCATTGCTATTTGAGAAAAGTAGACAAAAATACGAGACTCGTAGACCTTATTCGATTTCATGTTTTATTTTATATTTTTTTATTATATACTTTGGAAGAAATCACTATGTATTTATTGGCAGCGACAGAATTTTTGATACTAAAAATATTTATCAAAATTTTAGCAAAATTTAAACGATCAAACCTTTAAATAAAAATTTCTCTCAAACTTTAATGAACGCTTTCACCGGGGCTACGAACTAAAATTCACCGATTAAGTTTTTACCTAAAAAAGTACTTGAGGGGACCATCCCGTTCTGATGTAAAACAAATCGGTTTATAAAAATTTCAAACCAAACGTAATTTATTCAGAAGTGCTGTCCGTAATTTTAGGGATTGTCATTTATCGGAGCGGGATGAATTGCAGTCTCCAAGATTTATCTGCAGATCAATATCTGTCCTGGGTATTATGTCAGCAATAAAAGTACAGTTCGTAGAAGTTAAATCATCCGTTGGCGAACTGAAGACGTCATTAAATTGACAAGAAATACTGTCATATCGCTGTCAGCTAAAAAAACTGACAGCGCCATTAAAATGGTTAAAAATATTACAGAACTCTCGCAGCAAATTAAAATAATTGCAAAAAAAGAAAAAAAAAATCAAACGAAGGGACATTTTGGTAATGAAATATGTGTAATGTTTTAATTAAAATGAGAAGGAAAAATTAAATTATGATGACTTCCACCACAATTTCATTTTCATTAAGTGAAAGTTATTATACCACTTTAATATCCTGAACAAAATTTAGCATCAATTTTCAGTTTCTCTCTCTCGCTCTTTCTAATAAAGCTTGGTGTCAAGCGAATACTGTTTCCTCACCACTGCAAAAGCCCGAAATAATTATTTCCGTGGAATGGAAGTTTCCTCCGGCTAGTAATAAGTAGTGCACGAGTTTGTACAAAGAATGAACAGCTTCGAGAGGATGCGTTATTGGACGCCGTGGTAACGTCCTTAATCCCAGCTTAAGGTGTTTTCTCGACTAATCGCCAACTACAATATCTCTTCTGATACTTGCAGGACTAAAGGCTAAAATATAAATCGCCGGATTTTTACAAAAGCAGATGCTTTGTTTGTATACTGAGGCTATATAAAAACATTGTATTTAAGAAAAGAAAAAGAAAAAAAATAAAAGAAAGTAAATGATGTTTTAAAACACAAAATATAGTATGAGCCAAAATAAAATGCACCAAAAATATCAATACTTTATTTAAATATAAATATAACAGCTATCCAAACATTTAAATATTAATAGTGGCATTCATCTCAAGATTGGTTTTTTCTATTTCCGGTGAATGTAAGTTGAAAACTAATTTTCGTTTAGTTAAGCGTCAAAGTTGGGCTGTTGAGGATCAGCACGTTGCGTTTGTAATTTCTCATTTTTCCATCAGGTCTGGAGGAAATCATGATTTGGTGATCTAAGTCACCAAATCATATGTTTCACATAGAACATTTATGCCCAATCCACTGACCGGGAAAAAGTTCATTCTACTTCGTTATGGAAGCGTGGTGGAGCTGCGACATTAACCAGTATTGCAACGTATCGAGATAAACGATGCTTGGTTTATGAATTCTGTAAGTAGAACGGCTGCATACTTTCCTTCTTCGATTGCTGAAATGTCAGAAGAATTTTTAACAGAAAGCGCCAGATCCTGATGGTATTTCTCCACTTAGCATTAGTAGAGGCATTTGATGCAAGAAAGCAAGCTTATGCAGCATCAACCAAAAAAAAAAAAAAAAAAAACCACTTCCACTTCACCCCTCTGTTCGTTCGAAATACCTGTCCAGCTGAGCCTTAAACTTATTTAGGCTATCAACCTCCACTACAAGGGATGGAAGTCTGTTCCACCAACCAACCACCCGCTGGCTAAAGGCAAATTTCCGCACGTCTATCCTACATCTGTCTTTCCTCAATTTGAATTTATGCCCTCTCAGGTGATTATTCTGAGCTAGAGGAAGAATCCCATCAGCATTGAGCATGCTCAAACCATTCAAGGCTTTATACGCCTCTATCAGATCACCTCGCTGGTGCCTAGTCTCCAGACACTATAATTTGCAAAACTTAAGCCTTTCTTCGTAAGAGCACCCCTTTGTTCCATTCACTAATCTTGTTGCCCTTCTTTGTACTCGTTCCAGCAGCTCTACATCCTTCTTGAAATGAGGCCTCCAGACCTGTATACAGTACTCTAGGTGTGGCCTGACCATTGCCTTATACAAGGGAATAATCACCTCCTTATCCCTGCTGGAAAAATTCCTGTATATCATTGACAATACTCCATGAGCTACTCTTGCAGCGCGTCTGCACTGCTCAGAGAACTTCATATCTGCCTGCACAACCACCCCCAAGTCCCTTTCATTCTCTACTACTGTCAGTGTAGTACCACAGAGTTGATACGTTGCTCTGGGATTGCTGTTTCCCATGTGTAGTACTTTACATTTGTCAATGTTAAACTTCATTTGCCACCTCTCAGCCCATCTGCTCAACCTTTCCAGATCCTGTTGCAGCAGCATAGTGTCAGTAGTGTCCTTGACAACTCTGCCAACCTTTGTATCGTCTGCAAACCTGGTCATTAAGCTTGATATACCATCATCAATATCATTTATAAATACAGAAAAGAATAATGGACCCAACACTGAGCCCTGAGGGACTCCACTAATAACATTAGTCCACGATGAGCAGTGTCCATTGATTACCACTCTCTGTCTTCTCCCCCTGAACCACCCGTTTATCCATAGCAGCAATTTGCCTCCAATGCCACACTGCTCCAATTTGTGCAGCAGTGTTCCATGTGCAAAAGTATCAAAAGCCTTTCTAAGATCCAAGTATATAATATCAAAGCTATTCCCTGCATCTAGTTCTTTTGTAACTGCATCATAGTATCCAATCAAATCGGTCAGACAAGACCTCCCCTTAACAAAACCATGCTGTGTCCGAGCTATAACTGAAGTCTTGTCTAAATGATCCTGCAGTGCTTCTTTAACCAGTGCCTCCATTAATTTTCCTGGAACAGAAGTTAAGCTCACAGGTCTATAAAGGTCACTTGTCCTGAAAACCTGGCTGTTCAGCTTACTCCTGTTCTGTATCGCCATTTTACACTTTCGCCATTTTATTCTTTCTAAAGTAATGGAGAAGTCCATTAACCGTCGACTCCTAAACTATCTAGAAACCTTTAATCTGATCAGTGATCGGCATAATGGATTTTGTCAGTGTGGATCCATTGGTGGTATATTGGCTTATATTAACCATCTGTGGACAAATTCGGTGTAAAACTTTGGTGTAACTCAAGCAGTTGCTCTTGATATTTCAAAGATTTTTGATCTAGTTTGGCATAAAGGTTTTCTAAATAAGCTTCCATCTTACGCTTTATCAACTGTTTTTTTTTTAATTAGGTATCCATTACACCGTCTCTGAAGGCTCGCTGTGCGGAATGGTAGATGGCTGTGCGTCTTCTAACTTCTCCACTAATGCTAGTGTTCCCCAAAGTTCAGTTCTTTCTCCCACTCTTTTCCTCTTGATTATTAATGGCCTTCTTCCATTGACTTGAAATCCTATCCATAGTTTAGCTGATGATAATACATTTCATTCCACCTTCTGGTCGGAAAAGCCATGCTTTACACAAACAGCTTCATTTCGAATATTCACTACCAATTCCTTAAAAGCCGATCTCCAGGTTCTCCTCCCCATATACGCAACTGGTACCGATTCATTCCACCAAACAAATGACATCTCGCCTCATCATTGGGACCTTATTGTTCATAATCACATCACCATTAGCCACGTTTTCGAGAAATACTGAAAAATAATTACACCGTCTCAATTGCTGTAATCTCTAACTGGTACTCATGGAGATCAAGACGCTTTCAAAGGACTAAAATAGAGTTTTAACGGGTATATTAAGCTACTTATCAGTACTCAATACAGACTTTCACTTAACTCCTGGTTATTTGTCCTAACCAAGAGTTCTTCGTGTGGACAATAACGAAGAGACAGACGTTATCTTTAATCTCCAGAAGGAAAAAAAATCAACGATCCGGTGCTGAGCTAATTTCTAAACAATATTTTGTGTTTTTCAAATGAATAAAGTGGTATGGTGAATTTAAAAAAAATCAGCTGAATTATCTTAAAAAATAACCAGCCAACCACACACACATTAACATGTACTGAATGTCACAGTGCCAATATCACCAATCATAAATAGGACTAGTAGATCAACTAACCAAATTTCTGTGTTAATTAGCTATATGATGAAAATTAAAAGTCGCCTAATTACTTTGTGATCATTAAAATTAAGAATTTTTAATTATATTGGACTTTTAGCAATTATCTTAGATGATGAGAACTTCTTTTGTTAGAAATTATCACGAAGATCATCCAGTAAGAACACACTAAATTTCGACCTCTTTGCGAACTTAATTCCGTTTGACAGTTTTGAAATCAAGTAAAAGGAAATGCAACTTCAGGAAATAGAACTGTTTAAATAAACGAGGTCGAGAAAGTTGTCCTTAAGCTACAATTACTGCGGACCATTGGAAAAACTTTATTTGGTGTGCTTTGAAGACAGAGCAAACCGTGTGTGAGTTGGACGGTGTGTCGTCGATCTGGCTGCAGAGACCTTATTATAAATGTTAATTCAAGCAGTTAGAATTCAGACAGCGAAGTGACTGAAGTCTGTCTGACTGCCTGACAATCAGAAAAGATCGTTTTTGGAAGCAGTGAGTTTTGATTAAGAGTTGAACGAGTCTTTTATGCATAAAACAAAAAAAAAAATCTACTTTGAGAATTCAGTCTTCGAGCGATGTTACCATTCCGTGAATTACAATAATTACAATATTTATATTCGCGGAATATCGTGATAAAACGTGTTTCATTTCAAGTAAAATCTGCGTTCAATTATGAATTAAATTTAGGTCACTTTTTATAGATTGTAGTTCACCTATGTAGTACAATGTATACAGTATACATAGTCCAAAAACAGTCTGGATGTAAGTTTAAGATTAATAGGAAATTTTATAATTAATAATAGATTTCTTGAAATTATCATATTATATTTCCGTTCAATACTAGTTCATTGTAGAAAGACTAATGTTGGATATACTGGTTGGATATATATCAACTAGTCCTATTTATGGCAAGTGAGTTTGGTGAAATATAATTCCTATTTTTGCTTTATTTCACTGTATTTCTTTTCATCTGCTTTATTTTTCATATAATTTATTTATACTTCATTCATTTCATTATCTCCCTTTTTTTTATACTTTATATATTATTTATATCTTAAAATGCGTATTTATTTCAGATATTCTGTATTCTTTACTAATTTGTATGCATATATGCGATTTTAGCTTCGTTTCAGTGTTTCATTATCAGTGTATTCATCTTATAATTAAAATATGCATACGCAAATCGTTTCATGACATGTGGGCCGTAATTTTTAGGATCGATTCAGTACCTGAAAATAATGGAAGAAGTTCATATAAACATGCATCCAATTCTACACGATCATAGAACTATGGCCTTTGAATTTTAAAAATGGCGATGTTGCTTCAAATCGTAAAATAATAATAACAGCAGACGCATGCCTAATAAAATTTTTATTCATACTAGGTACCATGTTTGGTTATGCTAATTTATTTTTCATTTTTTAAAATATTTTCATTCTTTTTTACCATTAAAACTCCACAGCTATGCTATTATTCAAATTTCAGAATCGTACCCATGTTTACATAAGCTTTATTATTTTCGTGTCCAAGGTAAATAATCTCTTCCAGAATGGGGATGGGTAAGTTATTGTGATTCGTCAGGAATAAAATTGAGTTATGAGAGCTCTGATTAAATCTTTTTTTTAAGAAAAGGTTTTGTCAAAACAAAAAGTTGTTGAAACAGGGATTTAGACCAGTAATCTTCCAAGAAAAGAAAAATGGCAACAGGAAAGGTGAAGTTATTTTGGACAGCATAAAGGTATCGGCTATATACATAGGCAGACATCTCCAGCAGTAGATTACGCTACAATTTCGAAGATAAAATGAACAGTGATGCGAGCTAAGTGAATCTGAACGTGGATGATAATAGTTATCACCAAAGTGAATCTGAACGTGGATGATAATAGTTACCATCAGTTATCACCAAAATAACATCCATTATGGTTTGTTCCCGCAAAACAATTCGAGGGTGTACTAAGGATGGCTCTATCCCAGAAATTGAGCAATAAGAATAAAACGTACAGTAGATGTTCGAGAGCAGTGGAGATTCGCCATGATTGTATCTTCAACGACAGACACTGTTCCCGATAATTATGAGATCACGCCTTCCCTCGCCCCAACTACCATACTCTTTCCCTTTATGGCTACTCCAAACTTCCTTTGGAGTAGCCATAAAGGGAAACTGCAGCCGTTATCAATCCACTGCCGGCTGGAAGGCTCCTCAACGATTCATGTTGAGGGAAATGGACCATAATCTGCCACGCTCGTCCGGTACGGGTTAGCACATCGACCGTATTTAGCAGTCAGGGGATCGAATCCCGGTCTACTCGAAGAGCGTGTGCTAATGCACTCCCGCTCCTGGCCACTAGGTTCCGGAGGCCGACTGAGTAGCCATGGATCATCCTAAATGGACATCCAATGACCATCCCCAATCTTCATGAAGAACTCGACTGTTTCGAGTTATTCAAAATAAATTTGGTCCACGGATGACGATTCCAGCTGCATCGGGAAGATGGCAAGGAGGTGTTCCTTTTGTTTTCTCGTGGAGAAAACAAAAGGAACACCTCATGCTATTATGAAGATGAAAGATGCTTTCTTATTTCCCTATGTATAAATTGGGATTATAATAGAAACAAAAAGAGGAATCTTAGTGAAAATTGGATTAACTCCGCAACATGAATTCATTTCATTTAAAATAACTGCAGATATACCCTTGAAAAGTTGAATTAGAATTGGGAGTAACGTGGACATGAAGTATGAATCCTCTTAGTCTTCTTATATTGTTTATCAATATGGTTGTGTGCAGTGCGATTCTAAGTTTTTATTTTTAGTTAATTAATAGCAACAAAATTAGAAAAATTATAGCCCATCAGTACTTTTCTCGGCGTTCTGTTTTTCATATAATTTTATAATCTATAATATTTTTCCAAGAAGGACTAACGTTTCCAGAAAAAAAAGTTCTAGATAAAAAAATATTTATATCAAGAGAGGACGAATTCTCCTGTTTTTCAGCAGCCAGGTTATCACCGAGTTACATACACACATCATATTGGCCGATCAGATAGGCTCGCAACTCCTTAATATCCTTGGATTTGGCATAGTTGAAGACTGTACTTTAAGAAGCGCAGAACGATCACAAGCAATTACCCTAATTTTTTTTGAGGACTGAACTTTTTTGTTTCTTATTTTTTTATTTTCTTCACGGCAGAGATTTATTACCTCCACAGTTTATCGATTGAAGCGTCCAATAGCCTTCTTAAATGATTCCGGGGGACAGCTAACATTTAAATTTTAAGTTTGTTCAGGAGGACTCCGAGAACAAACAACTCTCCCCATTCGCTTTTTGTTCGTTCGAAGTAAGGGCCATATTATGAATGCATTTCCCCTCTTTGTTTACGTGATTGATGCGAGGCGAAACGAGAAACAAGAGATCCTGGGCACAAATGGGTTTTACTGTCAATGTCAAAACTATCCAGAAGGCAACAGATGGATGGGAGGGAAGCTGAAGGAGTAACATTTTACAGATCTATGGAATAGGAACACAGGTGGCTTATGAGTCTCTTTTCTACTTTTGTAAGAGGCAAAAAAAGAAACAAAAAGCGCCAGGCTAGTAACTAAATGTCTTGGAAAAATCGATTACTTCGTCTTTCGCTTACAAAAGTGAGTACGTTTTGTTCCACCGTCAAAAACATCAGTCTGTTGCTGTCATTTTCTCCTCCCTCCTTCAATGTCTTAGATCTCAACATTAAGAAAGGACTAAGAAGAGTAGGAGAACGCCCGCGGGCAATGAAACCCAGCAGCAAAATAATGGCACGGATTTTGAACGGCTCATTTAGGCTCGCGCTCAAATTTTACTCCAGTAGGTGTAATCAGAAAATCGTTAATAATGATCAGAAGTTGCGAACAGCCCCACCCCTTCGGTAATATTTACAGCAACATCCCAAGAGTTTGTCGTTATGGTCGGAATTACAGAATTATTTCGCTAAAATTCTTCCAGGAATTGTTCGACACTTTTGTAGCACTTTGCCAAGTATTTTGCGCGACAACTGACATGTACTACACAGAATGCTTTCAGAATCACAGACGTACCTTAAGTGAGCAAATATCGGTTGATATCCAACCGTAAATGTTCTTAGAAATTTTTATAAACTTCTCTGCAGTTTCATTTTTAAAATTCTATTAAATAAAATACTTTGAACTGTCCAATAACATTGGGGTATTATATAATAATTGTTTCATCTTGTTATTCCACACAAAATATATTTTCCTAACTTTCACAAAAATATGAGCCATTACTTTACAAACAGCCCACTAAGTTAAGTTGGTCTACGCAGCTGCAGAAAAAACCCTACTATCTAGGATATTGTGAATAATTCTTGGTTCGCAGTTGTTTATAGTAATTTGATTGAAATTTCTTTTCAAATTAGTTAGGAATTCACTGATAACAAAATTTATTTAAAATTCTATTAATAGTCTGAATCATTTATTTGTTCTTTGTAAAATTAACGATAATTGCAACCAAGATAATCACTTATATTCAGGCTATTATCTTTTTATCAAAAAATAAAGCTGTTTAAATATAGGGAAGCTTCTTAAGTCACTGTAAAAACAAAGTACAGCTAAACACTTCTAAAAAAGAATATAAACTAAACTAAATTACTTCGATTATAGTATGACGCATGAAGTAAAGGTTAAGATGATTAATTGGGACTCTGTTCCCTTTTCAGTTATGTTTCATATTCTTACATACAGTACTGGACACGAAACTCGAACGTTTTTCTATCTTTTTAATACAAATTGTTGTTGTTGTTGCCTTGCAATTTTTCATCCTATATTTGTCTGTGTAGTCTCGGTAAAAGCCAAAACAATAACAAAAAAAAGCATTGTAGAAGAATTACCGATATGCATTCTAACTTCAAACAAAACCACGCGTGCTCTTTTTATGTTATCTGATATAACTTATGTTCATGCAACTACATTTTTCTCTGTCTTGTAACCAATTATTGAAAAATGATTTTGCAGTAAATTGTAAAATATGACTTCAGTTTCCATCTTCTAAAGCAACTTGCGAAACGGAACTTATCAAAGTCGACCAGGTAGCACTTCAAGTAGAGTAAGTATAAGAAAAATAGGAAGGAGTTTTGGCCGTGTCAGTTTCGAATCGATCTCTATGTTATCTGTCTTATACAGAAAGATGGAGGATATAAAAGATTTTGTTTCCGGCTAGGACTTTAAGTTTACGTGGGCAGTAAACATATGTCCACGTTTTGCAGACTTCAGTAAGGAAGATCCATCAGCGATGGTTTATAATGCTCGAGACAGATTGAGGTACACTAGACGCACTCTCATCTGTGGATGTGGTCTGTGAGGGTTCTTCAACACGAAATAAAAGTACAGCTGCTTTAAGGAAAAAAAAAGAAAAAAAAATACGAGGAAATATATAACATTCCAGTTGACCCGAAAAAATACCGTCGGAGCTGAGTAAAAGACCCTATTCTAAGGACAGTTCTAAGTTTCAATTCCCTTGTCGTAAAGAGAAGCCAGTCTGAAGACTTGGTGACAAACTGGGACAGTTTATATTCTTCCTGAAGTTGATGGCACTTATATATATAGCTTTTAAAGAAAACTGGAAATGGAACTATATAATCGGATCAAGCATGTGAACAACCGTACAAAGCTGGAGAGAAGGAGTCGAGATTGTTTTAAGATATTTCGCAGGCATATAGAGATTTCCTATCTTCAAAAACTTTTGCCTCTGGCCTCTCAGAATCCGAATAGAAATAACATAGATCTCCTTTGAAGTATGTTTACCGATTTGTAAACGGGTATGTTAAAAGCTCGTGTTACTTCTCTCGTAAAGGGCGTTAGAAACACGCGTAAACTGCTTTTGTACTATTTATAGAAGTTGCTGCTAGTTGTCATCGAGTGGAGAAACGAATGGAAATATAAGCAATATATCCTCCTTTCTTCAACTCCATTTGGTTTTCAGTAGAATCAACATTTATTGCATCTTTTTTGGTGGATTTAAATCAGAAAGCAATAGATAGCCTACAATTGAATTTCAGTAAAACGGGTGCTTTAGCTTTTATCCCCAAGGATGTACAAAACGTACCAGAAAAGGTATTGAAATATTCCAGGACCGAGAAGTGCTGTGGATCTAAGTATGTCTGAAGATGTAATAATCGAAAATGAGAAAGCTTTAAGAGTATTTATCAGCATAGCATTATTGATTGATTTTATACACCGGATTTGGAAGAGAGAAATCCGAATCTATTGAAGCATCTTTTTACTGTTCTCTTTGTGCCTCTGTATTTGATTGCTGATATAAGGGAAAAGTTCTCCTACTATTATTGGCAGTAATTTAACTGGAGTAGCAGTTTCAGTAAAGTAAAATATTATACTTCTCTGCTATGTTTGTAGATGTATTGTTTTGTTTAAAGATCTATTACATTTATAGATGTACTGTTATTATTCATGAATCTGTGAGTGTGGCTTTTAAATTATAAAACTCCATAAGAAGGTAAGTCTTATAAAATACATCGGGAGAATTCGTTTAAGTGTAATTCCCTGATAAGTAAAGCAGTATAAATAAAACAAGTTAATTAATGTATGCAGGGCCACTGCCTTCAGCCACAATATTCGGTATGTGCATCGCCTGTGTGATATGTATGAAAAAATAATATTTGCCGGATTTCTGTTGGTTCGATTTTAATAAAATGTGGCGAGATTCGAAAAATCTTTCTATTATTTTAATAATTTCTATTTTTAACTGTTTTCGTAGTGGAATTACTAGTGCCTTTGCCATAATACATTAATAACTGAAAATCAAGTAGGATTTCTATCGCAATGTTTATAAATATAAACTAATTTTACTCATAGAACGACGATTGTATTTCTCAATGGAATTTCCACATTTATTTAATTGCACATTTAGAAATATTTGTAAACAGATCATTTAGAAAGACATTACAATAATACTTAGAGAAAACCGAATATAAATAAACCAAAAACACTAGAGGCGTCTCCGAAATACATATTTTGAATCCATTTCATTTAGAAAGGCCATTCCAGAGATAGCTAGCGTGTTAAACACAAGCGAATAATCATCAGAACGAATGCACCTAATTCTAGGTTTCTGTGGTCATTAGTGATAATGAAAGGCCCAAAATGATTACTTCCAAACGAATATCCAACACCCATTCAAACGGCTACCTTCCAGCTTTACAATGGTCCTTCTGCTGACTATAAATGAACATTCTGGGACTTCGTACTGATTATAATGCCCCACGGCTGTTTTGTTCCTTCCTGAAGACACACCTCAAGGCTGACGTTATCCTTTTAGAATAAACTACTTTTGACAGAAAATATGAGGGTGTGGTTCTCCGAGTAGCTGCTGTGCCGATGCTTTATTTATTATTTAATATATTCCACAGTTATGCCGCAGGTGTTGAGGCGACCTCATTAATATTTCACCATTTGTCATTTTCAGCTGATCCACCGCAGTTAATCTCCGCCTTCGAGGAACAAACATTCCACCCGGGATCTCCGCTGTCGCTGAGATGTGTGGCGAAAGGTCATCCGCTTCCGAAAATCACCTGGAAGGCCGACGATGAACCACTCCCTGTTTCTAATAGACTCAGATTAGGCGACTTTGTGACTCAGGACGGGAGCACTGTCCACAGTTTTTTGAATCTCTCCAACTTGAAAGTGGATGATGGAAAAGAATACGCCTGCAATGCTGAAAGTGAATTTGGAAAGGTGACAAACCGCGCATCCATTTATGTTCTTGGGCCTCCTGTGGCAAGAGCGGCGAGAAATAAAACTGCTCTTGTGGGAAGTACAGTTACTCTAAGGTGTCCCATAGCAGGATATCCTCTGCAGACATTCTCTTGGGAAAAAGGTTAATAATTGTTCTTATCCAGAAAAATGCTTCATTATGTGCATGAATATGAACTCTTATTAGGTCTGTATTTTTTATTTTGTGCATTTGATGATTATTTATTCGTTTAATGCATGTATCATAAAGGATGGCTATGACAAATAATGCATGTCAACATTTCTGTATAAGCATGAAATAATTACGTTCGGTTCATTAGGATTGATAAAAAAAATAAAATATGATTTTTATAAATTTTATGTAGCTTTTTGTTAAAATATAAACTCATTTTTAATTTTCTAAAGCCAGTCTCATCATTTTCTTATATAGAGGGACAATAACATCATATTCCCTTTTTGCGAAGGTCCTGGATATTATCCTTCAACAAATCATCCTTCTTAGTCTCCCGTTGACACTATGTGAAAAATTTCATGTCTGACTGAATCATAATCCTAAGCCTTTTTTGTCCTGGACTCCTTTAACTCCACTCCTCAACTTGTGTACTACAGCTTGAGAAGATTGGATATAAAAAACGAATTCTACACATTTCTTTTCGTTATACAACTTAGTCTGACTTAGGGGGTGTGAAGACCCCAAGTAACCTCCAACTTTATAATCGAGATTATTTTTTTATATAATACTCGCTCGGATTTTTAACAACTGAAAGTCACAAGCCGGTGAGGAACCAGGAAGAATTGATGGGATGGACTCAGTGTTCTTCGTTTTGATGATAGCCACGGAATTCAGTGTGTGGTACAAAGAACAGTTCAATGACCAAAGAAAAGAGAAATAATAAAATAAAAGAAAGATCTCCACGGTATTATCGTGATGTTTTATAAGAACTATTGAGATCGGGTTTCGTTCAGTTTGGTTTGGTATTGATTTGTTTTGAATTTTCCTTGAGCTCCCAAGACCGTGAGGGTTCAGTATATGTCTATAAACATTCTATGGTTTGCGTCTTTTGGGGATGAACTCCCCCTCTGATAAAAGAACATTTGCCCCTTATCATTTATCAAGTGTTTTTAACATAAGTAGTACTGCTAGACAAAGTTTGTCTTTTGTGCAATTTTAGTATGTTCAAGAAAATTTAAATAACCACCAGGTTTTTTCGATTGGAAATTACTTCTTAGGAAAAGGATTATCTTTCTAAGACGAAAGAAGCTGTCTCATATCGAGAAGCAAAGTTGAAAATACCTAGTATAGCGTACGTCTTCGCCAATCTCAACTCGCAGATTATTTAATTTTTATTTTATTTATTTTTAATGTCTATGCCTCGCACATCACAGTTAAGCCTCTAGTGTCCACGAGACTGCCCTTCCACCTCATCTTTCGCCCAATACAAAGACATTGAATAATTAATTATGTAGTATTCAGTTATTTAATAGTATTAGTGTCTTTTCAATTGCTGCATGTCCAGATCTTCTTCAAGACCTCCTAAATTGCAACAAGTCTCTGGTCTTCCTCCAGACCAGACACTTGTTGGCTTTGGGTGTAATATTATACGCTTGGATTAGCTTCTCTGCTGAGATGGATCGTACGTTATATTTTATGCTTCATTGAATGCATGCAATTCTTAGTACTGTGTGTTATGTGCCTGTATGCTTATATATCTGTATTAGTAGCTATCGTATGTTATTTGTACGTTTTATAAGTGTACGAATATACTACGCTATGTTTATTTATGATTATATGTTTTTGTAGGTATCCTATAACATCTATTCCTATATGAGTGTGTGTATTTGTTGGGATATCAATAGAAGATATATAGTAATAAACATAAGGTATGAAAGTTTTCATCCGTCCTTAGTGTTTAGAAATACGAGCACTTTGTGACTGCCTACCACGATAGACACGGTTATGATGCAAGTATAGATGTACAGCTCCCACCTAAAAAGTTAGAATCACAGCGTATGTCAACAGTTTTCGTTAACTTTTTTTTTGTTTTTCGAAATTAGCTAATTTAAGGTTTAATATAAAAAACAATGCGCTAAAAAGTATTTCAAGATTTTTTTATTAAGCATTGAAAATTTGACAAAAATATTGAAATGATTAATATTAACAATTATACTGATTTTGTATCAAAATATCTTCCTCGCGATTTTATCACTGCCTTACAAGACGTGGTATTCTGGCGATTAATTTTATAATACTGTCTTGACTAATAGCATTACAAGAGAGCTGCAAGGTTTCTCATAAATTGTGAGGTTGGGAAGACTTGAGTCTAGATGATCCCATAAAAGGTCTGGCGATTGCGGTGGCCACGCCATACTTTTCAGTATCCCTACCTGTTGTTTGGTTGCTAGAAATTTCCTGCACAGTTTAAATCTATGCTCCTGGTCATTGTCTTTTCGTAATATAAAATTTCTTCCACTAAGTCGAAGTCCAAAGGATATTGCATTCAAGAATGTTTTTATAACCTTCTTTTCTTAAAATTCTTTCAATTCTGTCATCCACTCTAGAAAAACAGAAGCAACCCCAGATCATGATGGAACCACAACCGTGCCTTACTCTAGGAACTAAACAATGCGGCAATATTTATTCTATTTTTTTTTTTTTCAGTTGATTATCTCACACAAACTCTACGCTTGGATCCATCCATTCACAGTACACTTTTCCACTCTTCAATTGTCCATTGCTGATGGATCTTAGCCAAGCCAACCATTTCTTCGACTTTCTGGTTTTAATAAGGGGTTTCGGACCCACCACCATGAAGTCCTGCTTATTTAAAACGAAGTTTCAGAGTGGATGTAGACGCAGGAATTTCTCTGTTCCTATTGAACTCAGCTCGGATTTCAGGCTCAATAAATCCTCGAAGGCGTTTAGAAATCAGTGTATGGTGTTATCTTGTGCTTCCGATGTTACGCGCCGTCGGCCTGATCGTAGTTTATCCTCTAAATTGCCACTCTTCTTGAATCTTGGAATGGCAGTTTGTACTCCTAGTTTTTTGCCAATACCGTTCATGGAAAAACTTTCTTTATACAGAGTTATAATAGCACTTCTGTTTTCAACACCCAGTTTCTTATTTCTTGCCATTTTTATCACGAAACACAAAACTTAAACCAAACACTCTTTCTAAATGACAGATGTTGTTCGATTTTATAATTTACAGCTCTTACTCCTCGATTTACACTATTGCAGAACACTCTAGAATTATCTACAACGTTAAGCAATCTTTAACAATGTTCTATCACATTCAGAAGTCTTCTACACTTTTCTAGAATATTCTACAAATTTTTAAAAGTTTTATTTTTACGCATAATGGAAAATATTTTAATAAAAATTGATAAACTAGTTGGCTCTATTTTAAAAAACAACTTTGAAAATTAAGAATTATGAAACACCATTCCAAACATTTAGGTGGGAGTGTATGTGTTCAAATTCACGTGACAACAACGTACGAAGTATAAATGGAAAATTTTATTTGTTTATATTTAGATATTTATCACTTAAAATGGCGGACTGTTGCTGCTGTAAGTCCAGAAGAAAGACGACGTTCGAAATACGCAAAGCATGTTTTTAAATCTAACCAAACAATAGGCTATTTTGTTTCTTCTATAAACATAAACAACCGCAAATGAATGATACTTAATATCGAATCCTTTACGTTCTTTCGTTTTATCTGTAGACGGAGAAAATCTACCGAACAGCCACCGGCACGAATTGAAGACGGATGGTAGACTCGTAATTCATTACGTGGAAAGAAAGAAAGACGAAGGAATCTATTGGTGTTCGGCATCTAATCCCCGAGGAGTTACAGCCAAGGGAAAAGTGGATATTTACGTCGTAGGTCAGTGATTACTTTTTTTTTTTTTGCTGTTGTTGTTTATAGCTTAAATTTTAAATAAATTGTAATTAAAATTAGCCCTCCACCTTATTAATTGATCACGTAACCAGCTATTACAGTTGTTAATTCGAGCGATTGTATTTGATTGGCAAATATCCTTTTTATATTTCAGCCGGCCCTGTGATTGATCCATTTTCATTTCCTGGACATATCCGAGAAGGCAGAAGAACCAGTCTCCAGTGTGTTGTGTCAGCCGGAGATCCACCTGTCAGTTTCCAGTGGTTGAAAGACGGAAAGCCCCTTGACCCTTCGGGACTTGGAATAACAGTAGAGGTTATAAACCAGTTTGCTTCCACAGTGTTTTTTGAGAGCGTCAGTCAGAAACACAACGGAAATTACACCTGCGTGGCGGCCAACCCTTACGCTTCGGTCAAGCACACGGCGGAGATGCTTATACAAGGTAAGAGCGAACGACCAGAGTGTGCACAGAACGCACTAACGATATAATGAGCTAGCAAACCCCTTTCATCAATGACTCCAATTGTTGACATTGTGCGCCACTAGAGGGCGAGAGAAAGTAACTTGGTTAAGAGGATATATTGAAAGGAAAGTATTCATTTATATATACAAATATGTATATATAATAGAGTAATTAATAAACCATTGGTTTCTATTTTAAAATAACTGCAGAATTTTTAAATACTGAAGGTAATTTTGTGAATTTCTAAGAACACCATTTTTTTTTTTTTCATTTTGATGATGGCAGATCCCATAGACCGGAAGTTAGTGAAAGTATAAAAATACAATTTCCGTTATATTAAAAGCAAACAAGCGAATAATGGTGTTCCCTTGGCTTACCTGAATATATACTTTACTTCTTTTTTTTTTCTGCTTTGAATGCTTGTAAAAAATCAAAATAAAAAAATCCAAAGAAAAAAGTTTCCAACCATAATACTGCAACACGTTTTATCCAGTAAAGTACATTACACGTGACTTGTTGGTATTAATATAATATTACATTTATTAAGATGGCAAATGAGCACTTTTAAGATTAAAGAAAGTTCCTTAAGTCCTGATAGGGGAAAAAAAGATGATTTCAGCAGAAACATCTTGTAACGGTTTAAGATTAAATCCGTTATGCTCTGATGGAAAATCTCTGAAGTAGTTTAGCAGCTACATCTGCATGAAGATTTGCTAAGCTGAAAATCAATAATTTAGGATTTTTTCTCCCTTTCAAAAACTATATCCTCGTCAAATGAAGGTGTTAATAATCACTATAATTACGAAAAGCGACAGCTATAACGGGCTCCTTAAAGCTGATAAGATTACGGTTGTTGATCAATCATTTTTATTGCTTATTATGTTCGATATACCATATCAAAGTCTTCCTACTAGAATTTATTAAATGCATTTGTTTTCTTTGTTTTATAAGCCTGGATTATTTGGTGCATTGGTACTAGCAGATACCTGTGCAACCTATGTGTGTCTATGAACTCAATATTTAACATAGCTTATGGAAACTTGCATAATATACTACTCATTAAAATTATGAGGCTAAATAGTTTCAAAAATCATCTCCAGCGTGCCTAATGCTTAAAGAATCTTTTTCCCCACATGCTTTTTTCAGATCATTGTTTTGAATAAGATTCCTAATCCACCTTCCACAGAATATCCGCACGCTTCTCTTTTCATAGTCTATTGGACCTCCCGGTTAAACGAGTAACTCAGACTGATATATAAGAAATGCATATGAGCCACGCAAGTTAGGACCGAGATGAATGTGATTCGGAGAGGGGATTATTGTCAGATGTGACATTTCTGGCTTGGAGAATCGCGTAATCGTTAACAGCCTCTACCATCCAAGGTGGACTCGGTGATGGTAGTATGAAATGTTAATGCAATGGACAGGAAGACTACAGAAACTCACTCCACGTGGTCAGAGGGGACTCAGAAGGGTATTAACACAATCTCTGATATCAGACATTCCTGAAAATCGTTAACCTGAAGTTTAAGACCGACAAGAGTTGAGGTTTAAACAAACATTGTACGGATCTCTGGAACCTCGGTTGTAATGGGAATGCGGTCGTGCATAGGCCATACATTAACCACCGCAATGTCGCCTTGCATGATGGAGAGCAATATGGAATGACGAATCTCACTATGGCCTATTCTGATTAGGTAAGCAGATGTGAGTATAAGCGGGTCCAAAAGGTTTTTTAAACCTTTTCTTGTCCGACTGCATTGTGCCAACAATGAAGTTCGGAGGAGGTAGGATTATGAGGCAAAGCTGTTTCCCACGGTATACTCGAGGATCTTTGATAGTTGTTCGAGGAACCGTGAACGTAGACACCTGCATTAACATTTTGAACACGTCCACGCTCCCTAAGATTTGTCCAAATGTTTGTTTCAACGGGATAATGCCTCATGTCATACACTGATGTTGTTCGACAATGAATCCTAGACACGAATGTAGAATTTACGGTGCACAGTGCCAATTTGAACCCTATAGCACACCTATGGGATGTGCTGGAATGTCGAGAGCCAGACCCGTTATGCATCCTTAGCTCAACTGGTCACTGTTCTGCAGGAAGGCTATGCCGGTTGCAGTCTATACTTCTACTGTAAAGCCTACCAGTTCAGTGGAGTATCACATAGGGATGTAAAGGGGAGCATGCTATCGAAGTGAATGACAGTGACGTTGATGTGAAACTGAAATGTGTCCGGATCTTTTTTGAAGGTAGTATATACATGAGTTGTTAAAAAGTAGTGGAAACGCGGCTGTTATAAAACAGAAAGCGCACGTTTTATTTAAAGGTATTTGAGGTTATGAAATGTAATCTCCCCTTTCTTATACAACTCAGTCTCAAATATTCAGGAAGCCTATCATATCATCAACAGCCTATTTTTGTTGAAGAAGGAAGAAGTGATATATTTCTCGCAACGTATCTCGCGTTTTGCGAAAGCGTTAACCTTTCAGTGGTTCTTTTTTTCTTGTAGAGCAATTTAAAGTCACAATAATCCATATGCGAAGAAGGTGGGGGCATTTGTTCACAGGTTCCCATTGCAACTGCTGCAGTAATGCCTCCACGACACCCTCCATTGCTGTGCAAGATCTTTCATGCATATCCAAACGACTTTGCTTTCCTGGTAAGAATATGATAGGTTAATGCATCATGTTTCCTGCAAACCCCGAAAACATTCCTTTTTTTTTGTGCAACTTTAATCTTTACCCAAGAGCAATAACCTCGCTTCGTATTAGTTTACGAAACACCTGCAGCACACGCTTACAGTTCTCCGTCCAGCAAAAATGTACATTTGCGAAACTGTTGCGAGAAACCGACTTTAACTGTGTTTAAACGAAGCCTACGTCACGTAATATCTGTTCTAGAGACCGTGTACACAAAGTAGAGTTACCACTACTTTGTGAACAACCCCAACCCTCATACTAATCTAAAAATTTAAGAAATGTAAAAAAAAAAAAAAAAGGATCTGACAGAATTGTAAACGTTTCATTAGGATTATCCCGTAATGATATTGTAAAAATAACAATGTTCACTTTATTGTGTTAAAGTAGTTATAGTATATGTTATGCGTTAAGGTTCAGTTAGATGAAAGTTTCACTTTGACTATGTAAAATGCAAATATATATGCAATAATAATGACTTGTTGATAAAACTTCAACTACAGTATATGCATCATTGTCATTTTTAGTTCCCCCTCGATGGCAGATCGAACCACAAGACAGTGAAGTAGTTCAAGGAAGCTCGGCTCGTATGGACTGTCAGTCAGATGGCTATCCTCGTCCGGTTATTAGATGGAAGCAATTAACAGGTACATATAATTTCGATTTATCTCTCAGTAGGTCGTGTGTAAGTACATGGTTATCTCAGAGTTAAGCATTGGTACTGTAGGTGGCACTGTAACGCCTACTTGCGAACGTCTCCAATCATCAAGAAAAAGATTATCACCGGAGAACAGTAAACTGGAGATGACACGGATAAACAGAGAAGATGCGGAAGTGAATGAGGACGAAGAAAAAGCGAAGTAGAGATAATGAGGATGTAATGAAGGTTTCAAATGACTGCTGATAACAGCAGAGGAAAGAAGAATCGTGAAACAGGCTCTGATATTGTAGAAGGGTGCCTACGATGTGTTTTATTTGCTCTAGAGCAACGAGAACTTAATATAATTCTAGAGACAGCAATGCCTACTAAGTAATCACCGTGCACATGGTGATGTCTTCACCATCAACAGGGTTTGTAGAGCGGACTTATTATACGCTGTATATTGAGAACATGGCATCACGTCAAGCGTGGAAACTGAAGTAATCAATTTTTATTATTTCCACAAAATATTTATTTTCGCCAAAGGATTCCACAAAACCCAGGCGAAGTACGCGCACTTGGAGAAAATGTCAAAGGAGATCGGCGCTGTTTACACTGGTGCCGTACAATGTGGCGCCGATAAACTAATCAACAATACGAAAGATATTTATTGTTTAAACATCATTACCTTTCTTAATAGACGTTATAAATTCTCGAATTTCCTGCCGGTTTGGATTTCAATTTGCACATCGAGGGAAGATATAAAACCTAATACGCTTTTCGGAAATAAGTTCTCCTTGAAACGAGTCACGGACCGGTTATATCTTCTCCTACACCTCCGACGATCTTGCTATCTACTATCCCTCTGCGGTAATTTATATACTGAGAGTCTTAATAAGTTACGCTTTATGACAGGCACTGCTGGTGTATATACGGAGTTGTTTTTCTGCCTGGCCGCACAAGTATGTGTTAATAAAACTTGTTTTACCCACTTCTGCTCAGTCCGCCGATGATCAGCGTTATGTTTATTACTGGAGGAGACGCAATGGAGAAGTCTAACGCTGCAGAAAGGATGAGATTCTGCCATTTGTTTCGTTTTTTTCATATTCTCGTTTATCATGGATAACGCCTTTCAACTGCAGAAACTTTATTTCTTTGCTGACGCATTCAGTAAACACATTTGAAATGTATTTAGATGTGCTGTAACTATTATAATGATTAAGATTGTCTTAATATATTTTTTGTTTTAAATAATGGATAAAAGAATACATTGGAAAATTTGTATAATTATAAAAATTGCGAAAAGTTTAGAAAAGTGACACTAGGGTGCGCATTGAGCTGGTTACAGGAAGTATGCGAAGTAAATCACGTGGTATTGCAGCCAGAGATTAGAAGAGAAGTCATCAGTGACTTTACAACGAGTTGCTGTGGTATTGTACTATTTCCAAACAACTGTGTTTGAAAGTAGTACGATATCAGAGCAACTCTTTGTGGAGAAGATTTCTGATTCAATGTTCATAAAGTGGAGAGCGAGCAGATGAAGAAATACTGGCTATCATTGGCTAAACTGTGTTATCTACTTTGTTCATATCTTGCTAAAAGTGTTGGGGGGAGGCGTATTAAGATGCACAAGTCTTAGATGCGATAAAAGCAGATGCAACCACAGCATCAAACAGAGGTCAACATTGTACTGAAACTGAAAGATCGTATTTCGTTGGCAAAGATCTCACTAAATAAGCACAGAGTATCATTGATGTTGCTTGGAACAAGAATTTAGAATATATCTATTCACTACAGGGTGCGCAGAGAGAATGAATAGGGTAAAATGGGCAAAGATATTCCGCTTTTTGCAAATGTGGGTCCTGCTGAATTTCTACTCAATAAAATTTATTCAACTTTTACCTATGTACTCTATGCTGCGTTCTTTCTCTATGTAGAAATTCTATAAAGAACTAACTGAAAATTTTATGTGAAATAATAGCTTAAACTGAAGTCACTAGAAGCCCATTACTACGTTCAATATTACTTCTATCTTTCGGTTATTGGGTTGGGAACTCCATAAAATTGTTAAATAATTTATTAAACGATTTTACACTAATATTGTGATATCTGAAAAGCCATTAAAATATTCTAGATTGTTCCTTATTTATTTTTTTTTTTTTTTTGTTTCTGATTTCTGTTGTCCCTTCCTCAATACAATATTCCCTAAAGATTGTGCCATCTTCATATGGTCAACTTAAAAATAAAAAAGTATTTATTCTCACTTTAAATTTCTTTTAAAATAATTTATATTTCATTCTTTTCACACATTAATATTATCATATGTATCTTTTGTTTGGTCTAAATCCTGTAATGGAAAACCAATGTTTTCTTTTTTATTTATGAGCGTTGTTTTACTTTTGTTGTTTTCTTGTTCATAGCTTCATCATTCTGTGCTTTTTCTTCTCAATGTAATATCCGGCTACATCCTTTATAACTTGCTACTCTCATTCTTTTCTTATTTTGCGAGAACTCGGCTAGAAGCGAAACTTTTAAGCTTTAACTTTTGGTGTTAAAACCTGTAGTGTAATATTATACTTAGAATTCATTGGAAATTCTACTTAATTGTCCTATCCAATTGGCAGGTCGATGTGTGCATAGTTGTAGCCCGCATCGTTGTGGCATGGACGGATACTGGGCAGGCTTTCCAGGTGATCGCCTTCCTGGTATCTAAGTAGCTATAAAACACTGAACAACACAAAACAAACATCCAGATCAGCACTACGTACATTTCTGGCCAATTTTATAGAGTTTGTATCATTACAATGTGCGGTGGGGGGGTTTGAACTAACATTTAGGAGCAGCTTTGCATAAAAAACAACACACGCGCACATGGAAATTCTACTACTGAAGATTATTTCTTTAAATTGGGCAGGAATAAACTGAATTTGGGCTTATTGCAAATACAAATTCTGGGATGCAATCGGAATAAGGCCAGTATGGAAATTATCTTCTGGCTTGAAAGGCAGATATCATTAGTCATAGTAGCAACCCTCCCAAAGCTCCTTACACTAATCCTCCAAATTGCAGTTTAATAATTTTTCTCTCTTTATTAACCACAAACTATCTGATTTTAAAAACTCTCCTCGGAAGTAAAAGGATAAATACAAAGGCATTTTAAACTGCAGATTGTGTGGCTGTAAATAATTAAAAGAACAGGTAAATTATAGCCATCGAAGCATCCCTTTTTAAAAGTCAAAAATCAGTCTTTTCATTCCTAGTAGCTCACCTGAGATTTGGTGTAATATGGCCTAGCTGCCCTTGCGCTGTTAACCCAAACAAACAACATCCCTAGTCCATTTCTCCCTAAACATTACAACTCTTTTATCTGGTAAAAGCAAACGGCATATTGGTGGAGCACTGTATGCTCGAATCTGCGGATTGTGAAATTCGGTTCGCGTATGTTACCACAAAGACAAAGCCAGTCTGGAATCTGAAAAAAACTCTCGCTAACGTTTTAATATTTAACTTCTATAAAATTTCATCATTTGGATTTGTTGTTCTCGGAAGTTTTATTCGATTAACATCCCTTCTACGCAGTGAAAGTTTTATTAAAAGTCTCATTCCCTGTAGTGACTTGGTTCTGTTGCGACTGTATAATTTTGTAAACCAGTTCAATCTTAGCAATGTGGCGGTGCTGTTTTGATTTTATTGGCGGTTTCACTTCGTTGCTTGGGGCTACATCTAAGGAATTCCATTACAGTTTTATAGCTTTCTGTAAAGGATCGTTAAGTCACATACTCCAAGAATATACACACGTTATTCACCTCAGGACATAGCTATTTGATAATAAAAGCGAACTGCAAATTTACCATCTGAAATCTCCAAACAATTCTCGTTACAAGAGGGAACACGAAGAAGAAGTGCGAAATTTCACAATGTAATTGCATCAATCGTATTGGTCGCTGGGGACAAAGTTTAGCCAATAATCTTATCAGATGAGGGATTAGGAAAAGGATGACCTATTAATTTTCGTGAATTTTATTACTTGACAGCTTCTCCACAATGGTTAAATGAAACTTTGTAATGTTAATCTCTATATTCCTCTATTAATTTAAGACAGAATTAAATGTCTATAAAAGTAACCATTCTTAGATAATAAATAATTTCTCTAATGCTTTCAGACTTCTCTTTTGAACTTTTAAACGTATTTTAGCGCTTTAAAATGATACCTTAACAATTCGTTATGAATTATTAAATCCATTATAGATCTACTGCTAACAATAAAACCTTATTTTATTATTATAAATCCTCTCTTTACTCTAACTAGTCTATAAGTCAGATATTAAATGCGAAACTGAATTTGTCATGAACATCACTTGTGTACCAAATACGTTCTCAGTATTGCGTGTCATGTGATTCACGATAATAAAAAAAATATATATATATAGTTAAGATGTGGCTAATATAGCACTGTTTCGAGATCTCACCTAACTACGTTCAATATTAAACTGTTTCGAAATCTGATCATACTACATTCAATATTATATAACTGGCATCTTAATTTAAAATTAAATATTATTTTATAGGTCCTGTTGGTTCTCCAGAAGGTTTTCAAACAATCATGAGCAGTGCTCGCTTACAGGTATTAGAAAACGGATCCTTATTAGTGCTTGAAGCGGAACCAACGGATGGAGGTTCATTTCTCTGCCAAGCATTTAATGGAATTGGTCCTGGCCTTAGTAAAATGACCAAGCTCACTGTTCACGGTAATACAGGTTTTTTTGTACTAAAATAATCTTAGGTTTAATTTGAAAGTTAAATTATTACTGAGGTGATCTTATAATAATTGTTATAATTGGCATTCGTTAAAATACCAGTTTGTGATCATATATAACTGGATAAATCCAACAGAAATATAAAGGGTGATTGTTTTAAATAAGAGGCCAGTGATATGTGAATAACTTTGAATAAAACAGTGCTAAATACATTAAAATTACAAGTAACATTCTTTGTTCCCTGATGTTAATCACTTTGTCTAAAAAATGGTCCGCATTAGAAGTTGCAGTTGGTTGTGACATTTATTCAAATTTCAATCCAATACTTCGAAAAATTTATTACCGAAGTGCAATGGCCCTTTTAAATATTTTGTATCCAATCTAGTTGATGGTGATTTTGACAATTGGTGGTTGAAGATCCAAAGAAACTACCAACCAAACAACTCTTAAGTTGTTTGGTAGTTTCTTTGGATCTTCGACCATAGAATACTGTTTTTGAAGTAATAAAAGTGAAAAATTTAGTGTTTGTATTTCAGAGACATTCCTACGGATCTTATCTGATTCATATTAAGCATCTTCAATGTGTTATGGACACCTTCCTTTCTTCTTCCGTGCAAAACTGTCTCGTGTTTATCATCCTGTAAAATATCGTATATCTAAAGAAAACTACTTTTAGCGTTTTTCTTAGTTTTATTTTCATTTTATTTTTTAAATCTTGTCATAAATCCCCCCAAGAGTTTACGACTGATCGAATACCTTGGATACTTGTCCGAATGCTTTGCTTTGATCCGTTTTTCTTTTAGCGAGCATTTGTTTATGACTGCCAGTTCCTTTCCTTCGGAATAACCGCTTGAGTTCAGCACCACCTGCTCACCCTCCACTCCAAATGCTATCGAAATTTCTTTACGTTCTTCAGCAAGGCTTTATGGCATGAAATATCGAGTTACATTTTTCTGTATACAACAACGTTAGCTAATTAAAAATAGCTTTCAAAATAGCCCTTCAAGTGGAGTGTGGTTCAACCGCCTTCTCTCTCTCTCTCTCTCTCTCTCTCTCTCTCTCACTCTCTCTCTCACTCTCATAAGTTATACATTACTTCCATTGCCTTGCCTTTTTCCAATCAACGTCTCTAACAAGGAGCGCCTTCTTTTCTTGCCATTAATGTGACCTGGCCACCACCTATTTTTTTTTCTTCGTTTTGTCGGGCTGAATGAAAGTTTGCTTCATACATTCTTCCCTCGAAGAAAATTACTTATAGCGGTTAAAGTTATGGAAGAGGAGCTCATCTGAAGGGAAGTAATATACTAAATGAGAAAACTTCATGATCCTTAGATTTACTCAACTGAAATTTAAAATCTAGCCAAAAGCGAATACAAAACAATATTTAACTTGATTAGTTGTGGACAACTAATGACTGCCATCTGTGGGTTGTTTTAAAGGTCGTGTATTCTTATGTAATAAAGCATATTTTAGGAACTTATCGTATCTTGTGTCTGACGATACGAAGTCTCCTTATCTGCCTGTTTACTCTGAGATGAAGAAAGACCAGTTCTAAGCCAGTCATTAGCATAATGTAGGGTTTTGCAGAATAGTGTTATGGTATGTTGTTAGACTGGTCAATTTGCAACTAGACAGGAGCAACACAAGAAGTCCTCTTCGTACTCATTCCTGCCACTAGGAGGAAGGCCTTCGTGTATAGCCTCTCCTTAGGAAAAGGAGGTAGAGCATGACTTTAAAAATGACTAGAAGAGAGGAAGAGAAACAGGGGGAAATAAGCCCCATCCCACCTCCAGATAGTCGGAGGTCAGCAAATGCCGCCGTGGGTAACACAGTTGGTTGAATCGTCGTCTTCCCCTATACCGGGTGGAAGAAGCCTGGGTTCGAGTCCCATCAATGATGTGAGGAATTTTAATGAGCATTTTTTTTTTTCAAAACGTGGCCGAATTAGTCGGTCTCAGGCGAGAATAGCATGGTTTCTTTCTCCTTTTGATACCTCATAGTGCTATTTGTCAATTCAAATTATGCTAATTCAGAACAAGTTCCAACCAATACTCTGCTTATCTGGCAAGTACCTAACTGTGATTTTCGAGATTTCCAGAAAACGTTTAAAAAATCTTTGTAAACAGCTTTGCGTTGAATATTTTTTTAACCATTTATTTGTTTTGAAGTCCCTCCCCAACTCACACAAGAGACTACAGTACGATAGTAGGTTTCTTTGGAGAACGGCAGCAACTTGTAGTTCGTCTCCACATCGTATCCCAGGTATTTTCTTTACATCCCAGGTCTGGGGATCTGGTAAGTCATTCCATTCTTTGGATATCGTTGCTTTCCAAAAATGTATCAACCAAGTGGGTCCAATGAAGAGGTGCGTTATTGTCCATAAAAACGAAATGAGGATCACATAAAGCTCTAAGATTTCATCTCCATCTCGTTAAGTAGTCAATGTTTCGCCCACAAAGACATTTTGGTCTCGTGAGGCCAATAAAGCGATGTTTGTCCATTACCAAAACTTTATTTATTATTATTATTATTTTGAAATATTTAATTTGTACATAAGTGTATTTCATGATATTATTAGTTCGTACTTTAAGATTCCCACCTTTTTCATTCATATTTAAAAAAAAAAAATACCATTATTTCGACTTCAAATTTCAGTAAATCTATAATTTCATTACGCAAGCCTATCACTCCTGTCTCTGGAAATATTCAAAATGATTCTAAAGGACTATTTACAGTGATTGGTTAAAATTTCGTGTTGTTTATTATGCCATTATATCTCATTATAGCCATCCTTGAGCCATTATATCTCATTATAAAGTGTAATTGCATAGAAATACTTCATAATCGTGAAGTATATAGGTAATTTCCAAAAGTGATTATTACCCAGTGTGTAATGGACAATCATGAAGAGTGTAGCATATATCTTTGTGTGTGTGCGACATCTAAAACAAATATTTTCAAAATTTATTGCACTTAAATGTCTTATACATGAATTTTACATCCGAATCTTTCATAGTTATAGCACAATATCAAATACTTTTCTTTGGTATATGCCGAGAGCATGTGCAAACGTCGAGTCATTAATACAATTAAGTCTCTTGGAGTACTCTAAGGAAACATTGCATAGAGAGTGCAAAGGGATATACATTCGACGCACGAGCTCGCACAATCGGAAACGGCACGTCTTGTCGGTTGCTCACTGCCCACTGTGATTAAGATGTACAAAGGTGGTGAATGGTGTCAGACAGGTGAAACCACCTCCCACCGACAGAAACTATAAAGGATTACTCAAGGTGAACGGATGGTGCAGCACATTGTATGGGTTCAATGGCAGGTCACTGTGCGACAGCTGACATCGCAAAGCAATATGGAGAATGCAAGAACAATATCCCAAATGACGATGCGCTGCACACTCAGATGTATCGTATGAGGTTTCCACAGCAGATGATCCAAGAGACATCCTCTCCTCACTGCTGATCATCGTTGATGAAGAATACTGTGGTGACAACAATACGCTGGTTGGACACAGGAGGAATGGAAACGAGTGTGCTGGTTGTATGAGTCTAAATATCTGGTGTAACACTCCGACGGACGCCTTGTGTGTCGCAAGCAACCGGATTCTTTGGATTCGGGTTGAAGTCCATGGACCCATCGTGCATGGTGCCCACTATCCAGGCATGTGGCGGTGGCTGCTTAATATGAAGCATATTTTTCTGACAAATACTAGGATCCCCGATGCGTATGGATCAACGTTTCATTGTTGAGATCTACCGGTAGCTTTTAGACCATGTGCACCCTGCCATTTTACCTTTTTTCCCCGGAAAGAAACGGGGTCTATCAAGGCGATAATGCGACCTGTCATCGGGCCCGCACTGTGTACGAGTGGTTTGAGAAACACAGTGGAGATGTCATCCATCTTGATTGGCCTCTAAATTCGTCTGCCCTCAATCCAATTAAACACCTGTACGATGTTTCGGAACGGAAGGTGAGGCGTATGGCCACGCAACCGCAATCTATTCCGACATTGTGGATATCCTAGCAGGCAGCAGAAACCTACGGACGTTTTCAGACATCTAGTGGAGTCAATGCCTAGGTGAATAGTGGCTGTTATCAATGCGAACGGTAGCCCAACACAGTATCAAGTAGGTGGTCATAATTCAGCGATCACTGAATGTATATCACCTGATGTTCTTTGATGCTGAGCTTCAGTGCAATTGGAAATTTGATATTTCCAATTGTACTGAAGCTCAGCATCAGAATTCATAAAATAAAAAGGTACATACAAAATTCATAAAATAAAAAAGATATGCACTTTTAAAAGAAAATAAAAAAAAGAGAATCCAATGTTAAAGACCGTTGAAACTTATTCACCCTATTTGTGGCGCACATTTTAAATATTAATCATCAAAAAACGACTACAGCGTATTCGAAAGAACGATTGTGTGATGAGCATCTACGCTTTTATTTATTTTTTTGCTTCTTACGCGCGATAAATGTTTAAATAAACAGAGATTTAATAGCTCGATTTATATGTTGGTAGCTGTTATTACTCTTAACGACGCTTTTATTTCTTTTAGTTCCAGCCCACTTCAAATCAAAATTCATTGCAAGGAAAGTGAAAAAAGACGAATCGGTGAGTATGGATTGCAAAGTTTACGGAGATAAGCCTCTATCTATCACTTGGTTCAAGGATGGCAAGCAGATCGCCAATTCCTCCATTCCCAGGTAATCCTAGTGTAGGTTGTGGTCTTAAATTGCTTCAACTTTCTATCTCTCTTTCCCTTCCTTGTTCTCACTTACTGCTGGGGCCCAGGTGTGCTAGGATTTAAAAGATATCTCCCAACGCCACCAGTGGAGTACGGAGAAAATCGCCGAGTTTTGCAGAGGCTTCGAAGAAATATATGAAGGAAAAGAGTTAACTAGAAATATTTATTCGGGCTGGACGTCATTCATCAGTTAACTGCCTCTTGTTTTTCTTTACGGAATAATAATTGAATCATTGATACGAGTATTTAAGCTCGCGGTGCTTAAGCAGTCAACACGTTACGTGAGTATTAAAGGCCAGAAGAATTTCATCTCTTATATGAAACGAATTCATTTGTCTTCCTTTAAAACTGATGACAAAATATGTAATAAGAGCGATTTTATCTCTCATCTTTTCGATTTAACATTTTAAATGACATTTCTTTAGTGGTGTGAGCCATTAGAATAAATAGAAATGCGAATGTTGTGCATAAAATCATCATCATGGAAAATTGTCATTTTACCGCTATGGTGACAATTTACATTAGTCTGGCTGCGTATCTAAATTATCTACCATGCAATAACAGTCGAAAAATTATAATAGTCGACTGCATATTAAATGCTCTCGCTAGAAAATAACTATATGAGCATTAACATCAGCTTTGCTATTTTGTATTACTATTATTACGAAGCTGGGTTTGTTTGCATAAGTGGCCACCAAGATTGATAGTGCTGCATGTCGCCACCAGGACTGTTAGTGCTGTATGTTGCCACTAGGTTCGCTAGCGAAAAGCAGAATATTAATATTACTAGAAGTTATCTGACCATTATCAAAGAAACAAATATAAAGAGTCATTAAATGCAGAGCCTACATTATGTTTCTGAAATTAAAGTTATACATTTAATTGTATTTTATGTATATTTTCTATTCGGTGTATGTGGGACCTAACAGATGTGATTATAGTTTTAATTGTCCAAGTACTCATTTTGACCAACAATTTTATGTTGGTCAAAAGAATACAATATTTACCTAATATGTTGGTCAATGTTATAAATGTTTGTTGTTTTGACTTCTGAGGTATTTGTGTTGAATATTTGAATTTTTATTCAAATATTCAACACAAATTAGAACAACCTACTTGGAAAATAAAATTTTGCCTGATTCACTGAGTAATTTGAAATTCTGTGCTTTAAAAAAATAATTGGATGATCAGAATCAGTGCTAATCTCACAACTTAATACACCGTCCATCCATCTTATATTTCATTTAGGCTAACATTTAATTGTCAACCTTTATGCAGATGGTTTATTGATTCACGAAAATGCAGCGCCACCGTACAACCTCAACTTTCGGCGAACTTCCGGTAGATAGCAGGAGACTGTATATCAATACACTAACACAGATGCAAGTTCTGACAGAGTGTCCTTAAATTACTCGCTGTTATTGTGAGCCATCAGGCAGGTCAGAGTCTCGAATCGAGACATCACGAGCACTACTGGGACTGGCCCACCTTCCAGTGGTGTGGACGAGTACCCAGAATCATCTGTCCAGGTGATTGATGCTTCAGATTAGCCACGTGGCCAGAACAGAACACACACACACACACACACACACACAAACATCCGCCACATACATATCTAGCCCATTTCTAGTGATACTGTTCTTCACAGAGATACGAGGCGGAGATGAACTGATGTTCAAGGAGCTGCCCTTTACAAAAACACATGTCCACATGTTATTGTGAGCCATTTTGCGAGATGTATAGTGGAAGATTTAAAGACTGAACAACGTTTTGTAATTCTCTGTTGTGTTCGACGTGGAATGTGTGCTACAGAATCTGCGAGAGAAATGGCAGGGGTTTACAGAGACAATTGTTTGAAGAAAACTGAAATATCCAATAGCTAAGGCTTTCCAGCACTCCACAGCAAATTCAAAAGGCCTCAAAGATTCTGGATTGAGAGAGGAGAATCTCACTTCGTCATTTAATCAGAAGAATATAAATCTCACACAGCAAGTTCAATGCGATTGTTACAGAGAATCTTAAAATCGATGACATGTGCTCACTGGATTTGAGAGACAGTGAAGAATTTCCTGGTGGTACAGTGACTGGTGATAAAATGTAGATCAGTCATTATGATCGATAAACCCTTCATAAAACGATTCAAGTTAGTAGCTCGTAACTTTGAGGCCAATTTGGAACTGGCAGACAGCATGTCAAACTTGAAGCTGTGTCAGTGTATTCTTGGATGCACACCCTCCTGCGATCTACCTGCAGTTCACCGAAACTTCAGAACTCAGCGTTTGTACGGTGGTGCTGGCATTCCACGAATTAAATTATCAGCCTGTTAACCAAGGGTAGGCAAAAAATAACAAGAATCTTAATTTTTAATGGACATAAATATTGGTTATATAGTCATTATCGCATGTCCTTATCATTGTGTTTCTTAATATGTAAATTTATTACATATTTACTTAATATGTAAAAATTGCAAGTATCACAACGGTAATGGAAATGTAAGTGGCCTGGATTCGAATCCCTTTAAGATGGGCTATTTTAGCACCATAGCCGAGTTCGTTGGTCTCTGGTGATAAAATGGTTCAGCGTTGTTTCTTCTGAAATTTTTTGCATTAATCCTGCAAAAGAGGCAACTCAACGGTGGAGAGTATATTGTTTTATAGACACATGTGAACACCACGTGGCCCACATTAGCTTCCTCGCTTAGGTTAAAATTCGACTGATATAATGACTCACTCTTATACTTCCTGCATGCATAGATGCTATATAATAGTCATAATAATTTGGTTACAAGTTCGATCATTGCATTATTCAGTGGTATGTAAATTTACACTGTCACACGAAAAGTTACGCGACACTTGTAAGTTTTGAAAGCAACATCTATTTTTTTTTTTTTTTAAAGAAATTAATAGTTTGTTGGCCCACCTTTGGCCGGAACGACTTCTTTAGTATGCCGTCGAAGACTTTCTACAAATTTTTGGTGGAAAGATGGTGGTATTGTGCCCCATTCTTCCTTAAAAGCATTCGTGAACTCCACTAAGGAAAAGGGCCATCTTGAATTTTCTAATTCTGCGTTCTATTTCATCCTAAGGATGCTCGTCTGAGTTGAACTTGGGATTTGAACACTTCTTGGTAACTGGGTTTGTGTGGACCACGACAGTGTTCCGATGTTATTTTCTTAAAAGCTCACGTTCAGAATCCTTTCTTTGTGACACGGAGCGCGTCAAGCTGAAAGGTGGAGTTGCTTCCATAAAATTTCCAAATTGAAAATGAACAGGCAAAGAAAAAAATTTAAATATTTCTGGTGTATTCTGGTAGGCCCTGTCTTCGTCCCTGGAATGCACCTCATCTCCCCTAAGGATATAGGCCCTTCCGGTTAAGAAACCCCAGCTCTAAGCTCCAGAGTCTGATTTCGTGGTCTCAACGCTCGTCGGCTTCTCTCAGTCAGTGTTTTATGCCTACCTGTTGGTTCTAGGGCCGAGCCTCACTCTCTGGACTTCCAGTTCATCAGCATATGATTCCCTTTATAGGCCAAAATATGTGCATATTTCGTAGCCACACAATTTCCTGCAAACAGAAGGATGTCCCGTGACTTTTGATAGGACAGTGTATATGCGAGTTCCATGTGTTTTTGTTTCATAAAATGAGGACCCTCCAAATAATCATACTCTCTATGTTATTAATAGTTATTGGAATTTAAATTACGGGGTTTTTAATGAAGATAAAACGAGGATTTTCTCAGTTAATGAAAGTTTTTTGTTTCATGAATATTTTCTTCTAAAAAGAAAACATCTTGCATTTTTCAAGTGTTTGCGTGTTATTTATTAATGAACGGAGGAAATAAATGCATACATTGGGAGCGTTTCTTTTTAATGTTCCGGTAGTTCTGACAGGCTCAAGGACCTAACTAGGTATTGGGAATGTTTGTTCATCCAGTAGTAGAGCTTGTTTTTAGGCGGCGATCATTAGTCCTCACCTTTCTAACTTTAAACATCAATAAGACTTGCAAGTGCTGAAGGGTCATTAGCTTTCTGCCTTTACTCTCTTAAACTTTCTTTCGACTTTACTTACCTTAATTATATATTGATCCCGAAACCTTTTTTTTTTTTTGTTAGTTTTAATTAAATGGATAAAAGAGAGAGAAAGAAATAAGGTAAAAAGAAAATATAGGTGCGTGTTCGATGTTGAGGGAGTGGCGAATATAAGAAACAAGTGGATCAAAAAACACGGCTTACTGCAAAATAAGAATAAAATTTCTGTCCTAATATTACATTAAAATAATATTAAACTTAAAATCATAATACTAACGTTTAACGTGTATTATTGTAGTTTTTGTCTAATTTGAGGCAGATTAAATAGCTACGGTGTGAAAATAGGCCATAAAATAACTGTAATCCATGCTGGAAAAGGGGCATTCAGTCGTCACCTTTTTTAAGATCTGTATTTCTATTATTGTCTGCAGGTGAGTGGAAGAGAGGGCCAAATTGAACACCAGTACTAGAATACTATCCTCCATTCCCTTTGTTAACCAGCTGTGACTCTCAATGTCTCAAGATCATTGAAAATTAAATGCCAATTCCAGAATAAAATGTTTTTCTGTATAATCAAATTGTCCCTTGTTAATATACATTAATAAGCTTCAATAGGGAAGCTTATAATCTAAGTAAATCCTGAGGGAAAGAAAATTACTATTTAAAAAAAATGTTCTACATTAACGTTTCATCCATCTTCCAATTTTTAAACAGGGCATATAAGGGAGATATCCCCTACCCCAAAATATATATTTATCGGCTTATTTTCCTCAGATTTTTGATCCTGCCCCCCCCCCCACGGTTACCAATTTAATACTGGTTAGTCTGAATTCGAGCGAATATGCACGAATCGTAACATTCATCACGGATTATTGTAGAGATGTAATCAATCAACTCTACCTATATTTATTTATGTGTAATGTTGATTGGTTTTTATTTAAAAAAAATCTTTTAAGAAATTTAGATCTAAAAAATTAAGTACTTTTACAAAAATCAATAAGAGTAATACTAACTACATACATTTTTTTAATAATATAATCAATTTGCTTAAATATATTTTTAAATTTATCAAAAATTGTTCAAAATTCTTCTCACCCCTTTTGATAATTTAGATAGTTAAATTACTTAAAATTTACGGTAAGTTGTTCGATTTATGTGTAATCTTTTGTTTACTCGACTTTTTCTGTTTTGGTTTTAGAACTTTTGTAATCCTAACTGTAGTTGCACGTGCTCTTTGATTACAAAATATTACAATAATTATTCTTGCACAGCGTTGGAGCATATTACTTGGTGTCGTAATTGGTAAAGTGCTTCAGGAGCAGACATGCAACTCGTTTTCCATGGAACTCGTGGCAAACTGCTGTTTCTTTAAGCTCGTGGAAGTCACAGGTATTTTGGCTTAGTCGACAAACATGAGATTCAATTAATAGATGGAAATGGTCCCTTCCACGAACTAATTAATTACACTGAAAAGGAAGGCTAAGTCTCTTAATCTGTTTTCTGTGCGCAGGTGGCTAATGTTAATGTCATAAAGACTTTCTCACTATCAGTGCGATATTAATCTTTTGCTTGGGAAGTGCAAACATTTCGCTTTGTCTGAACTTAGTCCAAACGTTAATGAATCTTCAAAATTTCGTCGGATATCGAAAAGTTAATGTCCAGCATAGTCCTTTTGTTACTAAAAGCATTGGTTTGATTCATTATAATAACATTTCGGCCGGTTGTTTAACTTGTTAATGTACATTATTTATGTGCATTCCCAGTATACACGTAATTGTGCCACGGATAATTGTTAATTATATGAGAGGTGGAACTGACTATAAATAAAAATAAAACTAATATTCCTCCAGCCTAAATCTGCCACAGTTGGAATCGGACGTAAATAATTTCCGAATAAATACCCTTTTATGGCTGGCCAGTTGTGGGGAGGAGGGTAGACTGAATTCTATAGCACAATAGGAAACATATTGTGCATTGCACAGTTTAACGGTGATAATTTCCCAGGTCATTATGCACATCATTTTTAAGAATAGAAGCTACTAAGATATATCACAATTAGTGTTTTAATGATTTCGGGTCATTAAATTTGGTTTAAACTTTTAAAACTAAACATACATTTTATACATTAATATTCAGAACTATATATATAGTGCAAAAGAAGGAATCACTGCTCCCAAGAGAGGCTTCGCCTGATATAGGTCCATTCGTAAAGAGCATCACTCTTTTATATAATCGTTGTTGTGGTGGGGTTTTCGACGCATCAGCAACTTAGGCTGTATATATAAAATGTCTATAAATTGTGTGCGTGTTCTGTGATCGGTTTGCTGGGAGAAAAAACCATTCTACCCTCGCTTGAGTCTGATGATTTTCAGCCTGGTTGTGAAAAAGAGACATAAAAATTCCGCGCGTCATTGATGTGATTCGAACTCAGCTCTTTTACACCCGGTGTGGGATGGATGGTGATTATATCAACTGTACTGTCCACGAAAACTTCTTTTATGTGATGTTTAGGTGGTGAATGTGGCTTGGATTCTGGTGTTGTTTGTTAGGGCTTAATGATGGTGGCATAAGTATCCGAAGGAGTAGTAAATCTGTACGCTTTGCCATTTCCAAACTTCTCAGTCAATGAATAATGTGTTAAACTCCTCCATGGATTTGAGTGGGTGCTCCAGAGAGCTATTTCAGCTTCGGTGGTTTATTACGTACAGAACTAATACATTGCACTAGCTTGTACGTCTGAATTTATCAATTAAAGACCTATCTCAAGTTTCCCTTTCGTTTTGCAAAAATGCAAGATTTATTAACTCCGAAATAATGGATGATATTTTTGCAGCGATGTCCCGAGCAATACACAAAAAGAGAGGTTAAAAAAAGCGACTCCACTTCCATGGATGAGAGAGTACTTAGATTTTTAACATCTTCCTAATTTACTTTATACATGTCAACACGGTAATAGGCATTGGCTACGAGAGATAATACCGTCGGCACTCGGTCTTTTTCTAGCAAGGTCGATTAAGAGCGACAAAAAGTCAAAAAGAAAAAGAGTGAAAAAAATCGAGGATAACGGCATCATTGTGATTAATTTTCATTAGAGACCGCGATCGTTTCGGCTAATTCCTGTGAGCTATCAGTGGGGGAAATTTGGGGGAAGAAACTTCAGCGAAACGGACAGAAGCAAATGCCAAGCCTTCCATGTATACTGATAACTCTCTTAATCATACTGCATTAGGCTTCCTTAGCTGACACTGGAAGGTTATTTACGATTTTAGCAGTAAAACTACACTGCAATTATTTCTCACTCTTCTTTTATCCTCTGTGTTTTAGATAATGATTAATACCCGGTATAAAAAATTATAAAAACTTCCCTTTTTTTTAATATTCGAACTTACTAATAAAGATAATTTGTATTTACAAGAGCGTGACAACACGCGGATAACAGAGCATTTAATTTTGACATACTGCTGACATTTAGATCGATATGTAAAATATATTGTGAGTTTCTGTGATTGCTCATTAGCTGAACACTTATTTTTTTATAAGTGAAACCCCGTGATATTTGCAGCAAGATAGCCCACTTCTCTTAAAAGTACCAGTAGTTCAATGTTAATTAATGGGCTGGACCTGTTTTCGACTGTGATTGACAGCCTTCACCTAGACCACCAGCACTTACCACTATTCAGTAGTCAGATTCTAGAGAATCTGATCCTTCAGATTACCCGGTACTGAATGCTTAATCGTACTACAGAAATTTGTATATGCTTTTTTCTAATTTTCAAACTTCTTTTTAGTGTTATAAAAATATTTTTAATATTTAAGTTAACTTTAAAAAGTATATTTATATTATCTCTTCTTAAAACTATTATTAACAAACATAGCTTTATTAATACACCTTTTAATTTTTAAATAAATATTTATAAATTTTAATAAGTGAAAATTAATTATCGTATTGTTTGAATGCGCTCTCCAATTTAACAGAAGTGGCACAATTGAATTCTTATCATTTTGGTTGGTTATTTTGATTAGCTTTCTGTAACTTAGACTAACCATTGGTGTATCGTAATATTCTTATTTCCTATTTTAAAAATCTGCAGCCACTAATATTTCACATTTTGTTATAAACAACAATTCCCTGTGTATGTCTCACTTATTAAAATAAGATTTTTAAAAGTGATATTCGTGTGATGAGTTATTTGAATGCAATTCAACCAAAACAAGAAGTAAATTTTTATATAAAGAAAAAGCAATAGCTAGACTGGTTTATAAACCATATTCCTAGCAATATTTGAAAATGAATCCATCTTATTCTTATATCGTTCCATTATACAGTGGAAATTGCTTGTCCTGCAATATATATAGCAGGCACATGGTACTCTTGGAGACTGTGTACCATCTATTATCATTAGCAACATGTGGCCAAGATGCATCGTTTCTACACACTACCTAAAATCGATTTCGACTATCATTAACGCTGAAATGCATCCTCAGGGACTGGAGGGACGCGAGTCGAGCAGCACAGTTAATACTGTAGTGATAGTTTTAAGTACCTGTCAACACAGGGTGTGAGAACTCACAATTTTATACAACTATTCCAAACTGTATTATAGAACATGGTCTTTATGAAACTCTGTTGGCTTTGGGTTATATAAACGATATTGTAATAAAAAAATATATTGTACTCTCTAAGACACACACAAAAAAAAATATAGTGAATACTTTCTCAGTTATCTTCGTATTCATGCATTTTCACTCTTTCCTGTTTCTTCAAAGCGCAGATACACTAAAAGGCTCTTCGAACATCACGAGGGCGTGACGTCACAGTTGACATTACATGCGGTGAAACGCGAGGATTCTGCGGTCTTCACGTGCAGAGCCTTCAATGAATACGGGCGGGATGAAGCAATAATCGAAATGATTGTTCAGGGTAAGTTTAATGAACCGTATATCCCATCCCCGATTATTTTTTATTTTCATTTATTTTTATAGTTGTAACATTCTCACGATAGATGGCAGCACGATATCTGTGCGATTTAGTGATTTTGTTGAAAATTTTTTTTTTTTTTTTTTTTTTTATGAAAACCCCAAACACGAAAGGTATCAAAACATATAGTACTTAGTACCGTGCATGGGTTGAAGGAGAAGTATGGGGAGAGGGGGATGCCGTAAACTTTGCTCTAGAGATTAAACATGGGTTTCACCATTTCAAGCCTCCAATAAGCAAAGTGGTGGTATTTCACCGGTTGATGAAAGTCATCTACCACTTAAGAAAGGAAGTAAGACTCCATCCATCCGTATATTGGTCAAAATGCTAAACTTAGACTAAATATTCAGCTTTTGTTATTTATTTAAGTAAGATATAAGAATCGTAAAATGTGCTTTTTAACGCTAAATTCTAATTCATTTGCAATATGAACCGATGAATATAGGGAAATTTAGTGGACCTAGATAAAATATCCAAGCACAGACCCTAGATTAAACAGTTATATACATTTATACCTGGATTATATATAATTAAAATAGTAATAGCTTCTTTATTTGTTTAATATAAATACCTGCGTTTTTTGTCTGAGATAAGGTGCCTAAGATTTAGCCCACTGATATCCTCCTTTTTCCGAAATTTTAAACGTAATAGTTTACCCAGTTTTTATCATCTACATTTCATCAAAGATTCATTAGGAATTCATCTTCGCTCTCGAATTAGATCTAACGAATGAGATCATATAAAGGTATTCACATTTCTACTGCTGAAAATCACTTATGCTCGTAGGTTCATCAACAGGTGATTCTAAGAATATAAGGATGACAACTAGGCATATATTTTTTTTTTCTCTCTCTCTCTCTCTCTCTCTCTCTCTCTCTCTCTCCTGCCTATAAGCAATTTACTAGTACTGATTTCCAGTGAACCCCTACTGTGCAATCCTGGAGAGCATCCTCCTGTGAGCTAAAAGGGATTATCCATGGATAGTAGATAGACAACTGAGTTGTGGGTGAGCCTGTCTGCTATGCAATCCCCATTGATCTTGCTCAAGTATGCGAAACTTTGCAATTTTGCTCTTTTGAAGAAGATGCGAATTATGGACGCATTCGAAAATTCGCTGATTGAGTTTATGCCAAGTAATGGAAAACTGAATGTTCCGAAAATTGCATTACTGAAGTCATGAGTTATGCGAGTCATATGATCGAAATGCTTAAATTATGCTTTGAGCATTGAAGAAAAATTCTTTTCCCTAAGTGCGTGAAAAATGTTTACTGATCATAAATTCAGTATGATTAAATTATATTTAGAGATGAAGTACTTGATATGTATGGACTTGTGAATACCTACAAAAAATGGATTAAATCCTTCAATAAATTGAAATTTATCAAATGGATATTAAAAAAAAAAAAAAAATACACGAGTTTAGGAACCAGTATAAAATTTTGTAAAAATATTAATAATACGAAATTTAAGATTGACTCAAACATTATTTAGTCAATTTTCTTTGCTTAAAAATTCATTTTAGAAGAATTTAAAGTGAGAAGAATGATTATGGCTTAAGGGATTTTGTTATATTGATGGGCATTATATTTTAAATTTGTAAATTGAACACTGTCTCAAATTTTATTTGCTCTTCTGTCACATAATGGAAATGTAGAAAGAATATCCCAATTCATCAACTGTTATTCAAATTATTATAATTGGTTACACCTCTTACACACCGTTATTGAGTTCTCAATTGTATTTGAGAAAAATCTATAATTGATTTAAAAGAATTTGTAATTAATAATCTACACGGTTATAATCCAGATTCAACTGATTTAAATATGATCTTTTGTTTTGCAGAACCCCCTGATCATCCAGGTCAAATAGAAGTGGTTCATGTTTCTAGTCGATCAGTGCATCTGCGGTGGTCTCACCCATTCAGTGGCAATAGTCCGATCACGAGATACTTGGTGGTATCAGAGCTAACAAAAGGTTGGTAATTATTTTCTCATTATCACCGAGCTTATATTTGATATTACATAACCTTCTCCATCATTTAATTATTTCACGTGCCTCATATTTAATTATGTCTTGGGTGTTAAAGGATTTCAAACGTGACGAAGATTTAATAAAACCTATTAAGTAAATAGAAAACAAATCGTAGAGGATAGTCTCTTAATGCACTCATAAATATTGTATCAACTTTCATTATAAACGTTAGCAATCTTTAGCGTAGAGAACAAAAATAATTTGTTACATGTTGAGAATAAAAATTCCTGGAATACTTAGAATTTCCAGTTAAATTTTCTAAATAACGCACTTGTTAATAATTGTTCAAAATGATAAAATTTTCGAAAGAAAACTTTAAATCTGTCGCGAATCACTAAATGTATGTTTATCTCCGTGTGAATTATTGCCATTTCTTTTTCTACTTATGTCATGCTGAGATTCAAACATGTTTTTTTTATTTCTCTGGAAGGATCTGGTGGTGTCACTACAACTGACGTTCCTGGTAGCCAGTCTGAAGCAACCGTAAGAGGATTAAATCCTCGAATGTCTTATAATATTCATGTACTGGCTGAAAACGCTTTCGGGCGAAGTTTACCAGGTCAGGTGCTGACACTTATTACAGATGATGAAGGTAAGTCATCGTGGAAACTTCTTTCCTCTACACATTTGTTATTTCGCGTGAATATTGTATTAATTATGCATAAAGTTGTCCCGTTATGTATATTTATAATGCCTTATGGAATGTTTAGGCCTTAAACAGTCCCAAGCTGCTCCATTAAATACACCTATTTCCAAAAGTTGTGTAAAATCGTATCTTAATATACACTTTCTGAGATTTGAGTCTTGTTTAACTGCATTTCACTTTCACCGACAGCCTTTGTTTTTACGTTTTAAGTGTTTCTAATTTTGAGGGTTCAAGCTCTATTTCTCTTGACTGAATTGATCCTTTGTATCTCTTCTTCGGCTTAGCACCTTACGTTAGGTCGTCCTCTGTTTAATTACACTTGTGCTCAAGGAGTTTCACCCCTCTTTCCAGGGTTTGAGTGCTTGCATTGTTTTCGGTATTCCGTGCGGACACATTAGACAATTCTGGATCCCAAGTGTTCCAGGTTCTTGTACTCTCATTCGTGCAACCAGTTGCTGGGAAATTTTGTTCTGTGTATCCTTTTTCATATACCCTCGCAAGTGTGAAGATTTTGATGGGGATTTCCTGGAATTGTAGGAGAAGCAGGATCGCATTCGTTTTTAGAAGTATGGGTAGCTATATCCCTGATATTCCTTAGGAATTGCCAGTATGTTTCTGTTTTTGTTGTTCTCTGTTGGTAGTTCCAACAGTATTTGAGAGGAGCCGATATTCGGTACGGCGTTAGCATCATTGCAAGTTGATGTCTGCGTGATCACTCAATGCAACTTTCTCGTTCTCTCCCAGTTGCTGTTTGTGAGTAGATAGATCGCGTAGCACACCTTGAAACTTTTCGTTTATCGTGCTATACCCATTTGCCAGGGATTTTTGGGAAGTAAATTACTCAGATCATTTGTTATATAATTCACTAATAGAAAGAAGGAGAACTCTTTATTGTATACAGAATTGCACATTGCTGTCTGGTTTGCAAGGTATTGTTCCTGTGACTGTAGATCACTCTTAAGCTCTTTAAAATCAATGACGAAAGCGAGAAACTCCTGTCGAAATTTAAGGTGTACCGTGGAGTTGGTACACCATTCAATGTCGAAATTGGCAATGAGAAAGGGTTGTACCTACCGTTTGAGGAGACTGGATAGGTATCAAATTGAGTCTCACTAGAGATTTCTTGATCTTCTTTACTGCTTGTGTTATCTTGCAAATTGAATTTTACCTTGAATTTTTTTAATATCTAATCTTATTGCAACAGGGTCCGTCTACTGCATTACAAGAGCTACAAATCAACTTGGTCGTTGCACAGTAAGCAAATCTTAAGTTGGAGACCTTTTAATTTTCGTAAAAAGCAAAAAGACGTAAATTGTTTTTGCTGTGACCTTTCGGATGCTCCCTTAACAAGTAAACAGAGAAATTACAAGAAAGAAAGAGTTACTTACAGTGATGAGATAAATGACCTTCTGGAGGATTTAGTTGGTGGACGTTGACGTTCCCAAGTCGGTCTGTCATAGAAAATACTGGTGTTTGCTGGGGGAAAGAAAGGCAACCTTGGTGAGGGCCAAGAATGACGTCTGAATATGGAAGGATATTCTTCTGTATAGGAAAGTTGCAGTTATAACTCACCATTAGCGAATCCAAATCAATCAGAGGAAGATGCAGGCAGACCGCCCCCTTCCACCCTCCCTTTCTACGCTACAAATCCGCAGTAAATCACAGAAGTAGGTGAAATGGCATCGTTTTTGTTATATCTCATATTGTGAATGAGTTCACAACGAATTTCCCACGATATTGAACTACGTTCGACAGTGGATTCTGAATAGGCAACACTTCACCAGTGGAGTCCAGGTGGATACCACCACACAGGGATGGCGGTGTCCGCCGAGAATAAGTAACATTAGCCTTCTCCAATGGCGAAGCATTGCTTATTGGAGGTAGTGCAATATCAAGGCAACTCTTTGTGAAAGCATTCACAATATGAGATGTAAAAAAACGATGCCATTTCACCTACTTCGGTGTTTTATTACGAACTAAAATGAAGCTATGCACTAACTTGTTCGATTATCAAAGTATTTATATTGTTTTATTTTTTTATATAAACATTTTAAAAATTCTATAGTTAAAAACCGTATTAAGTGGGGAAACGTCATTATAATAATGCACTGTGTATTCTTTATCACATATATATTACCAGGGAAACTTCTGACGAGGAGGAAAATAATACGTTACAATATATAGAGTTGAAATTGGGAATTAAGAAACCAAATCTAGTGGAGGGAAAAACTTCTTATGCGGGAATTTCTACTATATTTGTTTTAATAATTTCATTTTGACTTTATTATAACGGCTGCAAATCATTGCGGAAAATCATATTATGTTATTGCTGGATAGGTGTATCAGTAAAAGGGATATTAGGGAAGAAATTTTTAAAAGAAATTAGAACAGTTTTTTAAAATCGTGAAGGGCAATATTCATATCACTAAACTGTTTAAGAATTTTTTTCTATATTCCAGAATAATAGTTTTATATGAACCACAGTCTAATTTGTTTTCAAGAATAGCATTATTAAAGTGAATATTTAGATAGAATCAAAGCTAAAATTAATATTTAAAATGTTTAAGTTATCTTTAAACATTTCAAAATCTCTAAAATATTCAGGAAAATAATTTCTTTTCAAAATAAAAGAAAGTAATTTTTTAAATATTTTGAAAATATAATAGGAAATTTAAATTAACCTAAAAACGCTATTAAAAATCCTATACAAGATAGATATATTTATTTCTAGTAAGAAAAGCAGTAACTTATATACGGCTCACCTTACCTCAAGAGTAGGGTTAAAATTTGTTTGTGAAAACAAATTTTATTGAGGGTTCCAGTCTATGTCGTATGTTAGGGTTTTGGATCCTTTTAGATGCTCACGTAGTTTCAGAGTTTAAAATTTTTGGAGGGGATCCCTAAAATATAATTCAATGGATTCATTGCATGTAATGGCTTTCCGTCTGCTTTTGGATAGAGGATTGAGAAAGCTTCATTTTTGGAGGAAGGGCTCCACAAATATAAAATACAACAGCAGAGATTCATTGCACGAATGAAATTATATTTCCAAGTGATTGCTACTAAACATATGCAATCCAACTTCAAAAAACAAAGGTCCGATCTGACTTGCCAGATTTTTCTCTTCATCACAGAGCTCAACGAATGCGATTAGTCCACCAAACCCGTGTGCACGTAGATTTTGTGGCAATCGTTAACTTTCTTCCAGACTTGGAAGCAGATATAGCCGGGTGGGTAAAGTGCTTGCCTGGCAATCCAGTCGCGGGTTCGAATCCCACCTCGGGCTTGGATCAGAGTGGGAGGTGCAATATGGCCACAGAAGCTGATGCGCTTTGTAGTTTGTTTAATGTCATTCTTAAGCCCAGTAAAGAAATAGGGTGTTCTAAGCAATTAGTGTTCATATTTAGACCGACTCTATTTGATTTTACAGCAAGCGCAGTGAACACAACTCGTTGCAACAACCTTGGTGCACTGAGCTCTCTGCAAAGTAGAAGGGAACAGCTTCTACTTCCAGACAGCTGGTTGGTCTGGTGGAAGACTGGCAATGAATGCTCCTTGCCCACATATATAAAGGTGGTTGCAATAATGACAGTATTGTTTGCGCAATACTACTTTTTGGTATTGCGCAAATCCACAACATTACCGACCCATTGCACTCGCAAGCTGCATGAGCAAGGTCCTGGGAAAAAATATCAATGCCCGCCTGATCTGGTTTCTAGTTCAAAACAACCTTCTTTACCCAATACAATGCGATTTCCGTGAAGGCAGATCCACTCCTGACTTACTCATCAGGGCAGAAATAAACATCAGTGATGCTTTTGTACGAAAAGAACACAATGTCATGGTTCTCTTTGACATAGAAAAAGCATTTGACACAGTTCGAAGGTATGGTATGATGCGAAACCTATACGATCTAGGACTACTCGGACACCTGCCAAAGTTTATCAGAAATTTCCTCATCATCGCTCATTTCAAGTTAGAGTCAGCAACCAGTTATCTTCCAGTTTTATCCAGGAATAAGGGGTCCCACAACGTTCAGTACTAAGTGCCACCCTATTTGGCGTCTCCGTAACCAGGTGGGAAGGAGCAGCAGTGCGTAGTACACGCTTCTTGATTAGACCGGGGTTCGAGCCCGTCACCACCAAATACGGAGGATGCGGAAAGGTCAGGGAATGACCACCGCATATCCCGGAGCAATATGGCCTTAGTTGCTAATGCTCCTAAAAACCAAATAACAAACAAACAAACAAAGCCACCCTATTTAATATAACAATGAACTCGATAAGACAGGATCTACCACAGACAGTATCCGCTACTTCTGTATGCCGATGATTTCAGTATCTCCTACCATTCGCCTAATATGCGAATGGTAGAAAGACAGTTGCAAGGTGGCATCAATAAAGTTGTAAAATGGTCCCAAAACAATGGTTTTCGCCTCTCACCACAAAAGACTGTCGGGATACACTTCTGTAGGAAGCGTAACCTACATCCAGACCCTGAACTTCACCTAGAAAATCAAATGATCCCAGTGGTTCGCAGTGTCCGCTTTCTTGGTGTGGTTCTAGACCAAAAACTTAAATTCCTCGAACATATAAAAGAGCTCCGGATTACTTGCCTTAAGAAGCTAAACATCTTAAGAGTACAGTACTATCTGGCACAACTTGGGGAGCCGACCGTTACACAATACTGCATTTTGTACCATGCATTAATACGGTCACGTCTAGATTACGGCTCTGTGGTCTACAGCTCTGTTAGACCAAGTGCCTTACGTTGACTTGATCCCGTACAACACAGTTCCCTTCGTCTTGCACTAGGGACAATTCGTACATCCCCAGTCCAGAGCTGAAGCAACTGAAACCTCTTTAGATCAACGCAGACAAATTCTTCTGTTAAACTATGCAGCAAAAGTCAAAGGGCAACGGGACAGCCCTACTCGGAATGGACTTTTCTCGCCCAAATGGGAGAACCTTTACAGAGCCTACCCATCTAAAAACCCATCAACAGGGATACGCCTGCTTTCTCTGCTCAGTGACTGGCAAATTGACCTTGACATGATACAGCCTACTGCTTCTCGTACAGTTACACCTTCGATGTCGCACATACCGCTGTGCGACCTTTCACTCACATCTTTGGGGAAACACACCTTACCCCAACAGAACATACTGCAAAATCATGCCGCATTGTGAACCCAGCACGCAGAGTACACGTCGACCTACACGGACGGGTCTAAAACTGACGCCAATGTTGGTGCATCAGCAGTTTTTCCCAACCTTACCATAGCCAAGAAACTCCCCATTGAATGCAGCAGCTACACTGCAGAACTCTGTGCTGTCTTCATAGCGTTAAATTTCACCTTATCAACAAATATATTGAACAGTGTTATCTATACAGACTCCATTAGTGCTATCCAAGCTATACAGCAGAATAAAAATCATGATAACCCCTTACTCATACAGATTTGGAATGCCATGACTAAGCTAAATAGGAAGAAACAAGAAGTCGTCTTTTGTTGGATCCCTGATCATGTTGGAATTTCTGGAAATGAACGTGCTGATCTAGCTGCGAAAACTGCTATAGATCCTATAGATCAACCGTTTAGTATACCGATCACAGACTACAAGTCAATTATAAAGAAACGGTGTCTTGAAAAATGGCAACACATTTGGCAACTTCAAGTCGGGAACAAAACTACTCCGTATAAAGAAACATCTGCAACCTTGGAAATCCAGTTTACGTGAAAACAGGCATGAAGAAGGCGTATCAGCCCGACTACGAATAGGCCATACACATCTTTATCTTCTTGAACGTACTGATCCACCACTGTGTACAAATTGCAAAGCTCAGCTCACTGTCCAACATGTACTCATTGATTGTCCCAAATAGTGACTGACAAGCTACGTTTACCTCATTTTTCCCAGGACGAACATTCCCTTCAGTATTGCTGACCTCCTGGCAAATACCCCACACGTGGCCAATTTTTTTTTTAATTCCTTAAACGGATACAACTGTACAACGCAGTGTGAACTTCAACAACATTTATATACATAAAGTGCATAAAAAATAAATGCACAAAGGCATAATTCCTTATGGGTTTAAGTAATTAACTATACAATATCGGTATACATAAACTGTGTATTTAACATCACCATAGTAAGGCGCATTAATAAACACTACAATAAGAGAACATCACAGATAAAAAAAAAAAAAAAACAGTGGCTGCACAAAGCGTTACAATAAAACAAGCTAAATCACGATCACATTTTTAAAAATTAATTTTATTAATATAGAAAAAACGAAGTTAAAATATCATTGAGTGAGTCAGGTTCACGGGGTATTCGCCGAACCTGGGTACAGTGGTTTATAGTCCCTTTGACTTCACCAATTGGAAAGTTTCACAAGATAGGAGTGCATCACTTGTTGAGAGAATGGGTGTGTCCATCTACTAGTCTTTTCAACGAGAGTGAGGTGCATTCTAAAATGGATGCGGTAAGCAAATTCAGACCTTCCCTCAGTCATGAGTCGAACCCTTTCAAGAATCAATGGCCCGGTCAAGGCAATCAAGAAGTTAAACCTCTGTATCGGTAAGTTCTCTTAGCTTCTCCACCCTACGACTTCTACTCTCGCAAAACTAGTCGAGGTTGATTCCTGGGCAATTTATTATCGATACAGTGTTTTCTGGAACTCTTCCCTTTTGGCTGTTCAGGTTTTCTAGATTAACCAGCGGAGGAAGTAGCGGGTCAGCTGTTTCTCCCGGCTAGCTTAAAGGATGTCATAAGTTTGTCCACTTGAGTGTCTCAATACGTCCTGTGATCAACTGAGATAGCGTTACATGGTTGCGTTTTACTTTCATTGCTTCCATGGGGCAACTTCCAAGTTTATGTATAAAATCGATCTAGAGATGGTATGTGGTTTCCCTGAAATTTTATTCAACCACTTTAAAAGCCAGTATGCAATGTTGAGGAGCTTCGTAAGGGGTGGGGGATATTACCAGGTATTGGGTACAGGCATCTTTGGATGTACCTAGCGATGAGTTTGGTATCGAATATTTGTACGTTTCTGTTCTGTTGTATTGTCCACATTGCTGCATACATTTTGGATTTGCTGTTGAGGTGTTGTTGGAAGCTTAGACCCCTCATCCCAGGCGAGATCGATACCATAAGAACATTGTGTACAGGAAAATCAGAATAGAAGGTATTAGTAGAGGCATATGATGCAAGAAAACAAGCTTATACAGCATCAGCCTAAAAAATAAAAAAAGCTTCCCATTTCCTCCATTTTCTCGAAAAGTTCCTCCTCGAATTTATTTAAGCTATCAACTTCCACAACGGACAATCGAAGTTTGTTCCAGCAATCAACCATCCGCTGGCTAATGGCAAATTTCCGCACATCCATTCTGCAACCGTATTTCCTCCATTTCAATTTATGCACACTCAAGTGCGTAATCAGAGCAAGAGGAGGGATCCGGTCAGCATTGAGCCTGCTCAAACCATTCAAAGCCTTAAACACCTCAATCAGATGACCTCGCAGGTTCCTAGTCTCCGGTCTTTGCAATTTGCAGAACTTAGTAGTTTTTGGTTGATCAACCCTTTGTTCCCCTCAACAGTTTCTTTGTCCTTCTCTGTACTCATTCCAGCAGCTCTACATCCTTCCTAAAATGAGGCCTCCAGACCTGTATGCAGTATTTAAGGTGTGGCCTGACCATTGCCTTTATACAAGTGAATAATGACGTCCTTATCCCTGCTAGAAAAATTCGTGTATGTCATTGGCCAGATTCCATGAGCCACTCTTGCAGCCTGTCTGCACTGCTCATAAAACTTCATATCTGACTGCACAATTACACCCCAGGTCCTTTTCACTCTCCACCACTGTCAGTGTAATGTCACGCAGTATGCATAAAACAAATTCTGTTAACAAAAAACATTTATTTCATTAATCCAAATCATATTAACATCAAAATATTTCTTTATTCGTTATTCCATTGTGTCTTGACTAAAGAGTAAGCAATTTACATAAACTCAAAGAAATATAATTCGGGTTAATAAGAATAACACGGTTAATTTAATGAAATATGGTAATGGTTAATGACAATAAAATTTGATACGGTCTTTAAGAACTGTACTTATTTATTATTATTAACACAATTATTATATTAAAAATATGCATTTTTAGGCCTTTCGGGATGAAAGACACACCTCCCAGCTAATCTAGATTACTATATTTAAAACTTCTTCTGCTCCATGAACTTTCGATCAAAAAGCTCTATAAAATCAAAAAAAAAAAAAAAAAAAAAATTTAGCAGAGTAAGGGGGGGGGGGTATATACTCCATTGCTCGGTAGAACTGAATACAAAGTGATATTTGTAGACCTAACAGCTAACTTCTGCCTTCTCTATTGTAGAATATTAACTGTAATATTTTAAGCAGCAAATATAGGCACGCAGCATTTGTTCTAATTACAGCGTGTTAAATGCCTTAGTCTCGATATCCAGCTTTTCCTACAAAACGAACAAAAACTAAAGTGCAAATTCGTAATGGAACGCCGGTTGCATTTGCGTACTTGCATTTATATTAATTCATGGAGTCTGAATGGGTGTACAATTCCAGCGAGCACAAGGCTAATTAAATTAGCGTGCATCTCTGTTCTGCTAGTTGAAAAATATTTACTTAATATAACCGTACCCTCATTAATTGAACGATATTACAAAGGTGCCCCGCTTAAAGACCACGTGCCTCTATCTAATTCCGGCAATTCTGCATTCCAACCAGACACTAAGGAATGTACGCGATATTCCGATTTGTTTTTGAACAGCAACATTCCCTGGCTTACAAATCTTCCTTAAGCGACCTCAACACATACAGTGTTCTTTTAATAATTCGTAATAGCTTCCAAGTAGATTCTTAAAGGAAAATTTATACCCAAAGTTCTTAAAAGATTATATTAAAAATACAATAACGGTGAACAGTGTGGAAACCTACTCGCGAAGCACTCGTTGCGCCATCTGGAACCTAGCGAGTAAACTAAATTTGCAACTGATGCTTCAGTGTGCTTATAAAAGTAATTAAAAAATAACCAGCGAATGTGGAAAAAAAATATTTTCCCACTAAAATATTAATCAGAGAACACTCATAAAAATTTAAATAAATGATAACACAGCACTTCGCGTGCTTTTTATTAACTTAAGAATTATTGTTAATTCCTGAGTGGAACTTGTATTTATTTTATTTATTTGTTATTAAAATAAATGCTGTTAAAGTGCTTCGTAGCGTTTTTATTAACTTAAAAATTTTAATTATGTAAGTTTTATTCATTGTTATTTCTTCAATTTAATAGGTTCTCTAATATTTACTAATTTTATTTTCGAAAAATATCTGTACATAAAAAATTTTCTTCATTTAAATAACACCATTTTCTATATATTTTTTATTTATTTAAGTTAATTAAATATATTTTGACTAATATGAATTTTTATTTTAATATTTAATAAGTATAATGTCTTCCAACACCATTTTTTTTCAAGAAAAACTTGTAATGCGAAACTTGCCTTTTAATGAGGTAGAGTTAGTAATAATATGCTAAGGAACAAAATGTGTTAAAGGATTTTTTTTGGAAAATGCTGATTGGCTCTGCCGAGTTAGATATTACAATGCACAGATTGTCAAAATTAACTATTATTCACATTTAACTGTTTCATTCTCCTAAATTTATGGGCTGTATCTACCCGAATAGATTGGTTGAAACATTCTTTTCAGTTATAGAAATTAAGATTTCATGCATATATTATTTATTTTTTATTACGTTAAAGACAAATTCACGGTGTAGTTCGATTAAATAGAATTTAAATAGCCGCTCATTTGTTTTATTTTAATATGTTGTTTATGTTAATATGCAGTACACTCATCTCTCGTTCATTGTAAGAATATCAAGAAATTTGCTACATAAAGCGAAATACCAAACATTTGGTTTTGAGTAATGAACGTGGACCGCTATTTTGATTTTTGCCAATTGGGTCATATTTACCCTCAGGCGTGAATCGCGAGGCCTTTTGTTTACAACAGTTCCTTTGATGTTGAAAGAAAATTGATATTATACTTTATAGGAGTATGATTAAATTTAATACTGCCCCATAATAACGCGATAGCAGTATAATTTATTATGAAGAAGGTGCAACTCTATTTTGTATAAATTATTTCGTACATCAGATAAAAATATTTAGATAGCTTACACAGTTGATAAGAGATGGCGCCACCTACCAATACATTAATATAGGCACCATGCAAAGATATCAAACGGAGATGGACTTGCGAGCCGTTCGATTGCTGTCGTAGATCATACTTGTGCGGCCTACGAGAGCTAGCAGATGCCATCCTCGTGTGTACCCAAAGCATGCGAGGATGGCATTACTGAAATTAAAAATGTGCTTAGTACTTTAGAATACTGTCTTTTCCAAAAGAAAGTATAATATCCTAACTAGTAAGTCTTGTAAAGATTCGTGCAATGTATTGACATTATTAATAAATGCTGCTGTAAATTTAATTCATAGCGTGTATAATACAATTTTATTGTGATATCGTGATGGTATTCTATACTGAAATTTAATGCATTACAAGTGTACAACATTTAGGCCATACATTAAACGTTTGAGCGCGCACGTTTCGCATCTCTAATGGACCATTCATATAAATGTCTTTAGACGCGTGGGGTTCAACCTATGTATTCTTTTACGGATAACTTAGTTTTTCTTTTCTTTTTTTTTTTTTTTACACAGGAATATTATTTCTCATCACGATGTAAATTGCAAAATTAACTTTTTATCCTTATTATAATCTACACTTGAATAAAATAAAGCATCTTATTTAATATTGATTTCGAGAAATTATTACAATTCACAAATATTTGAATTTTAAGTAAAAAAAAAAGCTTATTTTTCTGTTTAGAACTTTTATTTAGAATTTGTGATTTTTGGAAGGAATATTTGGGTATATATACAACGTCATATACTTCATATTGATATAGACCAAGGACAGCAAAGCCAAGTCTTTGCAGGATCTGTCAGATAAAAGAAAAAAAAAATGTTCGCAACCTTTAAACACTGTTACCATACTCATCTTTCCACAAAAGATGCCGATCTAATTTCCCCTTCAATTTTAGAAGAATGCAAAACTCGACAACGGAGATCTAGTTTGAGGTTCCCGAAGTCCAGTATAGTAATTTTTCCCTCCAGTAGTTTTTATTTATTTTCTCTAGTTTTGCTTACGATTTCAGTTCGTTTAATACCCCCCGCCCCGCCATACCAAATTCAAATTCCCCAGTACCTCACGCATCTAAGTTCTAACCCACATATTAGCGTCATTTAGCCACGCTTATCAAATGAAACGCACATATTTGAACCCTTTCAAAAAGCTCAGATGTCTTTCTTTAGATGGGGCCTCCACATTATAAAACACAATAATCCAAATACAGTCTCACATTGACTTTACCTGAGTCTCTTTCCTCAATTACATCCATCAGCTCTCCTCTATCCAATGTCCAGTTTATTCTCGGGTGTTATTTCCCATATGTTGACCCTTACATTTGGCAGCATTAAGATCTAACTGTCATTTCCTCGGTTATTCATGAAGCCTATCCAAGTCATACTGAAAAAGCTCAGCCTGATTTGCCTCGTTAACCTGGCCTTCTCATTACCCTGGCCTTTATATCATTTGCGAATTTCGCAACCCCTTGAAGGAACAGGGATACTGGTTTGATACACCTTGTTCCTTCGTCATTCAAGATCAGAAACCCCAGCACTACAGGGACTCCACATATAATTCTGGACCATTCTGAAGAATGAAAATTTAACAACTTTCTGCTCCCTTTTTCAGTCCCTAAACCCAATACGCTTCAGGCTGTACAGCAGGTTCCCAATGAGAGTATCATTTGTTAAAAGCTCAAATAAAAATAAAACTATTTTTCCTTCAAATTATATTAAGCATCTGTAGCTGTTATACACCATAGTTGCATTCGGATACAATTTTTTGTCTTCTTTTTGTTTTAGTTCCAAGGAAACCACCTCACCACGTGCGGGTAGTGCCCAGATCTTCGACATCTTTAAGAGTAACTTGGAAGGTAAGAACGTGCTTAGACAAAATTCTGACAATCGTTTTTTAAAAGGATGCTTAATGAGTACCACATTTCTCCATTTACATTTCTGTCATAAAAATATTCATAATAGTTTTCTTTAATAAAACGACCGAATATTTATTTACCGCTCGTTATATAAACAATATATACGTTAAAATATTATGCATTAAAATTACTATAATTGTATAAATAATTGATTTATTTTATTTAAATCAAATTTTCAGGCTCCGAAAGATGATTCGGAAGGAAATTCTATCACTGGTTATTACGTAGGCTATAAAGCTGTTGGGACGGAAGAACCTTATTTATTTAAAACCATTAAAGTTGCCAGCGATTTTCAAGAGGAGTGCTTACTGACGAATTTGAAGAGCTCTACCAAGTACAGTGTTATAGTGCAGGCTTTCAATGACAAAGGTCCAGGTCCACAATCGGACGAAGTTGTTGTAGAAACTCTAAAGCAAGGTACAGAGAACCAAATTATATTTTGCTTGTTTTTGATATTAGGTGAAAAACTTTTATATCACGCAAAACAAAATGTTGTTAAAAGAAAAATTGTCAAAAATTTTGGGCATTTTATTATTATTATTATTGTTTTTATTTTCTTTGGGGCGGAATCACATGAACACGAGAGAATTACTAATAGATAGCTACCAATCAATACGCTGCTTACAAAACGATTATTACCTTTGTTAAAACACAGCATCACTTTCCGGAAATTTTGCCAGTTCCTTGGTCATATGCACTACTCCTCTTCAAAATCAGAATGGACACCATGAGTTCTCAGGAACGGCAAAATGTATTAGTATTTGTAAAACGTCAAGGAAGTCCTAGGCGTTTCTCACTGGAAAAACAACAATCCTTACGTGTTTCACTCGTCACGCTGACACTGATTTAGCTGACCCTTCAGTTAGGTAATTTATTCCAGAGATTTGCAACTCATTGGCTACAGGAAACTTCCAACAATCCAGTCTGTACTTCCTGCCAGTAATGTAATTTGAATTCATGGCCCCTAGATGTGGAAACATTTACAAGCATGAAAATTTAAGCCTCTTCTCTGAAGGAGTACTGCTTAGCACTGGTTATTAACCACCCTCTTGACTTTGTGATAATTTCTGGAAATTTTGAAATCACTCACTGGTATCCCTTCGTCAATGCCATTTAAGAAAATCAGAAACAACGGATTCCAGCATCGATCTTTGAGGGACCATACTTTTAAAATTATTCCAATGTGAACGGTATATATTAATCACAACCCTCTGCGACCATCTCGCGATCCACCTTCCCTGATACCAACATATTCCAGCTTATACAGTAATCTCGCATGAGGAACTGAGTCAGATGTTTTGCTAAAGTCCAAATAAACGCATTTCCTGAACACAACTGAAGAGTGACTCAGAATATTAGCTAATTAAATCAGAATGCCATTTATATCTAGATGCTCCTGTATTTTTAATCATGGCTTCCACAATTTATTATTGATTATACATACTGTACGGTAATACTTAATTACGCTAGCTATCCTAGGCTGTACAACATTTTTTTTTTTTTTTTGGTTACTTTTGCGATTGTCATTACATTTTTGTTTTCAATAATTCCAAATTAAACCTACACAGTTTAATTTGGACGGTGGGAATGTATATAAGCAATTGGTACATATTAACAAATCTCACATACGGAGTAAGAAACTTGAATGTACATTATAGAGCATTTTTCTAATTTTTGTTATTAGCGAAGCAAATAAACTCTAATTGTGTTATTCATCACAGACCCTAAGAATGCAAACAGTATAATAAATTATCGCATAACAGACGCCATTACTTCTTTATTGAGCATGCGCAGAGACAGTAGTCAGCCACCATTGTTTTCAGGTGTCTAAATCCCTCAGGAAAATTTGATATTTTATTACAGCCTGTGATTAATAGAATGCTTCTAACGTATATAATTAGTTATACTAATATAATGAATAAAATTAAGATAATTTTAAATCATTGAGGCCATAAATTAATTGAATATATGTTCTACATATATTCAATTAATACAAGTAATATATTCAACACATACAAGGTGTTGTATGTTTATAATTCTGTGTTCTTCATGTTTGCTTCCTTCCCTTAACACTATGCGTACAATTGCGGTTCTTCTAAAGTCAACTGCACTGCCCTGATATATTGCAAGTAAGTGGCGATGGATCAATTTGGAGATTAGATGAAATATAAGTACCGAAGTGAATACAATAACCACGAAGACAGGAATATTTGTGCTTAGAATAATATGGTGCATTGTTAAGTGCTTTAAATGATGGGATGAAACATCCCTTTTGGCTGTCTCTAAGCTCTGGCTGTCCATTCCCACTACATCCGGGTCGACGAAGAATTCAAGACGTTCACCAGCCATGATGAATAATTCACTGCGATTCCTACTTTTTTCCTGTTTGCTGTTATTCTCTGGCACATTAGCAGCGGCAATTGAAAATAGCCACGGGTTGTTTTCATTACCCCGGAAGTGAAAGAGTTCCAGCTTACCCCCCTTTCTTTTCTGCAGATTAAATGTAGTGTCAGTTTTATTTAAATTTCCTTAAAATATAGTATACGTTAACCTATTGGTAAATTACGTCTAATGAAGATTATGCGTTTGTACTGCATTTTAATTCTATTGCTCAACTCGGCTTATCTTATACATTTTAAAAACTTCTCTTTTTATTTTAAGATCCACCGGGTACATCAACAATGAAGGTTCTTAAAACAACGCCCTCGTCCATTCAAATTACATGGGATACAGTTGGTCCAGTGGATGGTAAGTGAGCGTTTCTCTTACAAAAGCATTGTACTTAAAGTATTGCTTCATATTTTTAAATAACTGTTTGTTTTCTTTTATTGCTTAACGGTAATTACTCATACCTTTAATTTGGTAGTAAAATTGTTTTTAAAATTTTATTTTGTAGAAAGATATCCGAGAATGTGAGCTAATAAATGGGTTAATACTATAGTTTAAGTTCAGTATTCTTTAAAAAAAAAAATCACGTACAGTTCAGTACTTTAAATCTTACTGGGCAATACGCTGGGTTGGTCAATTTGTTATAATTCATTCTATTTCTCTCACGTGAAAATGCAATTTTGTACTTCTAAAACTTTTTGAAATTGCAAAATGAACTTCTTTATCTTTCTTCAAGGGTACCTTGCCTATTTAAAACAAGAAAATAACGATTGGAAAGAAGCAACGATAGCACACAACAAAGGAAGTTATGTATTCGATCATCTTCAATGTGGCACAGATTACCACTTTTATATAGTCCCTTATACGACTTTAGGGAAGGGGAAGCCGAGTGAAGTAGCTTCTGTCCGAACCAACGGATCTGGTAACTATGAATTCTAATCGCAGTGTTTTCATAAATTTAGGATATATTTCAGAAAATTAAATGCTGCTAAAAGTTAACCGAAACTATAATTTAATTCTGTACGTTTTTTTATCAATTTTCAGTTCCTGTTGCTCCTTCTAAGGAGTCCTTCTTGCAAAGCAATCTTACAACTGCTTCCATTAATTTGTCTGCCTGGGAAGATGGGGGATGTCCAATTACGCAATATGTGATAAGGTACAGAGCGCACTCAGAGCATGCGTGGACCATAGTAACTGACGGCCAACCTCCCGAAGGGTCTAAGGTCACATTGACTGGGCTGAGGCCAGGTCAGTGGTACAAATTAGTTGTCGGAGCGGGAAATGGTGCTGGTTTCAGTGAAACTGAGTACGATTTTTCCACAAGAAGACTCGAAAGTGGTAGGTGGAGTGTTTCTCTTTTGTACTTATCAGTCTTGATCCGTTCTGTGACAGCTGTTTTATTTTTTGATGTAATTGCTGACTTCAAGGAATTTAAAATGATAGAAAATAATATCATTCCAATGTCCGTTGGCAGCTAACGTGCTTTGTATTTTATATTGTTTTATATTTATATTGAGTTGGTAGCCAAATGAAAAGAAAGCTTGAATAAAGTTCGAAATGCCTGAAACAGAAACCATGCAAAACCATTTCTGTGTACAAATGGCTTTTATGATTTTTGTTAGAAAATTAGTTTTCCCTATGCATTATTTGCTTATACCAAATTTAATTTAATAATTGAAAACAGCTGTAACATATTCACGCAGTTATTTCTGCTATTTTTGAAAAAAATAAATGGGTTTGAGATAATTTAGTTAAAAATTATTCCCGAATATTTTAATCAGCTTAAATGGAAAACTCAATTTAGTTAAAGCTATGCACAGAATGCATAACTTTAACTAAACTTTAACTTTCGATTAATTTAATCAGTGATTAAATTCTTATTAGTGCGAAATTAAATATTAAGGAGATATCATCGTTTACATTTATTAAATCTTGTATGGTAGGAAACTCATAATGCGCTAATTTTATTTTGAAAAAGGGTAAATATAGATAATTATTTGAAACTGTTCCTTTCTTAATATCAAAGTAAAAGTACAGTATGTAAAATGTCACATCAGAACACACTTGCCCTTTGTAACGAGTTTCCCTGGTATTGCACTACTTTAGCTATATTACAACTTTGATTTTGTAATTTTAAATAAAATAGGTTTATAACACCACCCCCTGTTTTTAATTATATCAAGGGGATCTACAGAATTAATAACACTTCGTTAGGGGTCTGCAGTTCCAAAAAAGTCCAAGAAACAATGTTCAAAATAAAAATTAAAATAAATCTGACCTTTTTTGTTATCTTAACTTTAATAAAATTGAAATAACCACATTTTCAGTATTTCTAACATTTTTTTTTCTATGTACAGAAACATCTGTTCGACCAGCTGTCTCCGAATCCACCAGTATGGAACTGCAAAGGAAGGTGGCAGTCATAACAAGTGCTGTTTGCTCATCTGTGGTGTTGGTGGTTATTCTCGTGGCGGCCTGCACGGTTCTTACCAGGCGTCGCAGACAGAGACCCGATCTACAAGAACCTTCTGGTAAGTCAATTCTAACATTTTTCTGATCATGCAATGTAGAATTAAATGAATATGAAACCATTAAACTCCTTCGTAATGATACATCATTCTCATTATATAGAACCATACCAGAAGTTACTTCAGTATTTCACTACAAATAAAAGGCACTGCTCATTGGATCACGGTTGATGTATTTGACATGTAACTTTCCTTTTATTTTGTGGTTTATTTTTATTTCTCTGTCGAGACACCCATGAACAAAATATGGCTAGAAGGTATGGTAACATTATTTCAATATTTACAGGCTTATTTACAAATCCTTTCAATCTGGGTCTATGTTCAAATTATTAAAAACTTAATAGTACTTGCTGTGAAAAACCTCCTCAGAGTGTCCAACTGTGTCACTTTGCACTTGGGTTTGGTTCTTCCCCATTTATTCTCTGTCGTATCATCCGTAGGTGAGTGATCCAACTTTTCACTTTGGGCACATCCAGTCTATCTGTTAATAATTGTGCCAAAGTTAAAATGTTTCTTTTTAATGATAATTTGCATGTCTTGGTTAGCATAGGGGACCGCTCTTGAGATGGTGAACGAGTTACCGGTTATCGTCAGTGCTGGGATAGAGATGTCAAAGGCTGCTGCTACATCCAAAAGATATGTTAACCAACAACAGTTGGATAACATATCTTTTGGATGAAGAGACGAAGTATGTGAAGCAATATTTGCATATATAGTATTTCGTGTGCAAGCGCCCTATAATTAATAAACTAATCGGATTAATAAACAACAATAAAAATAGTTTAATGATTTAAACATACAACGTGCATATTAGTTTACTCTTAGAAGTGACTCACCCTCAATCTACACACTAGGAACTTAAAACTCCAGAAGTTGATGGCTGTAGATTGTTAGAGGCATCAGACTTTTTTTTTTTTTTTTTTTTTTTTTTGAAAAAAGATCTCTAAATGATTCTAGACTCACTCTCATTCAGGACTTCCTTCTGGAAACAAAGTTGGTAAAAATCCATTCATCATTGCTAAAAGGAAGATCTATCTGCTTCTGGGTTATCCTCCAAGGCAAGTGGAGGATATCTTTGCATATCTTGAAGCTCCTTCCTTTTCTGCCAATGCTTGAAGAAATCCTTCAGTGTTGAGGTAATTAATTTATTCTTTTTTTTCTATTTCTTCATCAGGTAACTACTCTGAGGCCTTGAATTTATTCATTTGAAACCAGATCTTTGGTGTTTTGTTTTCAACATACGCTACCAATATTTTTTTTTCAATATCACAGGCAACTAATTCCAAGCTTAACTGGTTATCCAGCTCAACAATCCGTTCTTACGTATTTTTCCAGTGTTTCCTTTTGGAATCCAAGAAGAAGCACTTCTCTTCAGCAACAGGTTCAAGTATAACATCCCTCATGCAACATTCGTACAACAGGAACTGGCTTCATCACAGGAGAATGAAATGTTTCCTATTGCATTCTTGGCATCGAAGCGTTTCCAGAATCTTTTAAAGTGGGTTCGTTAGTCCACCAGTAGTTGTAAACCGTTTAGCAAATACGATAATATCGTTTGAAATTAGCAATTACATTGTGATCCATTGGCTGTGAGATTGATTTCATACTGTAGAAAGAAGTTGAACTTAAATTTTCTCCGCTCTGTAACCCACATTTTTGTAGGAGACCCTTTGCTATTCTTGCTGGTTGAATCGTCGTTCTTTGGACCTTTTAAGAAATTTAATGGCCTTTCTTTAAATGAGGCTTCCAGACTTGAACACGATGTTCCAAATACGATCTTACCACACCAGACCTTGATGTAAATTTATCCAACTAGCCTTTATTTGCCGGAAATTTCGTTTGTGATTTTTGTTTGTCCACCTTGACATTGTCGAAAGTATTCTTAGCATGCTGCTTTATCAAAATGGAGTTCACATTACCGCTTGCTGAGCAGAAATCCAAATGAATAATACCTTCTCCATTTTCAGCAACGTATTTTCTCTTGTTCTTAAACGTTTAATTGTCAGTCACTGCTAATTTTGAAATATATTTATATTTTTGTTTATCAGTTACAATTTAATTTTTTTTTACTATTTGCAGCGATATTTCATGTTCGCGTCCTATAAGGACTACTCGTTTGCCAACCTCAAAAGCAAGCAATAATTTTCAGTTTCTTTTCCAAAGTGAGGACTACCCTTTGCTTCTTTGTTTTCTCATTTGACTTCACAAACAAAATAAAGCAGTTGTTTATAAATGCAGACTAACAAAGAGACAAAACTGGCAGAAACCCAGGAGTGTTCCATGCAGACTGACGTTGCTGGGCGACTGGAAGTTACAAAACGCTTGAGAGAGGTGAAGGCATGGCGATAGATAAGACAACTAACAACAAATAAGAGAATAATGGTGTTAAAAAGTGAATTTCAGATATAGAGGACTCACTGTACTCAAACGTCCAAAAAGATTTTCTTTTCCAGGCCATCTGCTGCAGGGTTTCCATCGAGACAACTTAGGCCACGAGATATAGTGTCTCTAAGTTGCTTGTATACTATAATCGCTTTGTCAGTTTATCGCCCTTGTGGGTAATACAATTGATATGATCACTATCCGCCCCACACCGGGTGTAAAAGACCTGAGTTTGAATCCCGTCAATGACCCGAGGAATTTTTATGGGTCTTTTTCACAACATGGCTGAGTTAATCTGTCTCGGGCGAGTGTAACGTGTTTTTTTCTTCCGGAAACTCTGCTTTTTCGTCTAGCCAACAGCATATCGACCACAGAACACACGCAATTTACAGACAAAACCCTATATAACAACAATAGCATCCCTCCCCCAACAGAGAACAACGTAGATGGCGCATTCTCTTGCAATTAAGAGATTTCCACCTCTCTTCGCGGAATGCCACATCACCTCCACAGTCAAGATGTTCACTGGAATGATCAACCCCAAAGCGACACCACCATTGTCGGTCAGTCCTAACAGGCTTTTGTTGACCGACAGGTTCCTCTCAATTTTTGTTACCAACTCTTCACGTCCTCGACTGCGACTACAGAAAGTTTCTGTCAGACAAAAAATATGGTCGGAAGATCCTGGACAGTTTACTTTTATCTAACATAATCTTTGGGCAGTGATGGTGGCAGTTCTGCGTTACTCTACTTTAATCTACTTGAAAGGATGTTTATATCAATTGTTGTTATTACCATTTTCGTTCAGTGTGTGTGTAATTCAACTAATTTACACCTGATAAGAGTGTGGCCAATTATCTTGATGGACACTAACCTGTCAGGTCCTCTGTTATTTTTTGAAACTCCTGGCTTGAAGGGCATATTGCGAGTGTAATTTAATTTATTTTTCTTGTCTTCCAGGAGAAAGAAGAAGCATCGACATTCCAAAGGCAGAAACAGTGGCTCTCAGCGGATGGGAAAAGAGACCGCGAGACTCCAGAAGTACACAATGCCGAGAGTCCCTCTATCTTTCGTGTCCATATGCTACTGGCAGGTTATCTCAGTTCTCTGCAGATGTGGAAACGGACAGCGGGTTAGTCCACAGTGGGGGTGTGCCCTCTTTCGGGAACGAACATTCGTACGATGTGCCTATTCATTTGCTTAAACAACATTAAACACATAAAATGCCGCTAGAGAAGATTTTTTGTGAGGACGATAGCCAGCAAAAAGATAGTGTCGTGTACATAAAAACTACAAGAGGAGGTAACTTCCCTACAAGCTGTATAGATGTCGCTGCCTGCAGTCCATGTGTCTGTTGCTCGAATTTTTTATTCCAACGGAAATTGAAAGATAAAACAAAACATTCTCATTCCTGTAATTTATTCTTCGCCAACATATTTTGTAAATTGTAGAGACATAGAGTGTGTGTGGAGAGAACGAAAGAGGTGCGCCAGTGTTATACATGACATTATGAAGTGCGAGTTTAGAGTGCCGATGTGTTCTGGTGATCGGTTTTATATTTCACTAAAATGAAGAGTTTTAAATACTGTGAGACGTGTATCAAATAAACCATTGACTTTTATCATCAAATGTGCCATTATATTGTGAAAGTGAACTATTTTCTTCATTTGCGTTGTTTACTTTTTTTTTTATAAATTAAACTGCTGACACGTACTTCATTTAGTCTTCGTTTCAGAACAAATACTATTTCGCATCGGCGCAAAGTAGAATACAAACAGTTTTTTTGGAGTAATTGTTATTCAGGTAAAAGCACGCAATTGTGCATACACTAGAATAATTAGCACTCTATTGTGTTTTATCACGGAATCAGTGGATTACATTAATTTTCGATTGCTTGATTTTTAACAAACAGAATGCAAATAGCCATTGTGAACAATACGTATAACTGGGAACTAAAATTAGTTCAGTGTATGCGCTCCGCAGAATTATAAACTATAATAGCTCTTTTCTTTTTAAAGTTTCATCAAAATGTACTAATAATCACACTGACTTAAACTTCCCTAGAATTATCTAATTAAATCAAATACAACTTTGGAGTAAACAAACTACACATGATGGCCGTTATAAATCTGGGCGTTCAATTTAATCTGTACACTCTAGTGTAATAGAGATAATAGTCCCATTATTCCGTTTAAAACCCATAAGATCATAAGAATATTGGGGTATATGTTAATCCCCGAAACAACTAAAGCTATGAGGCGTTAGTATATTGTGTCTATAATAGGGTGTATTCGTTCATCGATTTTGCTGGATGAAAAACCCGAGTTTTCGAAAACAAAACTCTCCCGACTAACTCAGCCACGTTGTGAAAAAGCTTATAAAAATTTCTGGCCTCAAGACGATGTGGAAAAGAACTAGGTTCAACTCCGTCAATAACAGGAGGAATATTTTTCGGTTTTTTTTTTTTCAGAGCCTGGTGACTAATCGGTGTCAGGGAATCAACATAGTTTTTATTCCCAAAACTCGGATTTTTCGTTCAAAATAAAAACAGAAAAAATCAATCGAAGCATACAAGTATTTTTCATACAGAATATACTACGGGTAGCATACTCTGTTTTGTGCATGCTACTGTATGTTTAAGCAGTAAACTATTATTGTGTGGTTTTAATTCAGAAACTATTGTTACACACACACACAATGGCCAAAAAATTAGAAACCTATCCAGTAGAGCCACTTATTGCCTAAATTTCAGGCCATACATGTCGTGGTATGGACTCTACTAGGTGTCTGAGGGAGTTTAGCTCCAGATTTGACCATTCTTTCATCAGGATATTTGCCAGCTGTAGTATTGTGGTCGGTAGAGAAATCCAAAGCCGAAGTGCCCTTTTCAACATTCCCCAGACATTCTCAATTGGATTCAGATCTGCAGAATTATGCAGTTAGGGTAGATGATCGAAATCTTGCAAATGTTCCTCGAACCATTCATACTCAATTTTTGCGGGGTGGTCGCAATCCTGGTAAAAATGAAGTTAGTCCTTACCACAGAAAGATATTTATTGGTGGTAACACACAACCATTTAATGGCATGAGCGGACCCATTATGTACCAAGAGAACATACCCCATACCTCCATTCGTTTGAGTGGTCGGCACAAGACAGTCTGGATGCATAACTTCATGAAGTCCATCCCACACTTTCACCTTACCATTGGTATAACTTGAGACTCCTCAGACCACATAATCTCTTTCCAAAGTCTCCAGTCTTAGCGTTAGCGGTGCCATTCCAGTCGAATCTCTCGATTTTTTTTACAGAAAGAAGTGGCTTTGGTATAGTATGACTACCAGATACTAGATTCTCTAACTGCTGCCTCATAGTTCGGTTGGAAGCGGTTCTTTATATGCCTAAATTAAAATTTTCAGTCATTTGCTGCACACTGGACCTTTTACTCTGAAGCACAATCCGCTTTTAAACACCTGTGGTCTCATATTTGAGTACCGAGTTTCTGCCAATTTCTTGCTTTCAGAACTTCATTCTCCTTTCGTCTTCTACTCATTGTGGACTTTTGAGATGGCTGCTTTCGACATACCAGTGATTTCCTTTTACTGAATTGTGAATTTTGCTAAACGTGCTCCAACAGTAACACCTTTCTGAAATTCGGAACCATCACCAGTCTTCCCCATGACCAGGTTGATTAAGAAGTACCAGCAACGCGTATAGTATTTATCTGATGCCACGGACATTTGATCACACCATGTGACAACTTACATTTTCATATTGTAAGTTTAATTAACCATTGATGGCAATCGCAAAAGGTTTCTAATTCAGTGGATGTATATCGATTTTATTTTAAATTAGAAAGCAACTTCCCGAGTGGGCCTTATTAGCCAATTTTTTTAAGTTTGAAGAAGTTTCCCAAAAGCTACGTCTTAAGGAGGAATGAGAGCTTTAAGAAAGTTTATGTGAGAATGAAATATAAATTTAGCAAAGAGTACCCTACGACTTTTATAACTGAGAACCAATTTAACCGACTGAGAACCAATAAGAAGCGTAAGATTAAATGGAGAGAGAAATATGAGCGCAGTTATCATATTTAGTATGAAATGCAAAAAGACTGAAATAATGAGTGACTGACCACAGCAGATAGCATCATTACTATGCGAGTTATTCAGCTGCACATCCTCCTGTGATAGGGGGATACAGCCCATATTTCAACATCATCAGCATGAGGGGCGGTTGCATAAGCAGTAAAGGTGGGATTAAGGTGGAGAAGGGGAGGGCAGAAAGAGTGTTGCTCTGATGAATGCTATCGGATACTTTTTTAATTAGAAAGGAATCTTTGGAAGAGAGATTGCCTAGGGTTTTCCCAAAAGGTGAAGAAGCTGATGAGTAAACAGTACCGAATGCAATCGATGTAAACCAGGTTGCTTTAATCCTTGCGGTTTATTGTATCAGATGCAAGGATGGTAGTTTTGAGAGAGTTTTGGCGCTAGACACGCCATTTTTCCCATAGCAAATGTAAGATAACAGTATTAACAAATATGTAATATTAATATTACCCGAAATCGAACAAGTGCATAGCATCATTTTAGTTCATCACCTAAGTAGGTGAAATGGCATCGTTTTTGTATCTCATATTAATGCCTTCACAACGAGTTGCCCCGATATTGCACTACCTCGAATAAGCAACGTTCGCCAGTGGGAAGAGAAGACATTCATTTGTTGATTGGGGGACCCCAGGGTTTTCCCCATTAGCCGGGGAAGAGAAGACAGCACCAAGTTCGTTATCTCATCAGCATTTGGAGATAGTTGTAATGTGGGCTATATTGGGGGCAGCAATGTCACAATGCATACCAGCCAACCAACCAAACATTTTTAAAGTAGAACGAGTGCTAGGTCAAGAAGGGCAAAGAAGAAAGCATGTGCCAAGGGAATCTGGAAATCTCGTGCTACCAGGAATATTCAGGAACTTCGGAGAAAATGATTTTTTTTAATTGCCGAAAGATATTTTATTTTTCACTTGAGTTAGTATTAATATAAAATAAAAATAAAATCAACTACCTATTTGACTTTATCCTCACGTAGGTGTATATTCAGCTAGCTTCTGAATTTCCTCAACTGCCCTTAGAAATACTACTAAAGAGCCCTTTCTGAAATCTAGTCTAAATGTCTGTTCCCCCCCCCCGTTATTTAAATTTATCATCCATAGGTCTAGAAGCATTTGCAACAGTGAAAATTTCACCTTCGTTCATTTCTCTTTCACCTATCAGAGGCTTGCACGCCTCACTCAGACCTCTAAGGTGATTTTATCGAGATGAACAAGGCTCTGTAGCCCACATATTCGAAGTCTTTCCTCATATCTCTGCAGTGGTAGCACTACAATTGACAGGTGTAAACTTTCTTTTTAATTTCTGGAAAACCTTTGTGGGTTACGTTGAATTCTGCCTGGAGTTTTCCAATATTTCATCTTTTCTTAATGGATTTCAGTACTCATTTCTTTATTCAAAAATGTTATTTTAAAAAAAGCTGTCTTTTTATATTTTTAATTAAAAAAACAAATTGGTTGGTTGTTGTAGTGCCTGAAACCCTATACAACAACCAACCTTTTAAGCTATAATTCTCGAAGTGTATTCATACGCCGATTGAAGAGAGATGATCCAAAAGTAATGCATATTTTGTCAAATACATAATAATAAAAATGATGAACTAGTGAGTTACATGCACTGAAAAATAGTAACAAAAATGGTGGTGCTCAACGCAATCACGCTATAACTCTCGGAAAAACGATAAAAAGTAAAGCAAAAGGCACCCACTAATTTTTTTTAATTAATAAGAAAACGCCAGGAACTTTTTTACTCAGTGGCTGAGTTAGTCAGTCTCAGGCATAAATAGCAAGGTTTCTTCCTCCCTCCTCCCCTTCGGAAACTCTGGTTTTTCATTAAGCAAAACAGGCAAATCGACGAGAGATCACATGCAATTTATCGATTTTTATCTCCAACCAACAATTAATGGGGACTCTTTTTTTTTTTTTTTTTTTTTTTTTTTTTTCCGAAATGCATCTCACAGGTGTAGCGCTACGGCAGCGGGGATGGCGCCCTTTTCTCGACCTCATCAGGTGAGTTGCACGTCTTTGAACCCTTTCAAGAAGCTCCTGACTTTTAGTTAGCGCGTTTATGATCTCCCTATCTCTACAAGCAAATGTTCAATAAATCGTCTATAGGATACCATCAACCCCACCTGTCTACACCGCCAGCAGAAATCGCATCCTTTGGTATTGTTACTCCTAAATTCCTTTCTTCCTCTGCTCTCTTTAGTTCAAACCAACAAGTGTATAAGTTATTTTGGAATTGATTAATTGTAAGTCCTTTCATTTTGTTACCTTAAAGTAGCTGCCAATTTTCTGACGATCCTTTTAGCTTGTTCGATAATCTTGAAGGAACGCTGCTTGGCATTAACCATTCTTACAATCTTTGTCATTCTGAAAATTTTGACATCATGCCATCTTTCTTAAATGACATCTCACTTAAATGACACCACTCATTTAAGAAAATCAACGGCAACAGTTTGGGGAATCCCTCTTCTAACATTAGCCCAGTCTAAAGAAGAACTATTAATGACAACTATCTTCCCCCTGCAGCCTTCCTGTGATCCATCAAAGGATTTTACCTGTGATCTCAAAACGTTCCAGCTTATATAATCTATCCCGTAGAAATGAATGAAATGTTTCTCTGAAACTCAAGTAAACAACGTCGAATTTATTTTCTAAATCCAGCTTAACCAGATTAGTTAAACATGATTTTTTCATTTTTTCATTACATTGCGACTTAAATGATCATGTATTGCACTCTTGATCATTGCCTCCACGATTATTTTTTCATTTACAAACCATGTTGTGGTTTCTTTAGAACTACATTGCGACTTAAATGATCATGTATTGCACTCTTGATCATTGCCTCCACGATTTTCCCTACCACTGAAGTATTAGTAACAGGACAATAGTTACCCACTTCACTTTTAAAACCGTCCTTATGGGTAATCGAAGGGAATCTTTCCTAAGTCAAATGGGATTCAGGAGAAATTCTTTTGTAGCTATGTTTAGGAATGTTGCTTTTGCTACAAATAGACGCACGCTTTTTTACGTAATATGTAGATGTATGACGGAGTAAGTCAAATCTTTTATACGTAAAAGAAACACCTTTCGAAACGCACTGATCGATATATAATCTAATATATAAAAGAAAATAGAAAGTGTAAGAACAAACTATAAAAAGTAAAATTGTGTGAACGTTGAGTGAATGAAAGTTATTATTAATTGCATGTTCTATCTTAGCCTCTTCACTGGACAGACTGATGGCTATGCAAGCCCTCAGGCGCCTCATTGTTATCCAAGCTGACACCACGCTGTAGCTTTTCCTAGCTGGCGTGGTGTGGGACACTGACACTGGCCATTAGGGTAACCCCCAGGCCAGTGTGGGACTGAGCTGCAAAAAGCATGCTCCACCATAGGAATCTCTCTCTCTCTCTCTCCTATGTTCTTTTATTCCTCCCACCTGGGATGGTTGAGTCTCCTTCCTCCAATCCCCTTTCCCCCACCGTGTGTTGGCCCTGGTGGTTCACCCCACCACCCAATTTCAACTCCCACCTTCTGGACCAGGATGGTCGTCCTGTACCGGTCCCCTTACAGTCCCCCTTTTAAATCAGGTGAGTGCCTTGACACTGCCCCCTCTGTTCTCTACCCCTTTTATCCCACCCCCTTCCTATCTCCTTTCTAATATTTTTTGGCTCTCCTTGGATAACTAGGCTTCCGCAGGGTTCACCCCATCAGAGCTTTCTTCTCTCCTAATGTGTCCTGGCCCGCCTCCCCGTGTCGGTGATGGAAACTGGGGTTGTTAGTGACTCTCCACAGCCTCCCAGGCTAAGTGGCCAGACGAACAAGGCAACCCACACTAATACTTCAAAAAACACACTATCACACACCCTGGCCTTATGCAGAGTATTGTATTCTACACAGAGTAAAAACTCGGAGTTGGGGGGGGGACCCCCGGTACCGCCAGACAAAAAATACTGTCATTGTGATTGACATCTAATCAGGAAATAACTTATGTAATTATTTACCTGTGTATTTATTTATTTATTTGTAGTGTGCGGCATTCTCAAGGTCGAATAAATCTCACTATGTAATTATTTACCTGCGTTCACATAGGACACTTAGGAAAAGGTCTTTTGCTTCGGGTTCCATAATGCAAGAGGAATATTGTTGCATCCCAAAGAGCAGGACTAAAATATTTCACTGAAATATTTACAAATATTTAAAATATTTACAAAATACTAAATTACTGTATTTACAAATATACAATATTCATTAATATACAAAAAACGTTACAATGGAACATCAAATTTTAGACAGAGAACCAGGTGCACGAGGTTAGTGAACGTTATGGAGGCAGTTGACAATAATTAATTGCATTTGTAGTGACGTAATTGCCTCGCCCTCTTCTCCCATTGGCTCCGATAAATATCACTGGGAGAAAAACCTTTTTAACGTATAGAGGGATAACACAGAAAAAAATTCAATAATCTACATATTTTGTTTAACAATAATTTTTTTCAGACAACTTTTTTAAAATTTTAAATAAGTTTATATTGAAAAAATATATATATAATAATAAACGAAAACATACTGGCAGGTTTTGTGAAAAACATGGTTACCCAGAAATAATATCCGATCTAGTAAAGTCAATGTTTTTGGATTCTGTTCAGCTCAGAATGCCAGAGAGGATGCGTATTTATTTATTTGAAACTTGCAGTCATTATAATTTTTATACAAAGAAAGATAATTTGAAATCAAAGAGAGTACGCTTTTTAATGTATGTCTGCGTTCATTTTAAAGAAAAGTGATTCATAAGAAAATTTACTTTGTGTTGTATAAGTTATTTTTTTTATTTTTTTATTTTTTCTTGGAAGTAATTTGCAACTCTTAATTGTCATTGGTTCTACGGTTTCAGGTTAAGTTTTATTTAAAATCGTGTATTGACTACTTGTTTTCTTTCTTTGGATAAAAAGATCGATTTTCATTTCTAGTCGAGAGGGCTGTCTGAAAAATGTTTCGAACTAGTAGAAGGGACGGTAACCATGATTTGCCCTCCCTCAAGCTAGAAACCACGGACGAAACTTCGATCCCTCCCCCAAAAACCCCAAACACCTTTTTGCCCGCAGTCGGTGCCCATGGGAAGAAGATTCAAATATATTAAAAGAAGAAATAAAGCGCTCAAGTCTCTTTCTTCAGATCCAAATAATTCAGAAAGAAAATTGCAGTTTTAAAATGTTCAGTTCGCAATCTTCAATCGAGAAATTATTTTGGACTGTTTCATTACTATTAGATAGTGACAATGTTTATTTAATTCGAAATAATTAAATCCGAGGGCTTCGCATGGATACTCAACCAACCAAATCCTCTGGCCCTCAAACTACATTATCTTTGCAATGAAAATGTGAGATATATTTGACATTCCGTTATACTCCGCAAAAGATTTTATACGTTTTATTCTTCATTACAAATTCTCGTTGAATTTATGGAGGATGTACATTAACACCTTCTTTTAAAAGGTTTACCACAGTTTCTTAGTTGTGAAAGAAAGAAATTGAACGAAAATGAACAGCTCCTTTCATGCATGTTTTAGAGCTAGAGATTGTAATCACCTGACAGTTATTGAAGCACAAGTTTATGTATTAATTCTAACCTTTAATCCTTGATTTTAATCTTCTTGATTGAAAATTAACTTCAGTTTATTATCAGGGCAAAAAAGACATGATGTGCGCTCAGTAAAGGAGTTTTACAATAGCATGACAATGAAAACACGCATAGGTCTCATAAAATCATTGGAATCATTGAAAAACTTGGATTTGAAATCATTCTTCATCCTCCTTAGGATGACATTTAACATTTGGGGAATAGTAACCCAAGGATAACTTACTTATACACTCGGTGAAGTTGAATTGAAAACAGTAGAGGAAGATAAACATTTGGAAATTACGATCTAAGCAAAAAACAACAATTTGAACAGTACCAACAGGAGGGTCCATGGTGTCCAATCCATAATTTATGGAACGTTTGCTTTAACAGATATCGAACTCGTAATGCCACTGTTTCAAGGCAATTTTAAGCCCACACTGCAATAGTGTGTTCAAGTATTCAATTCAAAGGTCATCTGGATAGTACTTTCGGGTAGGGAAGCGCATAGGATGATAGGATTCATTTCCTTTTTATTTATTTTTTATTTTATTATTATTATTTTATTTATTAATTATTATTATTTAGTTATTTATTTATTTTTTGTTTTTATCATTGTTTTGTTCGAATTTTTTTTTTTTTTTTTTTTTTTTTTTGGCTGGTGCAGCATAAGCCATAGGCTTTCTTGCACCATACGGCCGTTACTAATACTAATACTAATAATACTAAAGTATAGAGGTCACACCTAAAAAAAAAAAAAGACACAGAGCTTCCTGGAAGGGACCAAGATGGGCAGCTAACTTGGTGAGATTGGCAAAATGATATCTATATGAGGGAGGAAGGAAGGACGACTTCAAATGTGTGGGTTACGAAGATTGGCAATCAGGCACCGTATAAGGGACCTGGTTCAGGTCTATAAGAGAAAGAGGGAATAGTAAAATGAATAGGGGCGAAATTTTCACTGTCATAATGATTCCAGAACTAGGGCCATAAATTCGCATTAGTTGGAAGTGGTTTAGACTGGATTTTAGGAAATTTTCTTTTAGCTAGAGAGTTGCTAATTACTGGAATAAATTGCCTTTGTGGGTGTAAAGTTTAAGGAAATTCAGATGTCATCTGGATTGTTTCCTACTTGAGGAGTGAAATGAGTAGTTATTTTATTTATTTATTTATTTGGTAGGTGGTGCAGGAAATGCCCGCGACTTCTTTGCATTATATAGCTAATAATAACTGTCTAATCTGGCTGTTTTGAATTTCTGGACATTTACAGAGCCATTTCAAAGGGCATGGATATCCTGTCGACAATAAATGGGATGGATTATTTTTTCAATCATTGACTGTTTGTAATTCTTTATTTTCTAGTGACTTACAAAATAATTCCTTCACAGTAACACAATGCACACAAAATTTAAGATTTATAATTTGTTTCCGGTAGTTGCAGAGAAATTTTTAAAAACAAATCGATTAAGTCCTAATTTTATTCTTACAAAGTCGACTACGAAGCACAAATTTACCCGAATTACTGGAAGATGATAATTGCTAATAGAAGAGAGATTTGTCCTTCAGTTTTTTTCTCTTTTGTTAATTTCTGTTTCGATAATATTAAGAACGGATTTTGTTTCTGAAGAAGAGAAGAGAACAAAAGAGATGAATCAACTTTCCACAGTTCCGAAAGTCTGCTATGAAATTTCTGCCAATAAAGAAGTGCAGAATCGCAGAGCAGATTCAGTGTTTCTTATTTGCCTTGCGAACTTTCAGGAAGCTTTAATCAGCAAGATGTTTTGGGATCCAAGTTCATAACCACTCCCCTATTACTAACTTTTCAAAATGAATTACTCTTATTAATAAAGGCTTGCACTTACTATTACGTACGGTAAAATCTTCTCCAAATTCAACGTATACAAAGAAGTTATAATATTAGAAAGATCAATAAAGCTCGAAACCTTTATTCAGTACAGCCCGTACACGGCATAAATTCCACAAGGTATCCAATGTAGTCTAGCTCCCGATTTGACAATTCTCTCATCGGGATATTTGTCAACTGTTGTTATGTGGTCGGTAGAGAAATGCTAAGTCAAACTGCCCTTTCCAACATATTCCAAACACCTTTCTCAAATGGATTCTGATCTGGTGAATCAGGATATATGTTGGAATTCTTGGGAATGTTCCTCGAACCATTCAGATACAATTTTTGAAAGGTGGAGAGCTGCGTTGTCTTCTTGGAAGAATTCGTTGCAATTCAGATAAAAAATCCTCATTGTAAGGTGAAGTTGGTCCTATACGACAGAATGATATCCATTGCAGGTAACACGACCTTTAACATCATAAGCAGGCTCAGAATACCAACAGAACCATTCCGTATCAACAGAAAACGCCCCATATCATGATACCTTCTCTTGTATCTTGAGTGGTGGACGAAAGACAGTCCAGATGAAGGGCTTCATGAGGTACAAGCCACTCTTTCAACCTACCATTGGCGCAAAAAGTGTAAATCGAAACTCTTCAGACCACATGTTCATTTTCCACAGTCCACTGTGCCTTAGCTTTGGCAGCTCAGCTCCAATCGAATTTTTAGACTACCAGATATTAAATTCCCCAACTGCTACCGTATAGTTCGGTCGGAAATGGATCATTGTTTTGTTTGCCTCGTTCTTTGAGTCCCGACTTTCTTCCTTTTAGTGTTAAATTCTTCTTTCTCTTCCACTGACTGTACTTTGAGATGGTTGCTTTTAACACACCAGTGACTTCCTTTTTTCTTCTGAATTGTGGCTTCTGCTAAACATGCTTCAACAATAACACCTTTCTGAAAATCGGAGTGATCACTCGTCTTCCCAATGACCAGATCGATTAAGAATTCCCAGGAAAAAGCACAGTAATTAGACGCCAATTGCAAAAGGTTTCTAATTTTCTTAGCCAGTGAGTGTATTTAAATAAAATAAACATACGCACAGTACAAATAATTAAACTTCAAATAATTAAAATAAAATATTGGAGCAAAAAGACCTGCTGCTTAATTGCATCGAAAGACAAAAAAGAGAATGAGCTAACGACAAAATTTAATTTCCATGCAGGATTTACTGACCTACACTCCAAAAGATAAGTTCTACTTAAAAATCATAAATAATTGCGCTAACTTATAAATAGGACATATCAAAGGACTGAAGTCCGTGCCAGTATAGTGGTGTGGTCACTGGGACCCCTTTTGGAAAAGTTCGGGTTCGAGTTGGGTCTCAGATCGAAGAAATTTACGACCACCTTTGCGCTGTTTGAGTTAATCAGATTCAAGCGAAAAGTGTGGGAATTTTTTTCTTTTCCACAGATAGGCAACTCATCCGTGAACACATGCTGGTACAGATCCGAATATAAACGCATGGTAAAACCACTGCAGTGTCCTGTATAAAATTCTCTGGATTAAGGAAGCCCTTAGGGACAGGACACCTGCATCAATTTGATATTCTCCCTTTATTGTAAGGTGCAAAAGGGTATTGTAAATTCTGACCACCTGTGTGGTCAGAATATACAATACCGTTCATGGCACTAAGCCAGGGGATATATCTTCATCTGGAACTCAAAGTGTCCAAGTTCACATTGTCTTTATCATGTATTATAACTAAAAAATTTCCCTCAATCCGATTCTCTATTCTGAACTAAATTTCCGAGAGGGAAGGAAAGATGCAGTCCTTCCCGACTAAATCAACCAAAGTGAAAAAGCAAGTTCATAATGTCACAGACTGGCATGCTGAGTTTACAGAAGGGGTTTATCCAGCATGCCATCTATGGAAGGCGTCACAAGAGGGATTTTTATGCACCCCAACAAGCTGCCGGTATTTCCCTAATTGGTGCCAACGGTGTGTCGACCGGAACTAGCATGAGTCTCACCCCTACCCACGAGATGAGACACACCTTATTAGTGCATGTTTCCATGGGTCCTTCATTTTTGACGATCGCGAACTCGGTTTTATAATTGTTTAATATCAGATCGCAATTTGTCCAGTCTGTGCATTATTCAGGTACAGTAAAACGAGCGGGGGAATAACGTAATGTAATACACTGAGTGATCACTAAATTATGACCACCCCTATAAAAACTGAATGCGACTCATTGACCGCGTGAGGTACGAGAGTGCGAAGTTAGTCGACCTACGTAGCATAGATAAGGTGTCAGTGGTTCAGTAGGTAGTAAAATTCCGAGTGTGATGGGTAAAAGGAACGATTTATCTGACTTTGATAAATGGCAGATTGTGGGCGTTCGACAAGCTGGTGCTGCGATTTCCCAAACGGCTGAACTGGTGGGGTGTTCGAGAGCCGCCGTAGTTAAGTGTACCAGGACTGGTGTAAAAATGGTCACACAACGACCCGACGGTAAAACTGCAAAGGTCAGCGAAATGTTGATGTTAGAGGTGAGCGCCGGGTCCGACGACTCGTACAGGCGAACAGGCACATCACTGTTCAAGAGTTGGCTACCCAATACAACATGGACCAACCAGGAACAGTATATGGCATGACCATGCCTCGCACGTATGGGCTATACCAGCATATTACCCCTATGGCATCCTCTCCTAACCAAGGTTCATCGGCGTAAAAGACTGGCCTGGTGCAAAGAGCATGCAAGTTGGACGTTAGAAGACTGGAAGCAAGTGTGCTGGTCGGATGAGTCACGTTATTTACTCCACACCGTGGATGGCCGTGTACGGATTTGGCGTCAACAACATGAGGCTCTTGATCCATCATGCATGGCATCAAAAGTGCAGGCCGTTGGAGGCGGTTGTATGGTGCGGGGCATGTTTCACTGGCAGGAACTTGGACCCCTGGTGCATGTGGAACAACGTCTCAGTGGTCTCCAGTATCGTCAACTGCTTGCTGACTGTGTACACCCCGCTATGTTACACTTTATCCCGAATGGCGATGGTGTCTTCCAAGATGACAATGCGCTGAGCCATGGGGCACTCGTTGTGCAGGAATGGTTTGAGGAACACAGTTCAGCAGTGCGTAGTCACACGCTTCTTGATTAGACCGGGGTTCGAGCCCGTCACCACCAAATCCGGAGGATGCGGAAAGGTCAGGGAATGGCCACCGCATATCCCCGAGCAATATGGGCTTAGTTGCTAATGCTCCTGAAAACCAAATAACAAACAGGAACACAGTTCTGATTTCCAGCATATCGATTGGCCTCCGAACTCCCTCGATATCAATCCCATAGAGCACTTGTGGGATACTATGGAAAGGCATATCAGACGTCTGGATACACCAATCATCTTCATTGCTGTTCGCATTACACACAGCTTGGCTGGCCATACCTCCAGAACGGTTCCCACATCTTGTTGAATCAATGCCACGTCGGATAGCTGCTGTACTGAGGGCAAAAGGAGGACCTACGAAGTATTAGGTAGGTGGTCATAATTCAGTGATCACTCAGTGTATATGTTTTGCTTATTTTTTTTTACTTCTGAGCACCAGAGCATAGCAACTGGCGCTTTTGCAAATGTATTAAATTAGTTTATTGGATAAAATGCGTGTATTGTATTCGAAGCGAACCCTAAAACATTTCGAATGCTAAGTTAATTAACCACTGAATTATTTGTTGAACGACATCTTTGGACGAAAATGCATAACCATTTTAATCCGAAATTAGCATTAGAGCTTCTTCTCACCTTACGATCGATATGATAACCCAAATTATTTTAAAGAACATCTTTACTCCGAAGGCGAATTCAGCAAATAATTCCTAAACGAGGCCAGTTAACTTACTACTGCATTTGGAATTGGTTAAGGTTTGCTTTTTGCAAAATTCTACCCTTTTGGTTCAATAAACTAACTTACTGCAAGTGGAAAAATATTCTGCACACCCTAATTTATCAGTTAATCTCGGCGAAAGCCAAAGATTCAACTCGAAAAGGATCAAGAACTGAGAATACATCATTGATATTAACAAAAGAAGTAACAAACGGACCTTCTACTCCCACAGATACTTATCGATGGGACACAAAATAAGATAAAGATTCATTTTGTGTGATATCGTCAATAGGTTATTGATGATCGGTTATTAACCAGGATGTTTGGTTTTTTAATCCGGAATGAACATTTTATGGTTTTTCTTTCATGCATCACCTCCAACGTCTCTTTTCAAAGATTGGCAGCAGCCTGCCCTCATGTTTTCATTCCACCTTTCCCTTGTATCTGGTTTTCATCTTACAACGTTTCTCTCTGACGCAATCAAGATTTCGACAGAGAAGTCCGCGTAGCAAGCTAAGAAATAAACCATAACAGCTCATCTTACATCCTAATTTGCGAAATTTCTTGAACGTGTGCTTTCAACAATAACTGGCATCGTTTTTGTTCTGAAAAAGGTCGCGAACGAAACTTCTGAAACCAATCCACGCTTCTTTCTCAGATATTATCATAATTCCTTCAAAACTCCGGTCTGAAGTTAACTTTCTTATCTGTGTGTCTGCCCTTTGTATCAGAGAAATCTGGAAATTGATTGCGAAGATACTAAAAGCAATTACCATCCTCACCAAATTTTTTACACGTTATTTCATTTGTAATAGATAACAGATGCCAATTTGTAATGGATGCCAATTTAAAACTTGATGTACAAGAGTTATTACCAGACACATATAATTATCCAAAGCCCAAAACCTGTGTAATTTATTATCACTGACAGTTTCGGAATTAATTCCAGTCACTCGCAGGATGAAACTATAATTATTTCTGAAATCGTCATTGATAATAAATTACTGCTTTCTCCACAATGTGTTCCTTCCCATTAACACTTAGTGTAGTGCTTGTAATATCTTGGAACAGTTATGCCAGACAAACTACTCACTTTCCATGGGGCCTTAACCATTGACCTCTTGACATATTCAAGAGACCTTAACCATTCTTTGGATTTGCTCTCAACCCTTATTCTACGTATTTAATTAGATGGGCATTGGAAATTGTCTAATCAACAAGGCTTCTCTGCGTTATGTGTTTCAATCGACCATCTGGGGACGCTGATTTCCCTCCAGCGAGGATGGAACCAAATGGTCCGGAAACCGGTCACTGGAGTGCCTTGAGTTTAATGGATAACGGATTAAGCTAATAGGTGATGATTAAAAAAGATATTAGTTTGCTTTTCGTTTGGCCCCGGGTGCCAAGCGTTATAGTGATCAAGCGAATTTCAGAGTGATTCATAAAGCGTTTACTCAGAGCCAAAGTTCTTATTTAGTTTAAAAAGTTTTTTACATTGTCTTTAATTAATAACTTAGTCTTACAAATTGTAAGCAAGTTTTAAGAAAGGAAATCCACCTTTCTTTTTTCTTTTTAAACTAACGTACTAACCCTTATACCGCTTGGTCACTCTAGCGGCACTGCTCCTGCCTCCCCGTGGCGGGGCCGGTAACCTGGGAGAAGAAATCCACTCTCCCAGGGCTGAAAGGAGCAAAGATGGAAAACAGTTCATTTCCACCTTTAGAGCCATCGAGCTCAAGACTAGCAAATAAAAATGACAATGAAAATGACTATTCTCAAGCAAAGAGGTTGAAAACAACACCTAAAGAGGAGATACCAGCCTTCCTCATCTTGCACTCTCTATCAGATCAGCCCCTGAGCAAATTATCACCTTTTCTAGTGCAGAAATGCATTGAGTCTGCTGCTGGTTCACCTAAATCAGTACGGCGACTTCAATCAGGTGATCTTCTAATAGAAACAACTCAACCTCAACATTCTGTAAAGCTATTAAAGCTCACAACGTTTGGAGGACACCAAATAAAAGTTACTCCCCATGCCACCTTAAACTCCTCAAAGGGAGTAATAACAGAATGGGACTTATTCCTTGTACCAGAGGAGGAAATTGTCCAAGAATTACACGATCAAAAAGTCATCCAAGCAAGGAGAATAATGACCCGAAAAGACGGTACACTCGTTCCAACAAGAAGCATAATTCTTACCTTTAGCACTCCTAACTTGCCAACATCTGTGAAAGCAGGCTACCTGCATTGCCGTGTCCGACCATACATTCCGAATCCCATCAGGTGCTACAAATGCCAAAAATATGGACACTCCCAGACTGCATGTCGAGGTGAGGCAGTATGTCCCATCTGCGGGTCAAAAGACCATAACCAATCTGATTGTGCCACTACCACTCCGCATTGTCCAAATTGTAAGGGTAACCACCCAGCTTTCTCAAAAACATGTGAATTATGGAAGCAAGGAAAAAAAATTCAAAAATATAAAGTAGAGAACAAAGTGACATACTCAGAGGCAAGAAGACAGATAATCAAAACAGAGACAAAGCAAACATATGCCGCAGCAACTCAATCTTCACAGTCTGTAGGGATCCAAACTGAAGTATCGATTCCTCCAAATATATCAATTGCGAACTGGGCACGTTCGTTGCTTTCTGTTTCAAAACAATGTCCTACACAAAAAACAAGTGAACAGTCCAATAATACCCCAATCACCATACCAACGGAGGCCTCCTCAACAATAAAACCAAAAGTAATAGAAACCAAAAAACCGCAAACATCCACCACCGGAATGGACATTGATGAACATCACGAAGCAGAAGATACATTTTTAGAACTACATGCAAGTGAAGAGATGGATGTGACCCGACCCGTTTTTCCCAGGAAAGACAAAGCAAAAATTGATCGATACAAGCAAGCTGCAACTAAAAAACAGCCAGAATCGAAAACAACACAAAAAACCACATAATGGAAAAAATCCTTCAGTGGAATTGCAGAGGATTTCGAAATTCAAAAGATGATTTGCAGGATCTAATCGATCGGTATGAACCAGCTGGCATAGCCTTACAGGAAACCCTTCTAAATTCACGAGTGTGCCCTTCCTTAAAAAATTATACCATTTTTAGACGAGATAGGAGCATTGACACGCCAGCTCATGGAGGGGTGGCTATCATTGTCAGAAATAACATTCCATCCAAGCATGTATCCCTCCAGACTCCTTTTGAAGTAGTGGCAGTGCGCATTGAAATTGGTATCACCCTTACAATAGCCTCTATATATCTCCCTCCTAATTTTGCTTTCTCCTCAGATGATTTAGAAAAGCTAGTAGATCAGCTGCCATCTCCTTTCTGCTTACTGGGTGACTTTAATGCTCATCATCCTCTATGGGGATCGCCAAAAATTGACAAAAGGGGTAAAATAATAGAATTGCTGCTTGATACTCACAACCTTACTCTGTTAAACACTGGTGAACCCACATATGTCCATTTTACTACAGGATCCATGACTGCAATAGACCTTTCAATCTGCTCTCCCTCCATTTATGCCAATATGGGGTGGTCAGTTCTCGATAACCCGCTAAACAGTGATCACTTACCGATTCTTTGCAGTATTCAAACAAAAGTAAACTTATCTCCATTGCAGCGATCCACGTGGAAATTCTATAGGGCAAACTGGCATAAATTTTCCTCCCTAATCCAGTTTGATGATGAGATAGTCCAGTCTCAGCCCATAGATAGTGTCAACGATCATATAACAAATCAAATATTACAAGCTGCAAATTCTGCAATACCAAAATCTTTACCTGGGAAACGCAGACAGAGACATTACTGGTGGAATCAGGAATGCACAAATGCTAAACAGACAAAAAATCGAGCTTGGAATCTCTTTAGAAAATTTCCTACAACTGCTAATTTTATTAACTTTAAAAAAATCAAGGCCAATTTCCGCCAAAAAAGAAGAAAAGCAAAGGAAAGATGCCTGGATAGATTTTGCTTCCACCATAAACAAGGATACGGACAGCAGACTTATCTGGAAGAAAATTCAAGCACTAAACGGTAAATTTGTGCAGTCTCCAGCCTCAATCCTGAACTGGAAAGGGCAAGAATTGTCTGATCCAAAAGAAATAGCAAACGCATTAGCTGAGTCTTTCGCCAGTATATCAGCAGTGTCCACATACAGTCAAACCTTCCAAAAAATTAAGGCATCTGCAGAACAACATAAAATAAATTTTTATACTAAGGCACCTCAGCCGTACAATCAGCCATTCACGTTAAAGGAACTTTTTGAGTCTCTAAACAAAACGTCAAGTACTGCTGCCGGCCCGGACGGAGTATGCTATATAATGTTAAAAAAGTTAAATAATAAAGCAATAAGTTCCCTATTGAAATTTTACAATCGAATTTATTTAGAAAATACTTATCCACACTCATGGCGTCACTCAATTGTACTAGCCTTTCCTAAGCCAGGTAAGGATCATACCATACCGAATAATTACAGGCCGATATCGCTGACTAGCTGTTTAGGCAAAGTCTTAGAAAAAATGGTGCACAGACGGTTAACGTGGCTTCTGGAAACAAACAATCTGCTAAACCGAAATCAGTATGGTTTTCGGAAAAATCACTCAACCTTAGATGTGATGATTAAAGCAGAAACAAATATCCGCAATGCTTTCATTAAGAGACAACATCTGGTTATGGTCAATCTCGATATTGAGAAAGCGTTTGATACCACTTGGCGATATGGTATCCTTCAGGATCTTCGATCATTCGGTCTGAGGGGGCAGTTACCACAATTTATACAAAATTTCCTACACTACAGATCTTTTCAGGTCAGATATAGGAACGCTATATCCGAATCATTTGAACAAGAGGAGGGTGTACCGCAGGGTTCCATCCTGAGTGCAACACTATTCACAATAAGAATTACAAATATAACACAAGACATACCAAAAACAGTTGAATCATACATGTTTGCCGATGACCTGATTATCTCTTGCCAGTCACAAACCATGATTTCCATTGAAAGGCAACTTCAAATGTCCATAGCCAGAATAGAATTGTGGGCGCAACGGAATGGCTATTCATTAGCAGAAAATAAATCGACTGCAATTCATTTCTGTAAAATACGAAAATTACATCCAGATCCTGAAATATATTTAAAAAACAATCGGATTCCTATTACCAACAATTTTCGTTTATTGGGTTTATATCTAGACAGTAAACTTAATTTTTCTAATCACGTAGCCTACCTTAGAACGGCCTGTCAAAAGAAATTAAACATCTTAAGAGCTGTGTCATCTAACTCCTGGGGTGCTGATAGACACTCCCTCACACATCTTTATAAAAGTTTTATCCGGTCCCGCTTAGATTACGGGTCACCTGTCTATGACTCTGCAAGAAACAATTCCTTGCTACGTCTAAATACTGTTCAACATAGTGCCCTAAGGATAGCCACAGGTGCCTTCAGGACATCTCCAGTCCATAGCCTGTATATTGACGCAAATGAACCGCCATTACACCTTAGACGAAAATCCTTACTATGTAGCTATGCTGCAAAAATAAAAAGTATTCCATCTCATCCTTGCTGGGAATACCTGTTTAACCCTCAGTATGAAATGCTATATCGTAATAAACCTAATGAAAACCGCCCTGCGGGTATTAGATTGCAAGAACTGATGCTCAGTTGGAATATTAACTTCCAGCATATCCTTGAAGACGTAGCTCCTCCTGAACATCCCTGGTCTCATTACTCACCGCTCTGTGATAATTACTTTCTGAGATGGAGAAAAGGCTCCCTGCCAAACAACAACTTCCAGCAGCTGCATAAAGCCCACGCCTTAGAAAACGCAGAGAAATTTCACATATATACAGACGGCTCCAAAACAGATGAAGCTGTAGGTGCTGCAGCAATCTCTTCTGCTTTTTCAATAGCTGTGTCTCTTCCTATAGAATGCAGTATCTATACCGCAGAACTGTATGCAATAAAACTAGCTCTAGATAATATAACCAAACAGCAAATCAAAAAAGCTCTTATATACACCGACTCCTTAAGTGCCGTCACTGCAATTCAATCTACTACTTCTTCCCAACATCCCATTCTTAAACAGATACGGTCTCAATTATACCAATATCAAACATCCAAACAGTTGGTTACCTTCTGCTGGATACCTGGGCATGTCGGCATCCCAGGTAATGAAAGTGCAGATCATGCAGCTAAACATCCTACAAATAGATCACTCTATCATCTGAAAGTCCCACACATTGATTATAAATACACTATTAAAACAGCATGTAGGCTTCAATGGACTAATCTGTGGCAAACACAAGTAAATAATAAACTGTTTCAGATTAAAAAAGAACCTCAGTTCTGGACTTCTAGTTTCAGGAAAAGCAGACGTGAAGAAGTGATTTTGGCAAGACTCCGTATTGGACACTCATATACAACTCATTTGTTCTTGCTTATGGGAGAAAACCCACCTCAATGTTCATTCTGTCAGACTCAGCTAACAATCAAACATATTCTAATAGAATGCCCTAATTATTCAAGTAACCGGAAATCCACTTTTTATTCTGCATCCAATCTGGTGGAACCTTTAAATTTACTACACATACTGGGAAATAATGCAAATTTTGAAGCACTGTTTAGATACTTGAAGAGCATAAATGTATATAATGGCCTCTGACAACAATTATATTAATAACTCAGTCATAAGTTAATAAAGAAAAGGCACAATATGGCCCAGGAGGCCCTTGTGCCAAAAAACCCAAAACAACAACAACAGCTTTTCGTTTTGCCTAAGTGGGAAAATGTATTCGTTTCTGAAGAGCTTAAGTCTGAGCGCTTTCTCTGTCATCTAAAGATAATCAGGGTCCCCAGGCAGACTGGAAAACGTACACAGTAAAGCATGAAAGTGGTATAACATCGGAATGGATCAGTTAAGATTATTCCTAGCAATATAATTTTAATAAACTTGACCGCTGCATTATAAAACGAGCTCCAAGAGAAACAATTCCAATGCCATTGCAGGAAAAGAAATATTAAGCCACTTTCGTGGTTTAATAGTATATCTTTCTCTGCAGTAGTTTTGGAGTAATTCTGTCTTTTAAGTTAGTCTCTTAGTTGCTATAATCTCTATACGAACCACAAAAATGTCCACCAGATTATATTTGAATAAAAGAATGAGGTCCGAGTGTTCAGAAACATTTTGAAAACACTAGTTGAATATTTAGATAAATCCATGAATATCGAATTTAATCAAATATTTCAATGACATTATTCTAAAACGAGAATAGTTATTTGTTTATTGCCCAGCAGTTCTTAACACCAATCATTTCAATGGATGATAATTGACGATAAAATTTGGGTGAAAAGGATTTGCAAATATTTTGGGATAAAGAACTCATATTCATCTCCCAGGATCAGCAAACACCAAAAACGTTTTGGTGTTTGCTGATAATCACTTTCCAGCAAAAATCAAATAATAGCAGGAGAAACCTGAGTTCCAATCTCGATAAGAAGGGAGATTTTCATTGGCTTTTTCACGAAGTAACCGAGTTGGTTGGGTTCCTGCAAAGATTCGTAGTTCCCTCCCACTCCCCAAAGTGACATGGTCTTGGCGCATTATAGCCTTAGTAGCTAATGCGCCAATAAAACCAAAACCAAACCAAACCAAACTCCCCAAAGTGATTTTGTTTATCCAGAAAAACCAGCAAACTAGAATGCAAACAGTTTGCACCACATAACACATTGATGCTTTTATAACCTTAGTTTTTTGGCGACAAAATAAATTGAACAAGGAATTAATGTACAAGCAAAACCAGAACTATCGCTGTTGTTGTAGGCTTTAAGAGGATCAGCGACTAAGGCCATACTGCTCCATGTATATTGTCTGTAAATTGCGTGTGTTCTAAGGTCGATTTTCTGTTTGCTGGATGAAAAATACGAGTTTCTGGCAGAACTGTCGCAATTTAATTTGCCACATTTACCACAATGGCCATTCAATTAATGCAAACAGGACAGAAGTTAACAAGCCATGGTTTTAATCCTTCAATAGTTATTTAAATCACGAACATGTGCACCATGGCGAGATCTTAACGAACAGCTGAAGATATTAATGAAGCGCGCAGAAGAGGAGAGCAAGAAAGATCAATCCCTTAAGGTACCCTACAACGTGAGAATAGACGAGAAAAGTTTCACTCCAAAGTTGCAGAGCGAAAGAGAGAGAGAGAGAGAGAGAGCCACTTGGAATCCAGAGAACTAATTATATTTACCAATAAATAAATTTTCTGTTTTTATTCTCCGATCAGAAGAGTCTACAAGATCGAAATAATACAAGAAACAGCACCGTATTTAGCAGTTACGGACTTGAATCCCGGTGATTCAAAGCACGTGTACTTATGCACCCTCGCATTTGACCACTCGGCTACGACGGCTCTACACTTTCTACTCTTGATCCCTCGGTGGGGGGGGACATAATGGTTATAATCATCGTGCTCGCACACCGGGTAGAAAAGGTCTAAGTTCAAATCTCGTCAATGACGCGAAGAATTTTTTGAGCGTTTTTCTTTCATAACTTGGCCCAGTTATTTGGGTCTCGGACGAGGCTTGTATGGTTTTGTTTCCCTGAAATTCTGACTTTTCGTCTATAAAACTGCGCACTCATAGAAAATTACGAGCATTACTGACACCTCATAGCCTTAGCTGCTTTGGCACTTACAAACGCATCACATCAATCTCTATTCTATAAGAAACCACCAGGTACCGTAGTCGACTCGGTCAGGCCAAACCTGACTGAACTGACTGCAGCACGTGGTCCCTCCAATTAAGGGTGCCAAGGAAAGTCGATACGCCGAACATCAAATCAATTAAAGCAGGTCACCTCGTAAACTTACACTATGCACTTCAGGGAATTAATCTTCCGAAATGCAGGAGCTGTCGAAGACAATTGATACCATCACGACAGCTAAATTAAGGTTATCCACATCTTAGATATCCTCCCTCTTCCGACACGTTTGGATCTTAGGGAACTTCGACTATTGTTGATCATAATATGCTTGTGTAATGATCAAATCACTGCGCATCACGTGATGTTCTAAAGTTGATAAAAGGTTACCTCATCAGCTTGGTGTAATCAGTGCCACATACAGCCAAACTGGAGTAATTAAACTCCATGTTTGCGTTCAATCCGGTGGAAGTGAAAAAAACAAAAAAAAAAAAAAACTCATTCAGTAATAACAATTTCTATGGGAAGTTGCTCCACCTGTTTTGGACTTCAGTCTAGTCTAAACAAAATCAAAATACTTGCAGCAACTCATTGCGTATCTGATGCTTGGATGCACAGTTCCCATCATTTTGTTTTTAATTTGCTTATTATTGTACGTTCGCATCCATTACTCTTCCAGCAGGTATAACTCCTAATTAGAAAGATGCGTGAGTTAATTAGGAAGCACTATTAATTCTCAAGTGCTGTTCGCCATTCAGCTGATTTCACGCACTTCCTCTTTCTTTGAACGTGTCCGGAAAGCAATGAATGATTCACTATTATAGACGATGTTAATCTTGTATTGTTTTGATATAATTTATATACCCCTATGTCAGAATCATCCTATGTCCTTTGGCTCTCTTTTCTGGAATTTATTGCGTCTTGGAATAATTTTGTACGTTCCTGAAAAAGGCGTGACATTCTCTGGAGAGAAAATAATCCATAAGTATTGTACTCAGTTCGCTTCGAACGTGATAGAAGAAAACTAGACTTAATTATAATAGAAAAGAAAAATAATTCATAAGTTCTTCCCAAACTTTTCACCATTTATATACGTCAGTATTTAGACAATATAGTGATTTTGTTTGAAAGTTTGATTTGCAATTTATGAAGACAATTTTGTTTGGAATGAAGTTATGGTTAATGTGGTTCCTTTTTACCAATTTAACAAAAGGTATTCGGGTTCCAAAAGAATATTAATCAGATCGTGGAGCCGTATAACAATAAAATTAAACTTCGCTTAAAGAGGTGCATCAAGGAATTTCCTTTGGTAGATTTACGATGCCAGTTACTCAAGGAGAGTTTCCCTCAACCCTTTCTACTTTGTAAACTGTACAAGTGGTTGCATTCATTTCGATAAACTTAAAATCGTTGTGGTACCTTTCAAAGATTCAATGAATGACAGAAAGGCATCTGACGTGACATCAGCTTTTAATAATTCACTTCCATATTGCTTTCGTTATGCTCTTTATTCAGCAACAGCGAGATTTCCAGACGAGAATACATTTCCATACCTAAATTAAAGTCTAACCTTTCTTGGCACAAACACTTTACAAATATCGCATTCTCTGCATCCACAAAAGTAGGTGTTCCTTTTGGCTTCAGTGTTATTTCTCTTTTTTCTAAGAAGGTGTTAACTCTGTAAAAATTTAAAATTCATTCTGTTGTGGAATATCGCTTTCTCATCTCAAAGAAGTTCTAAAGGGTTGGGGAAGGGTTCCCTCCCCAAACAAAAACACCCTTAGAGCTTTCTGTATCCAAAAACGAGTGGTAGAGGTTAACCGATACTTCTCTCTTCTCTCAAACCTTTTCCATTTCTTATCTTCTAAATAATTTTTTTACAGCTGCTTCCATAAACATCGCTTTCAACTGGAATCAACAGTTCGATCTGTTTCTTTCAAGACCACTTCCAATAAGATCATAAACTGGTTAGTATCGATTTGTGGTTCAATTCCAAGCTCACCACATTAACTCTCTTGAGCAATGTTCCTCTGCGCATTTCTTTTTCTTTTTAGAAATCAAAATTGAATAGTAAAAAATACATACATATATATTTACATATATTTACTATAAAGATCAAAAATCATACTAAAAGGCATTGTGATTTTGTTTTATAGATCTATTATATAGAATTTTGAAACTGTACATTTCTCTAAATAATTATACAGAATTAATAGATATTTCTAAATTTTATTAAATAAATTATTTAAATCTACATTTCAATTGTAAAAAAATTGTTATTATGAAAATTTGGGCCAATGTGGAAACCTTCAATGAATATATATACAATATATAATTTATCTTTCTCTGGTGATAATTAAACTGCATAAAGTTATATAGTATCTCCAAACGCCAATAGATGGCAGCACGTATTCACTACATCCTTCTGTAGATACCTGTTGTTAGTGTTTCTTTGAGCATCTTTTTTTGGTCATATTGCCCTAAATTCCTATAATACTACATGCACTCGTTTCATTGTCTATATTATTTATATACAAGCGCGTGCTTAAGGGCTGATGTTGTATATTATGCAGGATGAAATATCCTGATTTCTTATCGCAGACAAGAATTATTGTTTTCATTTCGATAGTTTAGTGTCAAACAACGTTAACTACAAAATTCCATTTTCTTTTTGAGATAACTTTAGTTTTATTTTATACAAATAAAAATGCATATCATGTTATAGAACTGTATCTTTCTAGTATTTTACACATTAGCTTGGGATGTAAGTACATATCCGGTAAACCAAGAAAATGGCAAATGACTTTTTCTTGGTTAATTAAAAAAAACATCGACTACAAAATGATTTTGTAGTTAACGTTGTTTGATACTAAACCCTCGATTCATACACGTATAAAATACTTAAATTATAATTTATTTATGCATATAAATAACTCATAATTATGTATGAAAAAATGTCAAATTTTATTAATGTGATTTTAATGAAATTTTGTATGACCTGACAGATATTTTTGAAAGACTCAAATATAAAATATTTAAAACTCACTGTTGGAAATCGAACTGCATATGCAATTATAAGGACAGACATAGCTTTTAATGCATTTACGAACACCTTACAAAAAAGGGAGCACGTTATTCAAAGATGGTGTTAATCAAGATATGATGAAATAAACTTCAAATATTAAATATATAGTAATAATTACTAAATAATATTTAAAGTCATAAGTGAGTTTTATAAACTCTTTAAATGTAGAGGAAAACAGTTTATAAATCCTCATAAGGCGTGATTAATCTTATGTGACAGCGGAAAAACTACCACCAGATCCACCATCACGAAAGGGCTCAAGGAGTTAGGGAGCCAGATGGTTAGTTTGATATGGTTTGATCAAGTGAGGGGCGTTGGGCAATTTGGCCTGGTGGGGTCAGAGTTTATAGTTTATACCAATTCGGTTTTTGATTAAAATGCAATGCGTCCATTTCAATCCACGATGCAATTATCATACACAGCAAATGGTATCTCAGTATATTGGCTTTTTTTGCGAGGAACCAAATAAAAAATGCCTTGAGGGAGCGCTGGGTAGCAGAGACTTCATTTATCGTGATATGCAAGAACCATAGATACAATGAAATGCCTTTTAAACTACATCCAATGAATTCTCTAATAAACTTGAAATTTTGTAGAGAAAAATGAATAACTGACTGATAATTGGAGCAAATAAATATCTCACTCTGGATGCAATTAATCGCTCTAAGAATTTGGTAAAATTTGTTAGTATTTCATTCAGCTATTCTCACATGAAGATAGTAAAAGAATCATTTCTGAAAGATAAGTTTCGTGATGATATTAAAAGTAAACCGGATGAAGTAATGCCACTATTATAGCTATCTGCTTAGTTAATGCTTTTGTCTTCATAACGAGTTGCGCTAATATTTCACTAGCTTAAAACAAATTATATCGTCAAATGGCTAATCTGCCATTAATTTAAAAGATAAGACAGCGGCTAAAGGGGATGATTAATCTTTTGTTAGCCTGCCAATTTACAACCAAATCCTAAAAGTAGTGCAATACCATGGCAACTTGTTGTGAACGCACTGTTTATTTTGGTGTCAGCGATAAAACCCAATACACGAATTGTAGCCACTTCTGACCACTATAATTACTAAGCATAGTCATTATTCATGCTTACTTTTTCTTTATTTTCATACCTACTAACATAAAACGAGCAGGCATTAATTAAAAAAAAATAATAATAAATAAACTCGATTCTTATAGGGGAACATGAAGGCAGCGGATTTTTTTATTTATAAAGTGTTTGGATTTTAATTATTAAATAAAGGAAGTGCTCTTTGAAACCTAAAAAAGAAAATAAAAAGAAAAGAAACTCATTCATTCAATTCGCTGAAAACTTTTCAACCAACTTTTAATCTGGAGAGCTCTTCTAATTTCTTATGTTGTGAAACTCATTTAGCAGCGACTTAAAGAATGTCGTTTCTGTGAGGTAATTCATTAGTATGAAAGAATTCTACATCAATTTTCTGTGATCACCTTAAGCTAATATTAATTCCGAAAATCTTGATTAGAGTTATTCTCTTATGAGTCATCTCGCAAATAGATACGGTTTTAGAAAATCAGTTTAATTAAGGAGTTTCACCCAACTCTTAATTAATCGCATGCTTAAACCTCCGTCTGCCTGTTTTGGTTAAAAATAAAACTTTCTCTTTGAAAATATTTTTATTTCCAACAAAATATAGATCTAAAAGAATCTCTGATCGAATAGCGAATTTAATGCTTCTGAAAGAATAATTACTCTTAGTTTAATTTTTATTAAAATTACGTTACTTACCTTTATAAGTGGAATCATAAAAGGATGAAAATAAATTAAATAACGCTCCAAGGATCTGCTGTTTCCTTATAAAATGGAATCCTGTAGTAAATTATAACCAGAAGTCACATTTAATTTGGCACAAAATTCTCGCGAGCAGTAAAATAGAAATAGTGCAAAACTTTTCATGAAAAATAATGACGAAATTAATTTAATGTTATTCGTAGAAAGTAGATTTTTTTTTAATATTCAGCAAAACATTTTGTAAGAATTTGTTTTCATATATTCGTATAAATTTAATTTACACAATATAAATATGCCATTCATAATATATTGTATATTTATATAATACACCATGAACGTAAAGTTTAGTAGTTTTTAAAGTCATGAAATAAATTAATTTCACTACAATTCAAAATAGATATTCACAGTTAAATACTAAAAGTAAGTTCTAGAAATTTTTACTTATTAAAAGATAAAAGAATATGCAGATTACAAGAAAATATGAGTAAGATTGAAAGAAAATATATTTTATACAAAGGTTTCCTGTTTACACGATAGATGGCAGCACGATATTTATTGAATTTAATTCCATCGCTATGGGAGAACACAAGTATATATTATTCTTCAACATAATTTCGAAGTAAATCTCATTTATTATTCTATTAATAATGAAATATTCCCTTGAAAATTCTCGCCCTTTTTCCCTTCTTCGATGTCTGTTGAAAACATATCGACCAACAACATGGCATCTCTTGCAGTAAGATATGAATTGGGTTGGCAATGTCTGGGCCTTCTTTATCACGAAGCAGGATGATCCCTTCTGTGAGTTTTTCTGATCGCTTTCTTTTTACTTTGAGGCGCGAGCGGTTCAAGGATTTAGCATATCTATTAATCAGGTTCTTTAAAAGCTAAGAAAAGCAGGCGTAGTGTAGCCGAGTGGTCAGAGGCATAAGCTCTTTGAGTGGCCCGGGGTTCAAGCCGAAGACTGCTGAATACGATCAATATTTGTATTGATTGATTTATTGTAAATTCCACTGATCTGATAGTCGTGATAATGATCCTCTTGAATCTGTATCTACACGGGAATGTGCCCATCGTAACTGTACAAATAAAATTGAGAATAAATCGTTGAAATCACACCAAGCGGCTTTTTCCTGAATCTACGTATGAACGACAGAAGCAATAATAACAAGGTGTTATTAGCATCTTGTTACTAGTGCTTCTGTTTTTTATGTTACCAGCACCTTCAAAATCTTCCACACAGCCTGTATGAACAGTGATTTATGGTGACCAGTGAAATCTGGAAAACCCAATGCACCACTTAAATTTACTGACATGTTTATAACAGGGGAAGGATGCCCCTTCCTATTGCATAGTTAAAAAGTGGGCAGCCGAATATGAACGAGGGAGGGAGAGCATGGAAGATGACCCAAGTTGTGGAAGACATATAACGTCCATCACTCCAGAAGTTGTTGGCAGTGTATGATCTGGTGATGCGTGATCGAAGAGTGTACATTTCGCTACAGTTCCAGTGTCTTGGGCATCTCATATAAACGTATGTACTACATAATATATAACTTAATAACAGAGGTTCTCGTTATGAAAAAGGTGTCAGCACGATGGATCCCAAAATTGTTGACATCAGATCAAATGCAAAACAGTTATCAAGTAGCGAGTGACCATCGTTTTCAATGAGATACAGCAAATTCCCTCGCAAGGTTTGTGACCATGGGCGTGACGTGGGTCCATCACTATCAGCCAGAGACAAAGGAGCAGTCCAAACAGTGGAAACATAGATCTCCTCCACCTCCAAAGAAAGCTAATTCCTTCTGCTCGCAAGGAGATGATATCGATTTTTTGAAATGCTCGTGGGGTTGCTAGGCAGAAAGGCCGGACAATCATAGTGGCATATTGCGCAGACCTTGTGAGGTGTTTGGTTGAAAAAATCCAAAGAAAAATGCCTATGAAAACTCAGCAGTTGACTCTCATTCCACTAGGACAACACAGTCTCATTGGCATTGCTACACTGCATGAGTGCGACTTTGAAATCTTGGAACATTCCCCAATCTTGTACCATTGAACTTTTACATATTTCCTGATTCGAAAAAATACCCGGCTGACGTACATTTTCACACCAAGAGTGACGTCTTTGCTACAGTGGATGCATTTCTGAAGGCCCAAGAGAAAACTTTCTTCGCGGCTGGAATCTACTTATTACAGCATCGGTGGCAAAAGTGCATTGACTCCAAAGGGAATTAGATTAAAAAGTAGCACGTTACCAGATTCCTAAAATAAATCCATCATACTCTGATCACGAACTTTACAAACCCCCTCGAATATTTATATATTTATATATATATATATATATTTATTTCTTATATTTCTTCTTAATATTTAAGTTTTATAATCTTCACGTTCATTTGTTCCAAACTTTGCATCGGCATTGAGGCAGATTGTTTGTATTCGGGAGAAAGAACGAAAGCTACAATGTGTCTTGCGCATGTTCAAATACTGAATCGGTGCTTCATTCTTTCAGCCATTTTTTGTTGAGTAAAAATTCCCGAGTTTTAGAGAGTTAAAAATTAACCTCGTCCACCTGAGACCATCAACCAGAGGTAAAAATCCTAAAGCTTTTCAGTCTCCGATGGAATTTTGATTGAAAAGCACACTCTTCCCTATTTTTCCTAAGTTCTGGAGAGACAAATAATTAGTACTGTGTAATATAATATGATAGCGTGCCTGTGTTTAAGTATACGAAAGGGAAAAAATAGTTTTTATGATGCAAGATACCAAAATAATAAAACAAAGGAAAAGCTAATTAACACAGATTTTTAATGTACATTCCTTAAATCTGAAAACCAGGTTAGAAGTGATTATTCGACCCTTTGTAGAAAAAAAATCCAAATTCAAAATTATGTTATTTATAAATCACCACCTTTTCCTGTTGAGTTACATTATGAAAATTTAACTTAATAAAAGCGAAAAATTCTAAAAAGAAGAAAAGAAATATTTATCAAAAATTTTATTGTAATATTTTTTTAAATTGAAAACTTAAAAAATCTAGTAGGGAATAAATACACCGTTTTTGAATTTGTGAAAACTGGCTACATAATATGAACCTGGCAGATTTAGTTCTTTGGCTTGTTCAATTCACAGTCATTGAGCGGTTGAAAAGTTAAGCTTTTAGAAAAACAAATAGGGAAAACAAAAAAACTAAGCACAAATTAGGGAAAAGTGTGGTAAGAAAAATATAACTTAGAAAAAGGAAAGAACTTTTTTCACTCTTTATAGCACAGACTACACGAACCTTTTTCGCAACAAGGAAACAGAAATAACATTCAGATGCGACTGAATATTCACATCTTTAAACAACGGTGATTTCAGAAGATGTGCAATCTTCCAACTTTCTCTTATTTTAATCTAGAGATTTAGAAACGGTAGGATTAAAATTTACATCTCATGAATATCACTTTTCGAATTGATCAACATGACTTCTAGACGGGTATATTTATACTAAATTATAATATTACGCCAAAGGACTATACAGCTTTTTTTTTAAAAGAATGTGCAAAGTGTAAAAGGGAGGTTGTAGTATGTAGTGCAGTTGGTATAATCAGTCCACGCACCAGATTGAAAAGACATGCGTTCAAATACCGGCAATGAATCCAGGAGGAATTTTTATGGGTCCTTTTCACAATGTGGCTGAGTGAGCCGGTAGTAGCATGGGTTTTACTCCCGGAAAATCAGGTTTTTTTCATCCGGCTAATTAGGGCAATATGCCCTAAGTTGCTGATGCGCCTAAAATTCTACAACAAACAAACAAACATGGGTTGTAATCAAGTATACAGGTTAATGTGCATTATGCTAAATAGTTCATTAATTATTTATTTTGTAGTTAACGTTCTCTTAGAAAAAAAGATCCAAATGGTTGAATAGAGGGTATATCAACTTCTGGTTGGAACAAGTTCGTCTTCGAATCCTGTCGATAATGCCAGCTGGTATTATCTAGGTCTTTCCATGATAAACTGATTTAGGTCTTTCTTTCATCTTTCCAGGTCTTTTTTCAGGTCTTTCCATGATAACCTAATTTAGATCTTTCTATGATCTTTTTTTTCAGGTGTTTCCATGATGAACTTTCAAAGGCCACTGAGTTAAATTTTATTTTTTAAATATTCAATAAGGTAGCTCAGGCCATGAGTAACCCTGGCGATTACCCATAGCCTGAATTGTTTTACTGCTAATTTAAAACAATCAACCCCTAAGTTATTTTTATGTAACCTACCTCCAAATATCGCAGTGATTATAATCGCCCTCCTTCTCCATCATGTGAAAAAAGTTCAACAACTTGAATCCTTTTCTCTTAAAAGTTCATTTCAAGTACTTCTGCAAACAAAGCCTGATTTTAAGAGATGTCATACAGGTTTGGACTGCCTTTTTATTGTACATTATGTTATGAGTCAGAAATCGTTATGTATTCTTTCATTATTATATGACATTTTGTAGGATTAAACTGTTACCATAAAACAATCGCGAATTTATCGAATCCGAAGCGTGATTTTATCGACTCTTGGCAATAAATCGAAGAACTTGTCCAGTTCCAACTGTGAGACTTTATTTACCTTCTGGAAAAGGTTATGCACGTAATGTCAGAAAGGAAACACGTGAACACGCATTATCGGTCTGATTTTTGCTCTGCCACCCCTTGGATGGTCCCAAAACGATTTATTAAGTACTTTCAGTATTCTTACAAGATAAAGTGCGAGGAGATGTGACTTATAAAAATATGGTATTAGCATGAATCGAAGTGTGTCACCACGAACATAGAACACGTTTCGCTTGACGACCGTTTGCCTGGGAGGTGTCACTTAAAGATATTCGCCTCTTTGACACGCGCGGGGAAAATGTCGTTACTTCCGAAACTCCATCACCTGCGGCTATAATGATCCTCCTTCTGACTTCTATGGTTTGGACCTCGGCGGCCGGTCGTTAGGAAAACCACATGTTAGATTTGTGCAGTCAGCTGGGTTAGCTATGGCCACGAGATAACGTTCGGCGCATTGACCAAAACGATCGATAGGCGAGCCTGTGGCATTGCGTAGAAATCGCTTTAATTATCCACGTTTCTTAGTAATCTTTTCTCGTGTCTCGCTACCTGTGCCAGCAGCGCTATTAACAGGAATGAATTTCCTCGAAGAAAATGATCAGAAATTTCCTCCCTGTTCGTTAGTGGGAAGTTTTCTAATGCACTTTTATTTCTCCCGAGTTTGAGTTATCTGTTATTATATGAAGCAGCGGCGAGGAAACTTGAGCTTAACTGATATTAAAACTCATTTCCGTCTCTTTTTTTAGATTAGCGCATATATACGCACGCATATATGCGAGGAAAATGTGCTCTGTGTTCGCAGACTTCCATTAGTGGCAATCTCATATTTTTATTCGTTAAATTTTACTGTTCGTCTTGCTAGAATACCCAAAGTAAGTCTTTAGGGAAAGTTGAACAAACATTGGAAAAGAAATCAAAGTCATAAAAGACCGATTGGTTTCAGTGGAACGAAATATCAATTTAACTTTACTCATTCCACTACCAGATGGCGTTTTTCCAAGATGCAAAGTTCTAAGTATGCCTAAAACTTACACTCGTTTCATCTCAAACTATTGCGATGAAACGAGATAATAATAACAAAATACGAGATAATAAATATATCGTATTTATACACCGAATTAGCCTCTAAAGTAATCTGGCTTAGAGTCCTAAAAGTTCGAAATACAACACGCTGTCATATAATACATTATAATACCATAATATAATCACAATTTCGCACTTGGAAAGTTCCATAATGAAGTTGGAATTTCAAATTATAATTTCTAATTTCTGCTTTGTAAGCGAATTAGCGACGTCAGTAGTTTAACACAAATACGCTGTATATTGCCACCTAAGTTGACAGTTTCCTCTTAAGATAATCTTACGAATAATTAAAGAGTACTTCAGCTGTTCGTAATTAATATTGTATACTCAACAGTATAGGCGGCTTTCCTAGAGATAGAGAACGAAGAATTAGAGACTAAGGTTGCGAGGTAATATTATTATTATTCATGTGAAAGCAAACTGGCCGAGATGAAAATTATAAAAATTAGAATTTAGTTAATAATGCTTGTCTGTCCTTTTTTCAATTTTCAACACTTAGTGGCTTATTACGAGTAAAAAAAATTAATTGCTCAAAATTTTTAATAGTCATATTGTAAATATATAACTTTATTAGAAAGAATAAAATAACCATGTAGAACTAATTTTTTAAAGAGCCACAGGCGAAGAAGAACTTACACCTCACAAATAATTTAAAGATTTGAATAGAAAATAATTAAGCAAGTTTGCTGTTTATTAAATTCGAAATAATGTCACCTAAAATAGTTTGGCAATTAAATAAATGAAAAATAGAGAAAAAAAGATAAAAATGATTCTAATATACGCGGGTTGTCTTCCCTCCTGTACATAAAGGGAGGGGTCAAGTAGTATTGAAGAGGAATCTGACTTTTCAGTGGCGCACTCTTACACGTAAACTGAATGTCACTTTGTTAGGTGTCGAAGATGTCACAGGGATGTGGTCCATGCTGAATCAACTGCTTTTCCAGTTATCTACTGAAGGTACTGAGGATATCTACTCCGAAGAGCTCGTTGCAGCTTATCCCACAGGTGCTCAATTGGGCTGAGATCTGTGACTGTGGAAGCCACCGCAGTAGGCGAAATTGGCTTTCTTATTTCTGTGCAGGCCTCGTGACATAACTCATTTTTCTCTTGAAAGAACCCATTCGCAGATGGATACATCCAACCAAGAAAACCCTCTCACATTACACCACCACCTACATTTTTGACACTTGGCCGGATGGATCCATGGACTCATGCTGTTTTTTCCAATTATTCTCCCCATCAGCGTGAAACAGTAGAAACTGGTATTCATCAGACCAGCCAACGTTTACCCAATCCTCCAGTGTTGATGTTCTTGAGCCCACAGTAACTGTACCTTTTTTTGCTTTTGGCTGACAGGAGTGGAATCCGGTTCGGTCATCTGCTGCGATACCCTATCCATGACAAGGACAAGCTATGACGGGTTGTGCGTTCTGAAATGTCCTTTTGTTTGTGGATTGTTGTTTGACTGACTATAGGCTTCTTGTCCACCCCCCCCCCCCACATCAACTCTTGTTAGCCTGCGTTAGCCTCACACATCAACGAGCTGTTCCCGATCAAGGATCTCTGCTGTCTGGATGTTACTTAGTTATTGGGGTAATCTCGATACGCCCAAGAAGCAATCGTTATTACTGAACACAAAACAGTCATACAGCCATAGATCTGTGCACACAAAAAAACGAAAATACATACAATTGAAGTTTATTTCCATAATTATATCAAATTAAAATTATCAGTGAAATTCATTTAGAAGAATACAACTCAAATTAAAAGCACATAAAGAAAATCAATGTTTAAATTAATTCGATGAAATTCAAATTCTAAAGTTATAACTTATAAATGTTTTTAATTTTATTTATAAAAACAACTGCAACTTTATTTAACGATCGCATAAGATCCTTATACAAATTAGAGTAAAACATAATAAATTTTCAAAGGCAAGATAGTAAGCAACACCCCAAAACCAACCTTTAAAAAAAAAATAAAAGTTAAAGATGCTGTTTTAATGAGTATAACAACCAAGCTCCACATTCACATCGATACTGCAATAGTCAGCTTTTCAAACTCGTACATCAAAAGCTCAAAGTGACCTCCTTCCAAATTTGATCCTTTCTACCATTACTCCGAAGTATTCCTGATACTGAAAGCGCAGCATCTTTCTTCGGAAGTGTTGAATTCTCTCCTAAGTCATTAGATGGAAAGGTTCGTGGCTAATGAGCCCACACGAAAGCTGGAGAATGAGAAACATCCAGGGATTTACGTATTTCGGATATGTTTTCCATTAGGTTTTATTATTGTTGCGCTGTGGTTTCTGTCGTCATCCCAACAAGAAAGCCATGATCCAATTATTCAGTAGCGCCCGTGCGCTTTTATATTTCGTTATAAAGACCTTTTATGAAACTTTTCCAACGGCGTCAACATTTCGGTATTGATGGGTGGTTATGCAATTTTGGCACCTTGCCAAATGTCAGTAACCTTAGTCTTAAAACACCTGCATTTCGGGATGGATTTGCTTTCTGTACCACATTCTTACTCTACTAATGGACGAACATCGCTGTTTCCATCATCGCGAGCACATAGTACGGATGTTTTCTTCTAAATTTAGAACGGCTATGCTGCATAACACGGGTATACGAGTACGAAAGGAAGTTCAGGGGCATTTTCATCTGATTATTAAAAGAGAATGTGAAAAGCTCATCCTGTATTTCAAAAATAAGTTTTGAAATTTTGTAATATATTAAACCATTTGTAAGTGCTAGTTTGTAGTTTAAAATTATCTTCGACTATCCTCCAAGTTTGCTTTTTAACTACATACACTCTGTGATACAGACAATCTTCCAGCACCTGGTTCCACTTAAGAGAGTCTAACAGTGATAGTTCTATCCTTGAAGTTTTGCTAATTGGACACGAGTAATTTTTTGGCAAAATGAATGAACTCGGCATCTCAGAAAGGTCAAATTGTCGAACTAAGGAAAAATTCTGTAGATAGGTGGCGTTGGTGTAGCAGTCGAAAAACATGGCTGCTTCCATGAATGTCTCTGAGGAGGTGGACGTTCATGGAGCTTTGATGATCGCTACAGCAACGACACCTTGGGGAAGGCGATGCTATTAACATAAAAGAGACAAGAAGGATGTACATTGTACAATTAACAATACTGTATCTTCGTAGTGTGAGGAATTAATTTTGAAGGCACCGTGATACTTATGTTATTCGTATAAACTGTCCTACCAGTAATATCCGGACACCGGCACAAATATATAGACTCGTCACTTCAAAGCACAGCTTAACATTGGTCTAAAGTCCAAGAATGGCGGACCTCACACCAAGCTAAACAGCTCTAATATTAATCAATGTAGTAATAGCTTATGATGGGCTGTACGACCTTCGTAACCCATATCATGCAGTAGCCTGCGCACTGTACAGGTGCTGACATGAGTTCCAATCGTCTCACTGAAGGCACGTGTGTGCTGTGACAATGTCGACCTGTGTTCCGAGCGGGCGATTATTTGTAGGACTCTCCTGTCAAGTTCCGTCAATCTTCAGAGCTTCTTTTTAGGTGGTTTGGTGATGGTTTCAGCACTATTCCGTTTCTATTTCCAGATCGCATCATTCATCGTCAGTCTAGAGATCTTCAGTGCCATTGAAATGTCACGTACAGACCGATTACTTATGTGCTACCTTATTATCATTACGCGCTGTAAGTCTGTTCTATCGATCTAGGTATCTTCCACTCGCAGCCATACTATTAAGGCCTGTTGTGTTTGACACGTGGTGCTTGGGTAGGACATGGCCAATTAACAACGGAGTGGTGTCCACATATTAATGGTAGGGCGTGTATATGTTTCGTATATTTATCAATATGCAGTGTATTTCTTTATATATCGAAAACATTAAAAGTGGATTTAAAAACATTATTAACAGCGTGGACGCCACGTGTTCCTAATATTCATTTAACAATCGGGGGTGTTAGATGGCTAGAAATTTCCATTGTTGCGTAATACTGTGTCCCCATTGTTAGAGAAGAGGCCCGCGACTTTCTGTTTCAAAGACGAACGTTTTATTTAACTCGTCCAAACTATTTCAGTCACATGAACTAAGCACGTGGAATACATCAAACTACTGTAGGAGCTTAGTGCTCTTTGAAGATGAAGCTTATCAGTAAATTATGCATGAAACCAGTTTCATGAAGGGATAAACACATTTTACGATCCATTAACTGGACGGTTCGGATGTCTGGCGTGCTTTCAGTTAATTGAGTAATCAGCAGTTATTATCAGAATGCGAGCTGTTTATGGGCTCTCTACTTTCTAAAAACCGAAGGTCGGGAAAAAATTTTATTTATAAAACGAAACTCATTTCTGTCTGCATAATTGGGCAAAGAAATTTTCGTCTCTTTGACTTCGTAATTATATTTTGCGCGGGGATTAGAAGAAACGGCTATTTAGGACGATGAAAGAAGAAATGGCGTATGATGAAAATGGCGAAGGAGATAAGAAAAATAACAAACACCGCACGAGACACTCTGTTATTTTAAGAAGCAAGGTGTACACATTAAATGACGCACGATAAAGACCTTGCTTTATTTTACTCTCTTTTTTTGTTCTTTCCAGGCCTATTAAAATGTACGCTACATTTAAGTTTTAAACTACACCAGATGGAAATAATGGTGATAGTTTGTCGGTTTTTTTGACTGGGTGATCGGTTGCGACGCATAAATCTTCCCAGATGCGTATGGCCATTGGAGAAACTCGTTCAAACTGCGACACATGCGCGGCTCCTTAAAGTATTTGTTCAAAGTATGCATTTATGATTAAAGACCAAGAGATAATATTATATTTTTTCATATTGACATTGTCATTTTGACATCCATCCAGCATCCATCGTGTTCCATCTCCTTCCAGGAGGTTGTCTACTAAGGATCTCCACCCTTTCCTCTACTCAGCGACTCTTGCAAGTTCTTTGTGTTTGAGCCCACTACAATCCTCTATATTCCCTGTCCATGATTGACTGGGTCGTCCTCTTCCTCTTTTGGCTCCTCTCAGCTCTTCAATCTTTCTGAACATCATTTCTGTGTATGGTTTAAAGAGGCAGCTCACATCCTTGTCTAACTCCTTTCTTTATCCTAATTTCTGCTGATGGTCTTCAGTTCTTATGACTGCTGTTTGGTTCCAGTAAAGATTAGCAAATCACATTCAGATCTTTTTCTTCTATTCCTATATCTTGTAGATACTTTATCATTTGGCCCCGGGTGCCAAGCGTTCCGTGGCCAAGCGATCTCAGTGCGTTTTCCAAAGCGAGCTATCTAAAGAGCTTTTGCCATTGTATATATTCTGTTTATTTCTGAATACCGTTTTTTCTCATTTTATATTTAAGTAGCTCTTTTGTTCTACAAGAAGTAGGCAAAGGCCCAGAAAGGAAAGAAACCTTTCTGTTTCGTTTTCTTTATTACTAACACAACTAATACCCGCTTGGTCACCTCGTGGCACTGCTCCTGCCTCCCCGTGGCGGGGCCGGTAACCTGGGTGGTAAAGACAAACCCCCAGGGCCAAAAGGAGCCGACATGGATATAAGTGACTATCCACTGTTAGAGCCCTCGAGCTCAAGGTCAGAAATTCCTGACATTGACCATGACTCCAATCGTCCAAAGAGACTAAGGACGGAAAATCAGAATAATGACGTGCCAGCATTTCTTATAATGCACTCATTATCCACGCAACCTGTTGGCAAACTATCGCCTTTTCTTATACAGAAATGTTTAGAATCGGTTTGTGGATCTCCTAAAATGGTTAAGCGTCTCCAATCTGGAGACCTTCTAATTGAAACTTCTAAGACAACTCACTCAGAGAAGCTGTTAAAATTAACATCATTTAACAGTATTCCAGTGTCAGTTACGCCCCATAACACTCTTAACACCTCTAGAGGCGTTATCAGCGAATGGGACTTACTATCAGTGTCAGAAGAAGAGATAATACAAGAACTCAGGGAACAAAAAGTGACTCATGCGCGGAGAATAATGACCAAAAAAGATGGGAACCTACTACCAACCAGGTCCGTCATTTTGACATTTAGTACTCCGACTCTTCCATCTTCTGTTAAAGCAGGTTATTTAAACTGCAAGATTCGGCCCTACATCCCAAATCCCATTCGCTGCTTTAAGTGCCAGAAGTATGGCCATTCTCAGACGGCATGCCGAGGCGATGCTGTGTGTCCTATTTGTGGCTCTAAGGAGCATTCCCAAGGAGACTGTACAGCTGCCACTCCTAGTTGCCCTAACTGTAAAGGAAGCCATCCTGCCTTTTCTAAAGCATGTTACCTTTGGAAAACAGGCAAACAAATCCAGAAATATAAGGTAGAGCATAAAGTCACATACCCTGAAGCAAGGAAGCAAATACTGTTAACCATGCCTAGCCGATCATACGCATCGGTCTCTAAAAACAGCCGGTCAATTTCAACTCAAACAGATGTCTCCATAGAACCAAACATTTCATTTGCCACCTGGGCCAAAACCATGCTAAAGTGCAATAAAAAATCTACAGTTAATGAAACCAGCAACACGCCAATCAGTATCCCAACTGATGCCATCTCAACCTTGCCCGAAAGAACAAAATCTGTTAGTGTTGAAAATCAAAAGACAATGAAATCATGCTATAGCAACATTCAAATGGAAGTTCAGTCAGAGGACGAAGACACAGTCCTAGAATTACATGCCAATGATACCATGGATACAGGACGCCCAACCTTTCCCAAAAATGAAAAATCAAAACTAAGCAGGCAGAAACCTCAGAAAAAACAGTCAGATCAATCTTCGTCAAATAAACCCAAGCAATGAACAAATTCCTACAATGGAACTGCAGAGGATTACGCAGTAATATAGATGACCTGAATGATTTACTCACACAAACTAACGCATTAGGAGTATGCTTACAGGAAACATTTTTATCACCAAAAGTTTCACTCAAATTCAAAAACTATACTATGTTTAGGCGAGACAGGGATTCTGACTCTTCTCGTGGAGGGGTAGGTATTCTTGTCAAAACTACCATACCATCAAGACATCTCCAACTAGAAACCTCCCTAGAAGTTGTAGCAGTTCGGATAGCAATGGGAATATCATTAACCCTTGCATCTGTTTATATACCACCTAATTATCCTTGTACCCAGACTGAACTTGACAACCTTTTAACACAACTGCCACCTCCTGTCTGTTTACTCGGTGATTTTAACGGTCACCATCCATTGTGGGGATCCTCCACTATGGATAAGAGAGGCCAATTAATTGAAACATTCCTAGATAACCATAATCTGACTGTATTAAACACTGGCTCTCCAACGTATGTTCAATTACCTGCAGGCACAACATATGCCATAGATTTATCTATCTGTTCAGCATCTCTTTTTCCAAGTATGGAATGGTTGGTGTTGAACGATCCATTCAACAGTGACCATTTTCCCATCATCAGCTCACTTCAAACACAGGTCGTATCATGCCCCAAAGCCCGTATATCTTGGAATTTCCACAAAGCAGACTGGAAAAACTACTGTACTTGTGTCCTATTAAACAAACAGTATGTACAGCAACAACATATTGATGAAGTAACCGAACACATTACCAGCCATATATTATCAGCAGCAGAAATGTCTATTCCAAAATCCAACCAGAGCAAGCGGGTACACCAAAACCATTGGTGGAATCAAGATTGCACCATAGCGAAAGTAGAAAAAAACCGTGCTTGGAACCAATTTCGCAAATTCCCCACTACTGCCAACCTTATAGCTTTCAAAAAACTGAGAGCCAAAGCAAGACAAATTAGGAAAAAAGCAAAACGTGACTCCTGGATTAAGTTCGCCTCAACTATTAACAAAAATACTGACACTCGGATTATCTGGAAAAAAATACAAGCTCTCAATGGAAAATTTCTACCTCTACAGTCTCCAATAATTCAGTGGAATGGGCAGGACCTATCTTCTCCTACTGACATCGCAAATGCTTTAGCAGAATATTTCTATAATACTTCCGCCTCAACCACTTATGTGACTGCTTTTCAGAGAATTAAAACTAATGAAGAACGAAAAAAATTGAATTTTTCAACTAATCACCCACTTCCATATAACCAGCCCTTTACTATAGCTGAACTCAAAGAATCCTTGAGTAAATCTCCAAATAGTGCAGCAGGACCAGACGGCATTCACTACAGAATGCTTAAACATCTCTGTGAAGCTGATCTGTACATACTATTGCTATTTTATAATAGGATCTTCTCAGAAAACACATATCCTCTCTCATGGCGTCATTCCTATATTTGTGCAATACCAAAACCGGGAAAAGATACATCTCTAGTTCAAAATTACAGACCAATATCATTGACAAGCTGTTTGGGCAAGACCTTCGAAAGGATGGTGCATAAGAGGCTCACCTGGATTCTTGAATCCCAAAATCTGCTTTCTGATCACCAATATGGCTTCCGCAAAAACAGGTCCACCCTAGATTTACTTGTCAAAATTGAATCCAACATACGTAACGCCTTCATCAGGAGACAACATTTAGTTATGGTCAACCTGGATATTCAGAAAGCATTCGACACCACATGGCGTCATGGTATTATCACAGATATGCATCAGTTAGGGTTGAGAGGCTATCTCCCTCAAATTATTCAGAACTTTTTAAAGTTACGTACCTTTCAAGTCAGATATCAAAACTTCCTATCAGCATCTCATATTCAAGAAGAGGGTGTCCCACAGGGTTCTATACTGAGTCCAACCCTATTCGCAATTAGGGTCAACAATATATTGGAAGATCTTCCAAAAACTATTGAAGTATATATGTATGCAGATGACCTCACCATATCGTGCCAATCACAAAATATGAATACTATCGAAAGACAGTTACAAATTACTCTAAACAGAATAGAATCGTGGACTTTACGCAATGGATACCATCTTGCTGAACAGAAATCCACTACCACTCATTTCTGCAAACTCCGGTCATTTCATCCTGATCCTGAGTTAAAGATAAAAAATGTGTCGGTTCCTCTGGTTAACACTGTCCGCTTTCTTGGCCTGATTCTAGATAGAAAACTGAACTTTCAAGCACATGTGGCCTATCTTCGTACCATCTGCTTGAAGAAATTGAATATCCTTCGGTGTGTGTCATCCATGTCTTGGGGCGCTGATCGGCATACGCTTATCCATATTTATAGAGCTCTCATCAGATCCCGTTTGGACTACGGTTCCCCAGTGTATGACTCTGCGAGGAAGAGTACATTAGAACGATTAAATACCATCCAGCACAGTGCCCTTCGAGTTTCTCTAGGGGCTTTCAGAACCTCCCCAGTCCAGAGCCTTTACATTGAAGCCCACGAACCTCCCTTACATCTTCGGAGGAAAACATTGCTTTTAATGTATGCCGCAAAAATCCGCAGTCTTCCCTACCACCCGAATTGGAGATGTCTGTACAACACCGAATGGGACTCATTTTACAACAGTAAACCAAATGAAAACAGACCTGCTGCACTTAGACTTAAAGAACTAACTCAAACGTGGAATATTGCAATCGACAATATATATCAGGACATAACACCTCCTGATCCACCGTGGACAAATATCCCTGCAATTTACGATGACTATTTCCAACAGTGGGGAAAGAACACCTTGTGTCCCTTCAATATCGCACAGTTACATGAAGCTCACTCTGCTTTTAATTCACAGGCCTGTAAGATCTATACAGACGGATCAAAAACTGAGACCCAAGTAGGCGCTGCTGCGATCTTTCCATCTTTCAGCACTTCTGTCTCATTACCTGTAGAATGCAGTATCTTCACTGCTGAGCTTTATGCTATTAACTTGGCTCTAGGTCACATTACTCAACTTCTAATTTCGTCTGCCATAATATACACTGACTCGCTCAGTGCTGTCTCTGCCATAAATAGTAATACCAACTCCTCTCACCCTGTAATAAAACAAATCCATTCTAAATTACTTGTGTGTAATGAATCAAACCAAACTGTGACTTTCTGCTGGATTCCAGGTCATTCTGGGATAGCAGGAAACGAAAGAGCAGATCTAGCAGCCAAACAACCAGATACTACTCTTTTGCAGACTTTTCGATCCCCATATACTGATTATAAACATATCATCCATAAAGCATGTTACAATAGCTGGTCATTAATCTGGAGAAGTTATCCAGAAAACAAATTATTCCAAATAAAACCAGAACCAAAGCTGTGGCCCTCCAGCTTCCAGAAAAGCAGACGAGAAGAAACAATTTTAGGAAGACTCAGGATTGGGCATACTTATCTCACTCACCTCTATCTATTAACTAATGACAGCGCTCCACAATGTACATCATGTGAAGTACAACTGACCATTCGCCATTTGTTAGTGGACTGTCCCCACCTTCAGAACATCCGCTTAGATACTTTTAAATCAATTGCTAAAACACAGTCATCAATAAATTTATTGCAGATTCTGGGAGATGATTCTAATAAAAAGGAACTATATACTTTCCTAAACCGGATACAAATATATCATAAAATATAGATATTATTTCATATTCACTATTAGAAGACACAATATGGCCCAAGTAGCCTTTGTGTCGTTAAACCCAACAACAACAACAACAACAACAACAACTTTATCATTTCACATTTTGACAGATATTTGTCATATTTAACCTAATAGATACTGTTATAATGCGAATATTAAGAAATTAATTACTGTTAGCATTTACAATTACTGTTTAAAACTATGAATACCTGGACTCCCGCAAATCTCTGATTTCCAAACTGTTTGTCCTGATCTGAAATTCTCTGTTTTGCCATAACTAACCTTCTTGCTCTTCTCTGCATCCTTTCCAATAGATCTACGCCCTTCCTAAAATGAGATTTCTAAACTTGTATTCAAGGTGCGGCCCAGCCAATGCTCCCTGAAATGGTATAATTACCTCTTTGTCTCTTCTGACAAAGTTCCTATCTATCACCGAGAGAACCGAATGAGGCTGCCCTAAGTTCTTGTACGCTGATCAGAGAACTATATATTAATCTGTGTTTAGTAATCCCTTGCCATTCGAGAGGGTTTGGCTCCTGAAAATTCTTGTGAAAGGCAAATTCTTGAATGACGAGCTTATAATCGTATGGGAAACGTAGGTTTAGGAGAACCGAGATCACAAGTGATTCTATGGAATCCCCCATCAATATTTATTTCCTCAACTAAATTAAAATAATACAGATAAAGCATAAAGTAATCTAAACGAAATTTTAACCACCTTAAATTAGTCATAAATTTAAATTTATCTTTAATCTGAGATGGCGATGATGTTGATGAATCCTTAATGATTTCAATGATAATGGCGAGCGAAGAAGGTAATGAGAAAAACAGACGTATTTGGATGAGCTGGGGACTCTAAGCTGCTGTGGGATTTTGAGACTTCTACTGCAACTACATTTTATTCGTAAGGATTTATATTTCGACTTTTTGGAGCAAATAAACAACTGGGGCTCTAAGGGCACGCTTAGTGTCTCTTCTTCCCCAACATTGCCATCTCACAGTTGTCTAGATTATTATCCAAATGTTGATGCGCGAGTCTGTGTACGTGTTGATACTTTTCATGTGTTTTGAAGACCAATGCATGAAGAGCGAGGCTCTTCTGGAATTACTGTCTGGACCTTTGAAAACGGCACGAAATGTTGGTTAAGTGATCCTGTTTCGAAAATCTCTTTATGGACGCTTGTAGATATAAAGAGATCGAAACTGCACCTACAAACGGATCCATGAGTGGATGATCGGGTTTCCAACGTGACTGATCTGTATCGGTCACGTTGGAAATGATCACATTAATTCGTTCATATTTGCCAAACATCTTCGCTTTCGGTTCCTATCTAGTCCCCCTGCTCCCCCTTTCTTCATCATTACCGGATAATGTAGTCAGCTCTTATAGGGCTTCTTTCATTAACTCCAAAGAGCAAGGTCTTCATTCGACTGCATGTCTTTAAAATCTTCACTAATCAAATATTTGGTAGGTGTAAGGATTTTGTTTATCTCGTCATCCCCCGCAGGGAAACCTCTGAAATAAGTTACGATCTCTTTTCAAATTTCTCGGATGCAGCATTGCGGGTGAATTGTGTGATTTCATCTCTGCCGATTCCTTTATGATGGTGGCTAATGCATATGAAATGGTATATCCTTTCTATGCGTCTTATAATGAAAGCTGAAGGTTATTTTCAATGAGGTCAGCAATATCGTTAAAAGTATGCAAGTATAAGAACTCTTCAATGCATTGAATACACTCTGACCCCCCTGGACTGAACGATGTGGAGTGGAGTTGGGAAGTGTTCAATATTAATAAAGTTTAAATCAAGAGATTCCTTGAAATACGACCACGCGCGAATAAAAGTCAGCACGAAAAGTCGACTAATGCTCTTGCTGTATGGAATCGAAGGATAGTGAGATATTCTGCTGTTAGAGTGAGAAGTAAACCTCCAGTTTAATTCACATTTAAATAAATATCGCGAAATAAGATGGAGTCCCCTATGTCCCTTACTGGTTTTCAAGTGAGTATAAAATATGTCCTAAATAACTTTCCATGCTGAAACTGATTGACAAGAAGGCTTCGGATATGAATTCTTGCTGCCCGGAAACCCAAAGGTCGCGGGTTCGATTCCCGCCTCGGGCTTGGATCGAAGTACTGCACAAACCTTGGGAGGTGCAATATGGCCACAGAAGCCGATGCGCCAACAACTACCAAATCAAAAAAAAAAAAAAAAAAAAAAAAATATATAAATTCTTGTCAGGTCATGGGCAACCTTCCAGACAACATCACAGCAGGTCTTTCTTTACCTTATAACCTTATAACTTCCGACTAAACCTCTTTCGTACCTATTGTTCTCTTAAAAGATAACTTTGGTATCATTAACGTCACCCCTTTGCAGATAATACTCTGGTCCTTCCACGTAGCTTTATTCCATAAGATATCACCTGTTTTTCTAACAAATGAGTAATCCCTAAACTAGTACGTTTTGTGAAACCTGCGCCTTTTGCTCTTGATCCATCCTTTCTCTCTGCAGCCAGATGTGTGAGAGAAGGCTCCATCACTCACTGGACATCTGAGGGCCTGATCATTCCCTTGGAAGTCAATCTCGTCATGCGTTTAATTTCCTCGTTCTCCTGCACCTATGGCACACGAAGGAATCAACTATGACACCATTGTGACCTTTGAGAGTTAGCTTGGAATACATGGCCGCAGACGACATAAACAAACTATGACTCACAGGAGAATCACTTGTAGTAATTCGCCAATCAGTCATAATCCTGAGTCATAATATTCTCACTAGATCTAGTTTGCTCCATAATTATGACTAAATTTCTAATTACAAATTGCAATATGTGATGCGATATAATGTTTAAAGTTATAAAAGAAATATAAGGAAATATTATTTTTACCAATAAGATAATTAATGTGAGTATTTCAATTTAAAGAAATACCAACCATAATCCAAGATATTTATACTGAGAGGAAATTTCGGTGGATTGACAGGAATATGAATTAAAATCATTCTAACAATTACAAGGTTGTAACTTTAATAGATGGTGATATCAGATTAGGAACATTTATTATTAACTGTAATTTAATTTTATGAAAACTAATTATTAAATAATTATTGTGAATACATTTCTGTATTTGAATGAGGTTAAATTGCATATCTCAACTCATTTTATATGAATATTTTCCTACTGATACAAAATAATATCATCAATCTAAATTTCAACGAAAGATCTCTTTTATCAATTACCATATTAATTAAATACCATTTCTTGTTCGAAATTTCAGCATAATAAAATTTCTTCAAAGGAGAAATGTTTCGTTTCACTATTGAGATGTTAAACTCGTTTCCAAGAATTTTGTATTTGGATTAATAGCATGATTTTAATGGAGAATTCCTTAATTTCCTACAAAAATTAAAGTAAATTTTTAATCTTCTGATTGATCCAAGTTTTATTAGGATTTCTGAGGAAAAGTGCTGTTCTCGTTGTTAATAAATAAAATAATTTATAATTAATTATGAAATTCCTATAACAATTTTGCAATTATTAATTATAGATACAAATAAATAATATCATAATGATTTGAATAGTGTTTTTCAAAATATAGGAAGCGACCTAAGGTAGATTAATATCAATTAGATATGATTTATATATAAACTTACAAAGCTGCTGGCATTGTTTTGCTATTTAGTTAATGTTTACACCTCGTAAAAAATATCCGGGTTCAAATCATGGGATTTGAACCTGGGTATTTTCCACTTGAGGGGTTCGAAGTCTATGATTTCAACTCGGGTATTTGAACCCCTCATTGATTTGCTTTTTTTTTAAATATTATCAAATTAATCAGCCATCAAAGATATTTCCTAATATCGTTTAACTTATTTTCCATAAGGTTATTTCTTGTAACAAATCAAATCTAATAGATGATATTTTTAGATAAGACTGATAACAAATTATCTTCGACAGAAAAAAAAAAAGAATATTCTGACTAGGATAACTGGTGCTATATTCGAATCCAATTCTTATTTCTAACTGTAAATCACCGAAAGTGATACACAATGTCCTTTTATACACATCTGTCTCTCCGATGACATCACTTTAACAAATTTTGGAGTCTTTGAATAGTTTTGAATGCAATGACAGCGCTTTATTAACTGTACTGAAAATGCTGCCCTCCCTCATCTCCCCCTCTGCGTTCTGTTGTTTAAACAGCTTCGGGAAGATGTTGCATTTATTGCATTCTTTCCCGGCAATCGCATGTAGGAAATGAAGTACTAATACAGCCAACGGACTTGGAATTCTATTCTCGCTAAGGTTTCTTCTCCCAGCTTAACGATTCTTCTGATAGGTGAAGTTGTAATGCGCAGAATACGTTGAGCTATCTCACACGCGCTAGAATTCTTTATAACAGACAATAATGACATTTATTTCTCCATCAGTAGACTCGATGACACTGCACGGGGAATTTTACGCATTCTCCAATGGAGGAATAAATGAAAGCATATAAGGATGGAGAAGCATATCGAGAATGGTGTGATTAGCAGTGAGCGGCGACTGTACCGTTTACGCTCAAAAAGAGCCTTCCCTGTGGGCCCTTATACGTCGCCATTTCAGGTACGTTATTAGGCAATTTGATTACGTTTATAACAGACAAAGGCAAATGGCATCTCGGAGTAGGAAATACAAAGCAAGCACGTGACTAACAGTAAAGCTGGAGATAAAATATCACTCGCAGTTAATTGAAGTAAACGAAATATTTCCAGCGATTGTACAGAAAGCAAGAGATCTGGCATTCAAATGACAATCTGCAGTGAAATGGTTTATGTGAATATTACGATGAAGCATGAATAAAAGAATGTATAAAGTTCTGTTATGGTGGATTTTCTTAACATTATACACTAAAAACAACCCTTTTAATGCAAATTGACTCGCACAATTTTTTTGGTGCTGATTTTGCAAATATTTTAATTGTTTTCTTCAAATTAAGTAAACTCATAGTAAAGTAAACTTTGTGGACATCATGGCCTGCTTAAATACAAAATTTTTTAAAAGCACGAGTACGTAAATTGATGATGTAAGATGTAATTTTTAGGATGAAGGTTGGTATTCAATCCTCAAGGCAGATTTATTGGGTTGTGAGTGAATTATTTTTATAAGTTGTTCTTCGGAAATCTCCATGGAACTAATGCATGGGATATGGTCATAATTTTTATCCATCCATTGAACAATTACATAACTTGATATCAGATGAGCACCAAAATGCAATTTTGGTGCTCATCGTCCGTTTACCTATTTTCGCCTGATTTCTTATAAATGATCTCATCATTTTTCGATTAAGTTCCCTGAAGATCTTTTCTCAACTCGGAAAAGTTTGTTAGGAATTCTCTATAGGGCCTCTTTTGTAGAATGCACGTGAATTTCTTTAAACAACTATATCAGATGTACATTCCATCAGGGGATTTATCATTCCATCAGGGGATTTAGCATATGAAAAAATTAATCTAGACTTTCGGAATAGCTTCTTTGGCGATGAAGGCAATCCATCTTTCCAGACATTCCATTGAAAATATTAAAACGAACGATGGTTAGATCGATATTGAGGTATTTAGAATCATATATCCTTCTGACCTCGTAATAATTTTTATTCAGGTGGAATTTTTCCTTTTCGCTGAGAGGAGTACTTTATAGAAGGAGAGGGAGCTATGGATGCTATGAATTTGCAATTTTTAAAGATCTCCGAAGCACTGTATTATTTCTGGATGGAGTGATTGAGATGCAGTTGAAATGGAGTATTTCGATATTCAAATGATCAGCGTACGATATTATGTTCTGGAATTTTGGAATCCCTCCCAAATTCCAGAAGATTCCAACAGGATCGTGAAAATCCATTGTATAACGAGTTGAATTTCATCTTGAGATTTTAATAATAATAAAATTTCTTCAAAATACTTGTTTAATTTCTAGATAATACAGTTCATGGTATATTCTATATGTAAACTGGGTGTCCCACGGAGAATACTATAATGAAAATAAATCGAAATAATGAAATTTTAATGCTCATTTTAAAACTTGCATATATAGGGAAAATTATTCTAATTTATGGTAATCCCAACAGCCAGAGTATAAATATGTGCTCCAATCTTTCCATCGATAAAAATAATATCAGTGTTATTATTATCATATTAGGGTTGCTTGGAGGAAGAGAGAGAGAGTTTCTTCTTTCAGAAATCGGACACTTTTTTTTGTTTAAATGCTTGAAGTACAAATTTCTAGACTCTGGTGTATTTTCGGCAATTTAAGTTACTTTCTGTTGTTAAATGCCAGCTTTACTCTTGGCAGTGCGTCGGAAGTGATGGTCATAAACTCTCTGTGATCTACGACTTCGGCAAGAAAAGAATTTCTTTTCAGAGAGCCAACGAACCAGAGGGGAAAAAAAATTGCACTCAAACAGAAGAAGCAATTACCATTTGTAACCCAGCCTGATCAGCTTTGTTGAACAACCGAAGTGTCGTCTTAAGGAGTTTTTCTTGTACAATAAATAAAACATACGCTATTAATCAAAGTATCGTTAGAAATGCCGAAGGATAAAAAAAAAAAAAAAAAAGGAATTCAGACCGCCCATCGGACTGTTCCATCTCGGAGTATAATTGACTAACGCTCACCAAAGAGATTTATTTTGATTGCTATTCCATAACATTATCGGATTTCAAACTCATAATTGCGTATGTGGAAGATGGTTTGGAAAATTTTCTTCGTCTGTAGTTCCATTAAGCATTATGTCAAGAGATGCTTAAGTTTAGTTTATTTACATACGCATTTTGCTGAGATCTGTGATTGGACAGGAATGAATAATCATATCTATTTCAAAATCAATATTTCATCTTCGAATGCCTTTAAATAGAAATGAACCTTAACAAGGTTTAAAAGAAAGTATGCTCATGTGTTAGTGCTAAAGACAAAGAATGTTTTTTTTCTGATTTTCAGGAAGCATGCAGGTATGTTGCATTACCTGATCATGTTGCAGCCAGAGGGGTAAAGTTGTTTGGACTTGTTCAAGAAAGAAAAGTGTCATATGACTAGTACTACGAAGGAGATAATGTAGCGGTTACAATAAGATACCCATGGGCAACTCCTGTATTCGCTGGAAGACGCAGTAGGTCGCTTCATCGCCACTCTTCAACAAGTCCTGCAGATTATTGATGATATTAGACACTTCTGCATGTTTGCTATTGACTTGTACACAGACGGCTGGAGATCATTTTGAGAAATTTGACCGTCCAGTACTTCTAATGCTATTTTTTTATAACAGTCGTGTTGCCACTACTTCTTGAACAGCCCTAATACGTAAGGAGTTACAGCTATGTAAGCAGTCAAAGGAGTAATTCCAATGCAGCATTCACTTGTATACAGACGGTTGGAGATCACTTTGAGGAATTTGACCGTCCAATACTTCTAAGGCTTTTTTATAACAGTCATGTTGCCACTACTTCTTGAACAGCCCTAATACGTGATGAGTTACAGCTATGTAAGCAGTCAAAGGAGTAATTCCAATGCAGCATCTCCTCGTGTGCGACTGTCTTACTGCGCATGTTCTTTTGTAATAGCCATAATGCCACTACTTCTTGAACAACCCTCATGCTATCGCAAATGGTACACTATAGAAGCAGTTTTAATAAGACTCCTCTAAGAAAGGGATATTTTAAGACTGTCAGAGATAACATTTTGCTAAAAAAATTCTTTAGTATTAGCCCGGGTTTCTTTAAAATGGTTTTCCTTAACTGTATAAGAAAAAAAATTTAGAAAAATCGGGTAACATTTATCAAGCATAACTATTTTGTGTTCCTGTTTTGATTACTAGTCTCTGCTAAAGTTTGAATGGCGATGCTTACTTTCTATATTGATTTTAATACGATTTATAGGATTCTTTTACCAATACTTTTATTTCAGAGTGCTGAAAACAAGACGAATGCGATATTTAGTTGACGCAAAGCGGGTTGTATTTTATTTCCTTTCGCTGAACGATTTATTTGAACAACACGATTTGAAAGAGGAAAAAAAATTCACATGACTGAAAGGCGAAATTCGTATAAAAAATCGCTTCTTTCACTTGTCTGTAGTTCAATTACTGTACGAGTAATTCAACCATATGGCAAAGGTATCTGGAGAGGTAAAGAAAATACAATTTTTCCCTCGAGTAATTCTTATATATATTATTTTCGGCTTCTGTACTGATGCTCACTGCAAAGATGCGATTTCTCTGGCAAGAATGAGTCTCGCTTGATCATTCCGGCTATCACAACCCCGAAATAAAGACAACAGAATTGATCATTACGTCTTAGTAGAAGGCTCGTTTTGTTTCTTATCTCAAGTGGGCCTTCTTGACTCTCACTTGGCTGACAGGAAATTCCGAAATGGGGTATTACTCCATATGAGCATCGTTCGAATGGCCAGAGTGAGTTTGGGCTGTTAAGTGAATGAGATAAACACGAGTACGTCTTCTTCCATTACTTTTCTCGTGCTACTTCAGGAAATTACACGTGGTTGATGTCGAATACAAAAGGAAAGGAAAAGGAAAAAAAAGAAAGCAGTTTTCTACACGGTAATAATCGAAGAGGAACCATTCAACGAATATTTCTAGTGGAATAAGCTCTAGTGAAATGTAATATATAAGCCAATAGTAATAATAATAAAAGGGCGCGATTTCATGAATTCAAATTCGAATCCCACCACGAAAAGAAAAAAAATAAAAATAAATAATTGCAAGGGAAAAAAACGCGAAAGTTGCTTCATCGGATCTACCTCATCCAAGGTCGAGGTGATGGCTGAGACAGAAAATCACACCATTTGATGTAGCTCCCAATAATTACCACTGGATGCAAAAAGGTCGGTTCGAAAAGTCGGAGACATTCTCCCAAGGAAGAAAGTGGAGGAACTCGTGCTGTCGATGCATGGTTTTGCCCCTCCCTTGAGGGGCAATGGTTTTCCCCCTCAAGAGAGGGACAGAACCATCCAGCACACCAACTGGAACTGCTTCCTACACAACTGCGTTAGTTTCCATCCAGGAAGGAAGAAAAGCCAACGCATGAAGTGGAGCAGCCAAATGAATACGTTCATCATGTGCGAGCATATTAAGAAGTAACCAAGCTAGAGACCGACATGACAATATACAGGACGAAACTTCGTAATAAAGTGGTTGGAACGGCCCTCGACTCCTCAGGTAGCAGACTAGAGGCAGACCATCATCATGAAGAACCTGATAGCTTCTACAATCTTTGAAAAAATCAAGCAGGATGTGAGCGACCAACTACAAAGAACAAGGAGAACTGACACAACCGAACCAGACTACAGGAGGAACGGCAAATGCAATAAGTAGTACAACCCGCAGTCGAAATGGAAAGAGACGAGCGGACGATATCGAGAATAGAAGAAGAGTGGAAGAAGGTCCTAGCAAAATTCGAGGGAATGCACCAGACAAAAGACACACACCATGCCAAGCAGAGACTTAACAGAATCCTTTGGTAATTCACAGACCACCTTAGTCAGCGAGTAATACCGGATTACCTCAACAACGAAGTAACACTAGATACCATCCACACTAATTTGCATTAACTGTGCCACTGCTAATGCAAAAAATACAAGAAACCACCAACATGGGAAAAAGACTACAGCAAAATACAGAAGAGCTGGAAGTGAAGATAGGCCAATTGACCCGGTACGAACAGGGTAATAGAAGTAAGATTCTCATCAGAAAAGTAAAGACCATCCTCAAGAAAGACAACACCCACAGCAAAAACGAGACCCATAATTAGAGTATCGTAGAATACCTGGACACCCTCAAGAAGAACCTTCTTGTACTCAGTAAGAGACTTCGTCGATATAGGGCGAGAGCCCGAAAGAAAACCGGATATTTGATGAAAACCAGAGAGCCTTATACAGAAATTTGAAAAACAGGAGAAGGCGGGCAATGGCCCTGATCAGAAGGCACTCGATGAGCTGGATGAAGATGACAAGTAGAATTATTAAACATGCTGCATGATAAAGTCACTCGCGTTCAGATGTCAGGCAGAAGGGTCTGATCGAAAAGTCGGAGACAGTCTCCTGAGGAAGATAGTGGAGCAAGTGGTACTGCCGCCGTATGGCTACAACAAGGGAAGGGCAGACCATCCAACACAAGCAACTTTAGCCACAACGTCCGTTTCCCCTGGATAGACATGGAACGGAAGAAAACCAAGGACATATAAGAGATGCAGAACGGAGATTCTTGAGGAAAAATTACAATAGGTGACCAACACGTTACACAACCGGAGAACTGTACTGTACTTGGCATCTCCAGGGAGATGCTCTAAGTAAGTCACAGACCATAGCACTCAATCCACTGTCCACTGTGCTCGATAATAGCAAGTATAAATATACCTTTAAAGGGGGAAAGAAAAAGATAAAGGAGGAAATTAATCATTGACCCTCCAGTTTGTAGGAAACCCACTAAAAGCATCACAACCTGTACACTGCCTGTGTCGACTACTGCAAGACCTTCGCCTCCGTACCTTATAGCTGGCTAATAGAGATACTAAAGATCTACAAAGTCAACCTGGCACTAGCACACTTCTTAGAATCAACTATGGAAAAGTGGAGGGCCACAATAAACATTAAGAACATCACAGCCAGACCGATCCTCATCAGAAGAGGAAACTTCCAGGGAGATGCCCTAAGTACACTACAGTTCTGTCTAGCACTCAATCCACTGTGCTCGATAATAGCAAGTATGGATATACCTTTAAAAGGGAGAGAAGAAGAATCCTCTCTTATTTGATGTGCACTGAGTGGACAGAAATCATGGGATACTTACTTAGTAACGGGTAAGCCCACCTTTCACCCAGATAAGGTCAGTCACACGGCGAGGCACTGGGTCCATTAGTTCACGAAAGCATGCCACAGGTAGTTCGATCCACGCTTGCTGCACTTAGTCCATGATTCCGTCGCATTCCTGGGTGGAGGATCCAAAACTCGAATGGACCTTTCCACAGCATCCCAAAGATGCTCCATAGAGTTCATGTCCGGTGAACGGGGAGGCCATTCCATGGTGGTAAAATCTACGGAATGCTCTTCGAACCATGTTCTAGTCACCACGGCTCTGTGAGGAGGCGCATTATCCTGCTGCAAGAGTCCATTGCCCTGTGGGTACACGGTGGCCATGAAAGGATGCAAATACTCTGCAAGGATGGACACGTAACCTGGACTGTTCAGAGATGCGTCTAGACGTATCAGAGGTTCCGACGTATGCCATTTGAACACGCCCTCAAACCATTACCGACCGTCCACCTGCTTGAACAGTTCCATGTTGACATGACGGGTGCATAGCTTTGTGCGGTTTCCACCAGATACGCACCCTCCCATCCGCTCGAAATAACTAGAAACGGGACTAACCGGACCAGGAGACCCGTTTCCAATTATCCAAGGTCCAGTGCCGACGTTCTTTCGTCCAGTTGAGGCGAAGAGTCCCTTGTCCCTGGTGTTAGCAATGGGACTCTGGTGGGTCCGTGGCTCTCATAACTTATTGCGACTAATGGTCGCCTGATGGTCTTGGTGGAGACGTTTCTGGCACTTCCCTTGTTGAAGCCGGCGGTGTTTGGCTGAAACAATGCGAGACAGATGTCGACTGACACGTTCATCGACCACCTTTCTCCGCCCATAGCGCTGTCCACGATGAGATGTTATTCCGGAAATGGCGTATTCCCGATACACTCTTGATACTGTCAAACGGGAATAGTGCAATTTCTGTACCACTTCCGCTATAGAGTGACCCATGCGTCTGGTACCCACTATAATCTCTCTTTCAAAGGCGGTTAACTCACGACGTTTATCCATAATGACATCGAATTACCGTCCACGTGAATGCTGAGTAAGCAGTGATTGCCTCTATACCTGCCAAGCGGTTGGTTCGTCCACTAGCGAGAGGGTCACAGCTTGGCGTTGCCCATTAACCAGATATTCCATGAATTTTGTTCTTTCATTGTATATGAATGACATAAAACTCCGTGTTGTAACGAGAATTAACTCCAATATCTACTCCAGATCACAGATGAGTTCAGCTCTGACATCGGGACGCAATTTAGCTTTGATAAAAGCAAAACCCATTAACTGCATCGGAGAAATCTAGTCAGCCGAAACTACCAGCTGCTGAAGACCGGTGCAAGGTTTGAAGCCATGGCAGATGGTGGGACCCACAAATATCTGGGAATGATGCAGGATCAACAGATAGAACACAAGGAGATCAAGGCATGCCCGACTCTGAAATACCATCCGACACTGAGAAGCTTGATAAAAACAAAACTGAATGGTGGGAATATGATCAGAGCTATAAATACCTAAGCAGTTCCAATACTAACATACTCCTTTAGGATCATAGCTTGGACTAACAGCGAACTGGAGGAGATTATGAGATCGACCAGGATAAGGCCTGACGTAGCCGAATGGTCAGGAGCGAGAGTGCATAGCACGCGTTCCTTGAGTGGACCGGGGTTCAAGCCCGTGACTACTGAATACCATATGTATTGACGATTTATTGTAAACTCTACTGACTTGGTTGTCGTGCCGGAGTATAAACAGAAAATTTATAATGATGACAAAGAGTTGCCAATACCACCCGTCGTGCGGCAATCAAGATATCGACTATAGCCCGAAAAGATGGTGGAAGGATTTTGAGAGACCTCATAGAACAATAGGAGAAGGTGATTAAGAACCTGAGGGTTTACTTCCAGAAAAACACAACATGAATCCACTAAGCCATAGTGAAGATAAACAACCGGCATGCTCTGTTCATCTCAATAAGGAGACCGCCCTCACACAAACAGAAGAAACAAAGATAGAAAGATAGGCGAAGAAGGCAATGCATAATACACACTACAATGACCTCCATCAAGACTGCATAGATAAGTATGCTTCTAACGCATGGCTCACGAACGGGAAGCTCCTCCCGTGACCAAAGGATTCAGCTCGCCATCCAAGACCAGGTAATCAACACAAGGAACAACAGGAAATACATTGCCAAGGACTCCGCAGTGACAGCCGGCACATGTCAACGATGCCACCTGTTCCCGGAATCCAGCATATCACCGCAGGATGCAAGGTGATCACCAGATGGAGTACACATATAGACACCACCAGGTCGCCAGGATAATAAATCAGAAGCTGGCGCAATAATATCAGTTGATTAAAGAAAGTGTGCCGTATTAAAACTACAAATCTCAGGCTGTACTATAGACCCCTATTCACAAACTATACTGGGACCGCACCATAATAACAGACAAGACAGTGCCACACAACAGACCAGACAACATAACCTTCATGAGCAAGAAGGAAATGGCTAACTACCCGATCGACTTAACGGTGGCCAATACCAGCAACCTCCAGAAAACCTAAGAGGAAAAGATCATGAAGTACACAGATCCAAGACGGGAAATCAAAGAAATGTAGCATGTGGGACTAGTAATGACCATCCATCACTATGTCAACCACCAGCATGGTGCCAAAGTGCCTTCTTTCATAAGAACCTTGCAGCAATATTCCTTGCAATGAAAACTTACATGGTACTCCTGAAAGCGGTGATCCTGAACATTTTTAAGACAGTCAGAGAATTCCTCGACCAACAGTAAAAAGAACAACAGTAACTAGACACCAACCATCCCCTGCACTTGGTACCAGTGTCCGTCACGAGTGGGAAAAATCCCATAAAGAGAAAGAATTCATAATTATAATAGGAGTTTTAGTAAATAGACGGGAAGTAGCAGCCTATTGGTTATTTTCCTGTTTTTATCCATAAATTTATTTTAAAATAATACACGGATCAAAATAAATAAATATATTTTTTTTCCAGAATAAATAAATAAAACAAATTTTCCAAAAAGCAAAATTTAGCTTATGTTGTTAAAAGAGAAACACTGAGCTGAAATTCCCGCTAATTAATGAAAGTTCGATATTGTTGAACTTTCGGAAATTGACTGAACTCTATAAATAGCTTGTCCAAAGCAGCTGTGGGACTCACAAAGACTAAAGTGAGCCGAATGGGCATCGGGCACCTCGAATTTAATTTCTTATATAATTTCAGAAGGCCTGCTACATTTTACTTTCTTTCTGTAAAATAAGGTTATTTTTGTTTTGGGCAAACAAAGCTCAATCCGCGTCCTAAAATTGTTTTTTTCAGAATTCAATATTTGCGTCCAGTTTAGATAGAAGTGATAAATCGATGATAAGTGGAAACTTGATGAGAGCTGAGAGGATTATATCACTGATAACGTAAGAAGCGTTCATTGATTTGGACAGTTCCTCTAGTACAGAGATCCTTCTACTGGAAACTTCACTTTTTAAGATAAAATGTTTTCCGCTTGGGATCACTAAGCCTTTACAGCTCTTTTTGTAATCTTCTTCGGGGTATTTTTCCTCTTGTTTTCTTGGTATACTGTCAAAGAATAGACTCAATGTATTCGTGTAATGTATTTTTGTTTCATATTGGGTAGGAGGCTTTGTTTTTGTGTAAATATGAACACGACGGTGAATATTTACACTCCTCTTTATTTTAAGAATGGTTTGTATAACACAGAGAAAGTTATAATTAATTTTAAAGTAGGCATTGTTTATTTAAAACTAATTTAATAACGTCTATACAAATTTCCTGGAAATCTAATGGTTCTTTAATACATTCTTTTTTTTTTAATTTAACAAGTGAGAACTTGGTATTGGCCAACGACAATCCCTTATTGTTGTTGTTGATGCTGCACAACAACAACAACAGCGTTCTTTTGAATAACTGGGCATACTAATTTTACTTTATCGAAATAGATGCGTCTATTTGTTAATTCATTTAATTAGAACGAATATTATTTAAGCCTAATTAAATAAATATTATAATTTTCTTCGTTCATGGGTAGCTAACGCTTCTGCATAGGTGGATTTTCGAGGATGAGAGTTAACAGTTCAGGAAGCTTATTAGTTGTCAGCAACAACCAATAAGCTTCCTGAACTTAAAAAGTAAGAAAATAACCTAAATGGACAATGACGCAATCAAGTTCTGTTCTCAACTAATACCTAATGTAGTGCTGATGAGAAATGTCTGTACTAACGATAGCCTACATAACTAGTCAGCTATTGTTCAGAAATTAAACAAATCGATTGTTTTCTGTGCTGTCTTAACCGGAGAGAATCAAGATAACATCGTCGCTCTTTTCAGCATAATACTAAATAGAAACGAAGGCTGGTAGAGGGGGGAACTTTCAATTGCCTTGGTTTACATATTAGATAAGAATAAGCCGATATTTGGGCACGGTCAGCTGTAGGGCCCTGTCTCGATTAAGAACTACAACTCAAAGATACTGCGGATACCAATATGATTCGCAATACTGTGTGCAAGAAAGTTTTTGGCAACTGTATCCACAGGTTGAGGAATAATTTAGGTTAATATACATTTTTAATTTTCAATTATCTTTTAATTGTTATTCGAGTGATCCTATCGAGTACGAAATTTGTTGTAAATCATTCATCAGGGTTCAAATCACTCATTACGTTGAGTTTTTCTGCAGAGTGCCCCTTTTATATATACAAATACATTAGATCAGTTTACAGTCTGTAATACAGTTGATAACTTGACAATGGAACTTTTTTGAATAAAAAGGGGTCTTGCGCTATAACCAACTTCATTTGAAGGATCACTGAGGACAGCAATGGAAGAGCTAATGATTTGGATGTCCCACTTTTCTCCACTGACATGTTAAAAAGGAATATTAGAAAATAACTGTGTATATCTTTTATGGCACATTCATTCAACTAGTGCCTAATAAAGTGAACTTTATTTATTCTACTCAGTGTGCTCAGACGGCACGAACCCAGTGAAAGTCTCTAAGTACGCCGCCTTAGACTAAAATAAGAAAACCGTATCCATATATATTTTCTCTGGTTTTTTTGGAGAAAACCTATGACATGTTAGAAATGAAAACTCGTGTAAAAGTGGTGACTGCATTGACAAACAGAAGAAAAATAACACTCGAAACATCGATATTTGGTTTTTCTTCGAGAGTGTTCGTTCGCCCTCTTCGAGAACTGTTTTAAAAATTCTTCCATACGAAAGCAGGGGGTGTCGTAAATCCTCGGGCCAGGAGAAGCCAATCTATTACTCATGCATTTGACTTTCTATTGGAGGAAAAGACAGAAGGGAGAAGGATAGGAAGGAAGGAAGAAGAAGAAATGTTGAACCTGGCCAGAAATGTCATGCTGCGTGATTGATGGAAACTTATTTCCAACTTCACAAGAACTTTGTTCCCTTCTTGTCCTCACACAAAATGCGAGGTCTCTCGATAGTCCTTGTCACGCGTGCACACACACACACACACACACACACACACACACACACACACACACACACACACACACACACCTTCTCTATTTATAAATCATCGAGGAGGGTACGTGAGAAGGAAAAGAAACAGCTTTATTAGATGTTTTTCTTCTTAAGAAAGAAACTGATTTTTATGACTTTTTCTTTTGCATTTTTTTGTCTCTAAAAGTGTTTCTTTTCCCGAAGAATCAAGAAAGGTCAATCAAAAAACGTATTAGTATTAGTATTAGTATTAGTAACGGCCGTATGGTGCAAGAAAGCCTATGGCTTATGCTGCACCAGCCAAAAAAAAAAACAAAAAATCCGAACAAAACAAGGATAAAAACAAAAATTAAATAAATAAATAAATAATAATAATTAATAAATAAATAGAAATAATAAAATGAAATAAAAAAAAATAATAAAAAGGAAATTAATCCTATCATCCTATGCGCTTCCCTTAGCCGAAAGTACTATCCAGATGACCTTTGAATTGCCCCAAACTGTCGGCCTCTACCACCCATGAAGGCAACTTATTCCAGTAATTTATAACTCGCTGGCTAAAATAAAACTTCCTGCAGTCCAATCTAAACATTTCCCCCCGTAACTTGAATTTATGTCCCCTAGTTCTAGCATCATTTATAATCTTGAAAATTTCGTCCTCATTCATTTTACTGATGCCTCTCAGAGCCTTAAACACCTCAATCAAATCTCCTCTAAGGTGTCTAGTTTCCAAACTCTGCAACCCACATATTCGAAGTCTTTCTTCATAAGGACGCCCTTTTGCCGATCTCACCAGGCGAGTTACCCTTCTTTGCACCCTTTCAAGAAGCTCGATGTCTTTCTTTAGGTGCGGTCTCCATACTTGAACACAGTATTCCAAGTGTGGTCTAACATAGGCCTTATATAATGGGATTATCACGTCCCTATCTCTACTTGCAAAAGTTCGATAGATCATCGATAGGACACCATGGGCCTTCCTTGCAACCTGTTTACAATGCTCAGAGAATTTCATGTCTGACCGTATCGTAACACCCAAGTCCCTTTCCTCCAGTACTGGGTTTAGTTGAACTCCACCAAGTGAATAAGTTATTTTGGGATTACTGTTTCCCAGGTGTAATACCTTACACTTTGTTGGATTAAAGCACAGCTGCCATTTTTCTGACCATTCTTGAAGTCTATCTAGGTCTCTCTGAAGAAGCTCAGCTTGACAGTGATCATTAACTACTCTACCAATTTTAACATCATCTGCAAATTTAGACATCACGCCCTCTATCCCTTCATCAATGTCGTTTATGAAAATTAAAAACAACAGTGGTCCTAATACTGATCCTTGGGGAACCCCACTTCTTACATCAACCCAATCTGAGGAATAGCCATTTATCACAACCCTCTGCCTCCTGCCCTGAAGCCATCCTTCTATCCATCTAAGGATTTTCCCAGTGATTCCAACCTGTTCCAGCTTATAAAGCAACCGCTCATGTGGGACTGAGTCAAAAGCTTTGCTGAAATCTAAATAAACAATGTCGAAATTATTCCCTAAATCCAGCTCGTGAGTGACCCTTTCGAAATAGCGAACCAGATTTGTTAAACATGATTTTCCCTTTACAAAACCATGCTGAGTATCCTTGAGAATTTCAATTCGATCCAAATGATCCTGAATTCCACCCTTGATCATTGCCTCCATGATTTTTCCTACCACTGAAGTCAGACTGACAGGTCGATAATTTCCCACTTCACGTTTAGAGCCACCCTTGTGTATGGGAGATACATTTGCACTTTTCCAATCCAAGGGAATCTCCCCAGAGTCTAGTGATGCTCGCATAACCAGCCTCAGTGGTTCAATGCACTCGCTTGCCACCTCTCTCAAGATTATAGGGCATATTCCATCAACTCCAGGAGCCTTACTGGTCTGTAGGCTTGAAAGTTTTTTCATTAAGTAATCTTGCGAAATTTCAATATCATTAATTACATATTTTTTAACTTCGCTCCCACAATTTCCCATTGCCACAAAAGGCTTTTCATTTGTAAATATCGATCAAAATAACTGTTGAGTTCATCTGCAACGGCAGCTGGTGTATTTATTACTATCCCCTTTCCCTTACGTAAAGGTCCGATCTGGTTTGTCCTGCTCTTCTTGGCATTTATATATGTGAAGAATTCTTTATCCCCCCTCTTTGCTCTGTTTGCTAGTGATTTCTCATAAACTGCCTTTGCCTGTCGAACCTTTTCTGTGACTCTATTACACATCACCTTGTAGCTGTTATAGGCTTCAGTACTTTTTATTGCTCTGTAACTTTTCCATGACACCTTTTTCTGCTCAAGTAATGTGGCAACTTCACTATTCATCCAACTTTTTTTGTCTCTAAAAGTGTTTCTTTTCCCGAAGAATCAAGAAAGGTCAATCAAAAAACGTAGATTTAGTTTAGTTATTTATTCTGATGCCTTTTACGACGAGTACACGATTATGATTCCTTCAGAATCATAATCTTGTTTATAAAAATATAAAATCAAAATCAAACTACTCCTAGGATTTTAATATAAATCAATAATTTAGCTGCAGTATAATAAAGGTACAACAATTACATTTTGGAAGGATGGGGATGCTTTTGAGGGTTGAATAAAATTAGAGCTGGCTACCAAAAACTGCAAAGATCGGTCGAAGTACATTTGAAACTCAAAATTGTTATCCTGACTTTTATGTGATAGATTACAAATTAAAACTAAAATATTACACTTAATACTGGAATTTTATAATAAAGATCTATTTAATTTCATGTTTTATCATTACTGAGAATAAGAACCTGTTTGTTCGGTTAAGTTCTTTGGCTTAAGCAAGCTCTGAGCTCTGAGGAAGACGAAGGTATCAAACTGCTATAAAATAAGTGATTTAATGATCTCAGACAAGCTTTTATTAGAAAAACTACTGAGAATACAAGAGGGCAAGGCTCCAGGGGAAATGGTATATATTCAGTTGTAATTAAAAAGGCTGCATATGAGCGTTGAGAATGTTAACGAGAGCCTCACCGAATTATACGAAAATTCTCTTGGACTGGAGAAGCGCTGAGGTCTCCCTTATCCACAAAGCTGGTTTCAAATAGGAAGTAGGTAACTATAGACCAGTCAGTCTGAGGTCTGCAGTAGGGAAAATTATGGAGTCGACAAGAATTGTGTCTTGAATAGATTCCAGCATGGATTCGTTTAGGAAAGGTTATGCCTGATCAATCTGGTAAACTAGTATGTAGTCATTAAGCAGTCTATTATATACAGATAGACTTTAGTAAAGCTTTTGATAAAATCCATCATGGAAGGCTGCTGTATAAACTGTAAGAAGTTAGATCACTGGTAAGGCACTACGCTGGATTGCAGGCTCTCTAAAAGATGGGACACAGATGTTTGTCAAAAGTGATCAGCCTTTAGGAATAACCAGCGTAAAAAGTGGGGTTCCTTAGGGATCTGCGTTGGGCCCTCCTATTTCTAATTTTCATAAATGGCATTGACGGCGGTATCCAAGATTTGTAGGTGTGGTGGTTAACGATTCGAGCGAGGTCATGCTGATTCGAAAAGGCTTGGATCAGTTGAATATATGGTCCGAAAAATGGCAGTTAAAGTTTACTGCTTCTAAATGTAAGGTTAAGCATTTGGGGAAACAGAAATCGTACAGTCGTGTATAAGATAGGAGGGGTAGAGCTAAACGTAGTTCAAAACGAAAAATGCTTATAGAAAATTTAATGATGGTTGGACCGTATTTGTTGTATTGTATTCAGGGATGGAGACCGCCAAAAAGACAGAACTTCTGGATGGTTCAGCGAAGGGCGATTAGATTGGTGACAGTGCAAATCAATGCACATATGAAGAACTTGTTAAAAGGTGGGGACAGAAGTTTGAAAACCAGACAAGAAATCTGTTTGAAGTATATAAGGCACTGAAGGGGGTCGAGTTAAATGAACGAGGAAGGTCTGTTCTCTCTCTTAAATCAGAGAAGAAATAGGGCCCACAGACTGGATCTCATAAAGCTCACCTGTGGGCTGTTGAACACTTGAATAAGTTGCCTCCAAAAGTGGCAGAGGCAGTGAGTCTGCCTAAGTTTAAAGCGGAATTGGATGATTATTATACTTTGCGTGAATAGGAATATTCTGTTTTATTTTAGTTTATTTATTTTTGGCACTCGCTTTCTTGCATCATTCGTCCTTACTAATAATAATACTAGAGATTATACAGCATCAACAGATGATACAAGGAAAGCAGCTTAAACCTGAAAAGTTGTTTATTAAAAAAGCACCGCTATCAGTCCTACAACAGAAGAGTTTTGAACTTTCCCCCCACGGTGAGACAGTCCCCAACAGATGCGAATAACTGATTTTTGGGACGCTTTGATTTCATATTAGCCAGATGTGTAACTTAGTGTGGAAAAGTAGAAATTATTTCGCGAAGGATACACTCCCTTAGGCCTTCAAAATCATATTAAGACCGATATCATTTTTACCTCTTTCGGTCTTCGTACAAATTCTACAGCGAAAGGCTTTTAGACTTTACCCAAGCCGCCTCGTGAGTTGCATATAAAGACTAAGTGACAAAACGCATCTCGATTTCTCGACAGTTCACAGCCGCAAGCTGCCAATATTGATCAAATTAGAAAGTTCTTAAACAGTTTCCGCCAGAACGAGTCCCCCCTCTATAACATTTACTGCTTAGCGCATTCCGTCCCATTTGACGCAAAAAGAAATTCCGTGTCGAAAATGTAAAAATATTTTTCAAAAGGTTCGCGTTCCATTTTGCGAGCGCGCCTCGAAAAGCCATTCGCTGCACAGAACGACCGTGAATTACTTCCAGCAACCTCCGTGGGCATCGCGGAAATGTCTCCGGCGCTTGGGGGGGAAGGGTAAGAGGTAGGGGGGGAGGAGAATGACGAAAAGCGCGGACGATAATAAAAGGAAACTTTGTACTCCGACAGAGTAAAGTAGATTGTCAGATCACGTCAAACATCCAGAGAGGAAGGTGTACGGGGGTCAGACGACAACCGGAGAGAACGAACGTGTGAGCGAGACAGAAAATAGCGGTTGCGCCCTCCGTGGGCAGCACGTGATGCACATAAAAGCTCCTGTTTCTTTCACATCTTTTACAAGTATATCTGCAGCTCGGAGATGAAAATTTTAAAAGGTTGGTTCTCTTTGTAATGACCGACGTACTTCTGAGGAAACGGAGGATGGGGGAGGGGAGATAAACAGCGCATTCGCTGATGTCTCTTGGCTTTGTTGCAGTTGGCATCAAAGAACGAACTTTCCCCGTGAACGTAATGTTTTCCTCTTATCGGAACAGGAGTTTCACGCAACTGGCTCTTCAACGTGATGATCTGCCATCTGGAGAATTGCTTTAGTGAAAAACACACCGCCAGAGGACTTCGGCATTCCTTTAATTCTTATTTGTCTTTTATTTAAACCGTTACGATAATCATAGTCCCTTTAAGCAGACATCCCCGTTGGTATTTCATATAAAATTATCCAGTGTATACGATATTTCCAAATATACAACGTTCTTCTCGGGAAAAGGTGCGCTACACACTGCTCTAATACATTTTTATACTGCTGTTCAAATACTCACTGTTGTCACAATGAAACTGCCCTCTGATATTTTGATGTGCTTTTATCTGAAATAAGGGGGCGGTTTGAAAAGTAAGGTAACGCATATATCTGTAAGAAGGATTTTAATAATGAAATTACATAACAAAAAGATACATATCTGTACTGTTTTTCAACTCGGTCGCCTTGCTTATTAAGACATTTTCCCATTGTGGGTCGATATTATCGAAATCTTCCGGAAAAAGCCAGAACCCATCTGTAACAGCCAGCGACACATTTCACGTTGAACATGCACGTCTGTTCGTGTTCAACGACTGCAAGAAAGATGCACATTAAAGGCTTAAACAAATGAAAGCCTCAAGGGGTCAGGTCCAGACCATACTCCTGGACGTGGGCATCTGCGTGTGATGAGGGGACCTCCCAGTTAATATGGTGGTCTTCAAGATTAGCATCATTGGGATCCAATGTCTCCGTGGAAACTTGGAAAGGGGAATTCTGGTGGTGAGGTAAAAAAGGTAAATTGCACCCATTATCAACCCACTACATGACGGAAGCCGTCTCGACAATTCATGTTGATTGAAATGGACTGCCATGCTGGTCCAGTTCGGGTTGATAGATCGACCGTATTTAGCAGTCAGGGGCTTGAACCTCGGTCTACTCAAAGAACGTGTGATACTGTACTCCCTCTCTTGACCACTCAGCTACGATGAGCCCATTCCTAATACGCTACTTTGGTACCCTGCTTCGATAAGCAGGGCACCCGCCGATTGATCCCAGACTGGGATCAATCGTATCCCTCCCTCTGGTCATGGCACGGGGTCAAGACATATATGGAAACGTAGGTATGGTGCTCAAATCGAACTTGTCTTTCCATTCGTGTACACAATGCCTGCTAGTTCACCAGTGGTCGTCCTCTCGTAGGGCGCCATGGTTAGTGAGCTACTTAGGGCATCAGACATTTTTATTTTACTCTCATGAGTAATTTAAATTCTTCACTTTCTTCTGGCGCCCCAACAAGGTCCCCACCTAATCGAACATGTGATACCGATACTAATTCTGTTAAAATAACCAGAACTGAGGATACATCACACTCTGACACCGTTTTTCCTCATTCTTCATTCCACCGGAGAACAGGCAATCGGGAAAATACCACCTTTCTTCATCTAGAAACGATTACAATGGTTAGCAGATCTCCAAAATCCGTGAAAAAGCTATGTTCTGGAGACATTCTACATTGAAGTTGCAAGTCTAAAGCAAGCCGAGCAAATTCTGAAATCTTGTCAGTGCTCGTGGTCCTAAAGACCACGATAGAAAAGAATGTCCAGTTCCAAAGCTGATTTGTACAAATTGTCAAGGAGAGCACCCTGCATACTCTCGAGCATGTCAGTAAAAGAAAGCTGACCATTTCTTACCAAGAGGCCAGGAAATGCATCCGATCAGTAAACAGCGGTAGCGCCTCACTCACCCAGAAGATCTCTGGTAAGAGTAGGAATCGCCAAGGAAGTCATTCACTTCCACTGCACGCTATTTATTATGTTCACAAAAACTCACCACAAAACCATATTAGAAATATAGTTAGTCAAGTGAGGGAACAGATCAGATTTATTAGAAGACAATACATACATCTTTAGAAATCCATGTTTCTTCATTGTTCTCTTCAGTCTTTAGTTCTATCTCTTTTTGAATTTTTATCTCCTGTCTTGAATCCACTGTCCTGCCGCCTGATTCACCAGCTGGAACAAGTGCAAAGAGACTTCATCAATTCCCTTACTAAAGGAGGACCCATATTTTACCACAGGATCTTTTACAGGGTGTTTTTTTTTTTGCCGTTTCACTTTGGAAAAAGTCCTGGATGCTTCCACAGGATTCTTTTCATTATCGGGATACGATGATGTCTCGTGACTCGTCTTCCATCAGAGTTCCGTTTAGAAACTGATCACCTTAGTTACAACAATAAAGAATCAACAGCTACAGGCTCACCCCCATGCACGTTCCTTGTGCCGTTATGTTAATTTCTTGGGTGCGCAACGTACACACGTCTTACGTATCGAAGCTGTTGCGTGACAATCTCTTACCCAATGCTCTTGATTATTTGGAGTGTATTCAAGATGGCTGCCAGTACAGTGTGTGAGTTACAGTGCTCTTGAATTTAGTTATGGAATATTGATATTTGTGGTTTTGTGTGTGTGTGGAATTCTCATGTGCAGTGTAAGTATACCAGGATTTCTGAAGTGAAGTTTTTAAGAAGAAATACTACTTCGAATACAGAAGATTATTTAGAACGTAGCGTCAGCGCTAATAATGGTACCGGCGTTGGAGATTTTGAAAGGTTGGTAAATACTTAATATATATTGAAGAATTAATTGATTCATACTAACGTTTTAGGTGTACTGGGGTTGACAATTATTGATATTGAACTTGTAAGTAACAAGAGTTAGAATTGTTGAGATTACTAAAAGAATATTATTGCTGGAACTAAAAGTGGGAAAAGAGTATTTGCTAGTTAAATCAAATCGAAGGGAAAAATCCAAGGAATGGTAAACCTTCGGCTGGGTCAGGGGGGGGGGGGGAGATAGCTCCCCGTTATTTCCTCCTAGGATACTTCAATCTATGACGGAATTTAGTAAATTAGGGGGATTTGTGTATGCAAAGGTACATACGTATGCGCAAGCCAGGCCTTTTGGCAGCATTTTGTCACAGAAGACACCTGACAAAGAAATGCCAGTGGATCAACAAGTAGAAGCTTCATCTGGACATTGAAATGTTTCTACTAACGAGGTTAGTACCATGACAGGTAGTTGGGGGGGGGAATTCAGGATACGTCGTTCATGTACAGAGAAATATGAGGAAAGATGTTTCTTATTAGGAGAAACAAAATAGTTACTAAAAAGGCCGAAGATATTATCAATGGTTGGGCAATGCTCAAATTTGGAGACAGTGGCTACTGCTTTACTAATTGAGATGAATTAATGGTGAATAAGCGTGCCCAACTGTTGGGGGGAGGAGGAGTGTGCGCTCGCCAAACACGCATAGCGGGAGTTAAGTTAAACGTATTTAGAATCTTTTGAAACGTTTAACATTTTACAATTGTTTTACAAGTTTATTTCACTGATCTCTCCTTTGTACTCAATGAAGGTGGTTTCGGTGGTCGCATTGCACGTATACGTGCTGTACACGCCTTACAACCCTCTCAATTAGTCTTCGGCATGTTTAATTAGAATTTGTTTTTATGAACTACGGTAGAGAATGAGGAAAGAAATATTTGTTTTTAAAATCGGAATGCTAAAAGCTGAGATATAACGATGTAACCGTTGAATCGCTATAGGGGTAATGATTCCTTTAAGCGTCTCTGCTACGTACGGCGTCGCTCGTGCCTGTGGTCCAATGGTGGGAGGCGATGAATCATTTCGTGTCGCATTTTCGTTGCGATTTTTGGCAGTCCACAGACACAAGTTACTCCTATTTGAAAGCTGCCTGGAGCGCGCCTAAAGAAGTGTCACTATAAAAGTATTATCGATTTCTCCCATTGTATCGCTACAAGTGGAATCTAATTTGGAACTGAATCCGCAAGAACGCGTGCCAGATGAGTTAGTTATAAATACAGATAAATTTACAACTCAGCAGAAGTCTTTTGCTGATGCTAATGAACCAATTTCAAGTAAACAGGAGAATAATATAATATTTAGAACTTCTGATTCTTGTGATTAAGTCTATTATTGAAGTAAAAAATTTAGTGATCAAGACCCTTCAATCAGACTTAAGTGCAAAGATGAAGTCACTTAGAGCAGTTCATAATCATGGATTGTTGATTGAGACAGCTTCCAAGTCTGGTGCTCACTATTTCAGCTTCAAAGTTCTGCCGGATTACCCTCTGGAATTCTACGTAAGGGTGAAACCTTCAGTTTTAGTGTATGACATTCCGAAGGATCTTGGGAAAGATAAAATAATCGAGAACTTATATATGAAGAATTTGGTTCATTTCGGATTCACTTTAGTTGAAATAAAGCAAGAAACTTATTTTAGCTTCTCCACTAAAGCTATTTCATCAACTAATGAACGTGGGTGTTAAGTTTCACTCCAAAAATTTGAGTGTATATCATCCCTTGAAAGATTATATATGACTTGAAGTTCTCATAAATTCAGACCTTTTACAATAATTACACGTTGCTTTTTGTCTTGGATATAGTCATACCACGCAGTTTTGAACTCACGACTCTTCGTCATGTGGTCACTGTATTCGCTGTGGTCCTGTGTGTGCCGAGAAAGAAATAACTGGTTGTGTAAATTGCGAAAGAAGGAAGCGGGATTGGAATCATTCTGTGGTAGACAGTAATTATCCTGAGTATTTGAGATCTTTGGATGAATAGTGAATCTCACTGAATTGTACATAATGTGAATTTATTTTGAGAATTTTTAACATTGTACAGAGGATAACGAGGTAGGACAAATCCTTGGCTCACGGGTAGGTTTAGGCTACCTGTGTAGTGCGGAACTGCAGATTGGTCTATTTCCTCTAGATAGTAGGGTGATTCAGCTTACACAACGCGATTCGAAAAGTTGTGGTTTTTAATAACCGCTTGAATTTCCAAAATAAATGGAGTGTGTAACCGGTTTGCAACTTGTGTACATATTACTAATATTGCGCAAAGTTTTCTAGCTGTCACTATATTGTCCTTCTTCTGAAGATTTCGAAGATTCCCTGAATTATCTGGAGAATGTCTTAAATTTTATTGGTTCAACAAATATTATTATTATTATTTGTTTTGATGTTAATGCTAAGTCAATTTTGGTTTAGCAACCAACCTGGTATGCGTGGGCGGCTTTTCGAAGACTTTTTTTTTTATTAGCTGTAATCTTTGTGTATTAACCAAACCGCAATTACCTATTACCAGGTAATTACCTATTCACCTATTACCTATACTCAATTACCTATTCACCCACTCAGGCGAGTCAAAAATTAATGGTGCTTTGACAAAGTCAAATTTTTCTAACTCTTTCTAGTTGGAGCTCTTCCTGAACGACAAGTGATCATGTTATTTCGTTTGATGTGACAGGATTCCAAGTTCTGTGCAATTTATACAGCCTGGAGTTAATTCGTTTTTCTGTTAAAATATTGATTGGACAGTTTGACTTTTCCTTCATCTTTATTTTCCGGTTGAGTCTTTTGCCATCTTCCATGGATGCCACTGAACTTGCTAATAGGATTCAAATTGCAATTTTGAGAGCTTCCTATAAAACAGATAAGAAAAAAAATGTAATACAACAATTTGTCTTTGGTGGTCTTCTGAATTGTCCGGACTTTGAAAACAGGTACATCGAGCAAGATGTAAGTATCAGAGAAACAGACATCTGCCTTTGGAGGCTGAGAGGTAATATTTTGAATATAGGTATCTTAAGAAGCGTTATGTAAAGGAGATTGCAACACAGATGAGAGATACACGAATGTAATTTTGTTTGAGGCTCTGGAAATTCCGACCCTTATGGTTTTTATATAAAATTTCGAGGAATAACGTGATCACGCCAGAAACTTTTTGAACTGTGGTGGTGAACTCAATTGAAACTTCATCTTGTACTGAGACAGTAAACGCAATATTGGATAATCTCTTTCCTGAGCATGATCAGACGCTGGACTTTGTTGAGGGTAGAAACGTGCGTGGAGCGAATCTAATGTACAATGTTGTAGCTAAAACTTTGCCCTTTACTAGTATTGACTTATTCTCAGGTAACAGAATATAAATTTTAATAAATGCCCTGGAATAGACCAGATTTAGAATATATTAATTATTCGTATTATAAAACTTAAGCCATGGATTCTTCTTCAACTGATGAATCGATGTCTTCAAGAGAGAATTTTTCCGAAGTGTTGGAAAAATGGAAAAATGCGTTAAAAAGACTTGTCAGTGAGCAAGATCATTGACATGTACTCACCCTTAACATTAACAGAATAAAGAAATCGTTACATTAGCTCCATTTCTTGGATTAAAATAACGAATCATTATTGGAATCAATTTAATTGCTTTTCTATTTGAAGCGGCGGATGGTGTGTGGTAATAAAACTTACACCATTTAAATCCATTTGCAGCTCTTCCTTCCTTAACGCAGCCTAGACATGGACAGCAATTACTTCTCTTCGTACGTGCACAGGAAAATTTGGAATTAAATATGAGTGAGATTAATTTAGATAAGCAATCGCTAGAATTTATTTATTTAAATGAAAAATCGTGCTTCAAGTAGTGACACGCAAAAGCGCCTTCTGCAGCTGCACAAGTAACCCGCATTTTCGGGTCCAGTCTTCTGAAAGTAACTCAATCTTCGAACAAGAAACCCAGATGGCACCATTTCAAGACTTATTTGGTGGTGGTATCCGCCTAGAATAATTAACATTATTTTTCTTCACTGGTGAAGCGTTACTTATTCAATGTAGTGCAATATCATGGCAACTCGATGCGAAGGTATCCACAATATGAGATATAATTGAAGCGCTGCCACTTTAACTACTTTGGTTGATGGGTACGAATAAATCTGATGCGCTTGCACTAACCTATACGATAGACAAATAAAAATTTTACAGTTGAAATAAAAATATTATTAACCGGGACGTATACTAAACTTGCCGGGACAACAGTCTAAAGTCGGGGACTGTCCCACTAAACTGTGACGTATGGTCATCCAAATTATTACCCAATTTTGGAAAGTTGTCAGAGAGAATGATGTCACTTCGTTCTTCTCATTATTAGATGAGATTCTTCTCATCTATTATTCCATTTATTGGAATATTAGATGAGAAGAATCTCAGATCCCAGTGTGGATTCACCCACGGTAGTTGAGCTGAGGACGCTTTTATGGACCTTGTTCGTACCATTGAAGATAATACTAGCAAATATGTTTTAGTTGTTTTCATTGGCTTCGAGGGTTCCTTCGACTCTTTATGGTAGAAGAACGTCTTCGTCTGGCAGATGGTCCCATTGAACTTTATCGTCTTTTTAGGAGTTATTTCTCTGATCGTTCAGTTACGGTGAAGTTCAAATTTAGTTCTGTGCAAAGGAAGGTTTATCGAGGATGCCCTCATGAATCTATATTGGACCCTCAGATGTGGAACCTTGTCCTTCATGAGTGGATCTCTAGAGAATTGGAGCATACAAGAATAACAGCCTATGCTGATGGTCTTGCAATTCTAGTATCATGTTGGGATGTTAGAAAAATGAGCAAATACAATATTCACCAATCTTACTCATTGGGCTGAAAATTAAATAAATTAAAGATCAGTAATACTAAGGTCAAGATGATGATTTTCGGGGGTAATTTGGATTAAACAGACCATCTGTGGCTAAGATAAACAATAATCAAATTCGATTAGTAATTGAAACTAAAGTGCTTGGCTTAGTAAAAAGCTTTACTTCATTTCCCATGTAACATTTTTAGCTGTAAAATTTAAATTTTCGCAGGGGTTGAGATCTCGTACAGATTGGGGGCTTTTAAGGAGACCACCGCATTTGTATTATACTGCAGTCTTCCTCCCTGTGGTAACCTATGCATCAGCTGCATGGTTTCACAGGATGGACAGACTTCAAGTACAAAACAAATTGGCATCAGTTCAAAGAACTATGCCTCTATGTATATTATGGTTGTGTAGGACAGTTTTAACCGTAGTGCTGGAGGGATGCCCTTGTTTTTGTTTGTACCGTACAGAGGTTTTTGTTATCATTTAAAAGCAGGGATCCCAACAGGCTTCTTGGGAATAACCTTGAACTTGCAGTCAACTATTAAGAATGAGCGTGCTAAGTGTTGTAATGAATTCATCAACATCAAGCAAACCAAATGGGATATAACTGTTTCAAGTCAAGTAACTAGAATGTTTTTTCCAGACCTGACTTTTATTCAAGGTGGAACCTTGAATTAAAATTTAATTTGGTTTGAAATTAAATTTGGTTTGGCTATTAAAATTTGGTTTTCTCTCTCTCTCTCTCTATATATATATATATAATGCAGACTACTTCACTGATATCACACGATCTTAATACCAAACACAAGTGTGAATGAATTCCACTCGGTGTAGTCCCTTTCGCGAGCAATATTCGAATTGCAGAACGCACTTCCACACTGGACCATATCTCTAGCCACGCCATTTTCTTCCCCTGCCAGACGTAAACAATGAACAACAGCGCTCTCTCTTATCAGTTTTTAGAACCACTATACTTGTACCTCGATTGTGGTGTAATTTCGGTGTTATGTTTAAAAAAGATCTGTTTTTTCTGTCATATGTGTGCGTTACCTTAATTTTCGAATCTCCCTCGTTATAGTAAATATCTTTACGAATAAATCCATACGCAAACGACCTGTATCGAAAATATTTACACGTATAATAATAATCCAATGTCGGCTTGACATAATTTTGCAAAAAAAATCTTTCTTCTCAACAGTTTATTTTCTCGAACTAGTTTTGAAAGTCAACTTATTCGTATAGTGATGCCATCTGGTGGTAGTCTTGATGACTATTAGTTTACCCTTGAGCGAACCAAAATTTTACGAAATTAAGTAAACTTTTTTAAATATCAAATAAATAACGCTGGAATTTATTTTAAACGACGCGGGCAGTGCCATATTAGTCAATATGGACAAAATATCCAGGGAGGAAGCAATCAAACGGACCTGTTGTGCGTTTAAAAATTTTCACATTTGTGGCTCCAGCGATGGTTGTCTCACTCCAAAATAAACTACGTTGGTGATGTCACGGAGCAGCTTAAAATCTTCCAGGAGACAAATAGCGTAAAGATTATAACAAATGGAAATAAACTGGTAGATAATTAATTGGAAATTTATTATTGCGCTTTGCATCTGCGTCAGTTGTCTTTTCCATAAATACAATAAGCTCGTACACGTGCAAATCGTTCTTGATCATGATCCGCTTAGTATTTTGTGGAACTTGACAGCTCGAGAAGCTACATCGATGATGGCTGACAACTGTTGGACACTTAAGTTAAAATGTTACGGATAGAGAAGTTCAGAGATGAGAAATACCGCTCGCTCGAGTTTCTCTCTCGATGTCAACGGCTGTGTGGTTTTTGCGTTGTTGCGGAGTAGCGCTATACCACCTGTTAAAGTTGTATAGTGCTACTCCACAACAACGAAAACTTCCCTGATATCCCTGTGTAAACTTTTTACCACATTACGGTATTTTCCGTACGCATCTACTAAATGAACTCTGTGGGATGGAGACTATCCGCCAGCCGAGGAGATTAGCATTAGCATTAGTAGAGGCATTTGATGCAAGAAAGCAAGCTTATGCAGCATCAGCCCAAAAAAAAAAAAAAAACCCACTTCCACTTCACCCCTCTGTTCGTTCAAAATACCTGTCCAGCTGAGCCTTAAACTTATTTAGGCTATCAACCTCCACCACAAGGGATGGCAGTCTGTTCCACCAACCAACCACCCGCTGGCTAAAGGCAAATTTCCGCACGTCTATCCTACATCTGTCTTTCCTCAATTTGAATTTATGCCCTCTCAGGTGATTATTCTGAGCAAGAGGAAGAATCCCATCAGCATTGAGCATGCTTAAACCATTCAAGGCTTTATACACCTCTATCAGATCACCTCGCTGGTGCCTAGTCTCCAGACACTGTAATTTGCAAAACTTAAGCCTTTCTTCGTAAGAGCACCCCTTTGTTCCATTCACTAATCTTGTTCCCTTCTCTGTACTCGTTCCAGCAGCTCTACATCCTTCTTGAAATAAGGCCTCCAGACCTGTATACAGTACTCTAGGTGTGGCCTGACCATTGCCTTATACAATGGAATAATCACCTCCTTATCCCTGCTGGAAAAATTCCTGTATATCATTGACAATACTCCATGAGCTACTCTTGCAGCCCGTCTGCACTGCTCAGAGAACTTCATATCTGCCTGCACAATCACCCCCAAGTCCCTTTCATTCTCTACCACTGTCAGTGTGGTACCACAGAGTTGATACGTTGCTCTGGGGTTGCTGTTTCCCATGTGTAGTACTTTACATTTGTCAATGTTAAACTTCATTTGCCACCTCTCAGCCCATCTGCTCAACCTTTCCAGATCCTGTTGCAGCAGCATAGTGTCAGTAGTGTCCTTGACAACCCTGCCAACCTTTGTATCATCTGCAAACTTGGACATTAAGCTTGATATACCATCATCAATATCATTTATAAATACAGAAAACAATAATGGACCCAACACTGAGCCCTGAGGGACTCCACTAATAACATTAGTCCACGATGAGCAGTGTCCATTGATTACCACTCTCTGTCTTCTCCCCCTCAACCACCCCTTTATCCATAGCAGCAATTTGCCTCCAATGTCACACTGCTCCAATTTGTGTAGCAGTCTTCCATGTGCAACAGTATCAAAAGCCTTTCTAAGATCCAAGTATATAATATCAAAGTTATTCCCTGCATCCAGTTCTTTTGTGACTGCATCATAGTATCCAATCAAGTTGGTCAGGCAAGACTTCCCCTTAACAAAACCATGCTGTGTCTGAGCTATAACTGAAGTCTTGTCTAAATGATCCTGCAGTGCTTCTTTAACCAGTGCCTCCATTAATTTTCCTGGAACAGAAGTTAAGCTCACAGGTCTATAATTACTTGTGTCAGCCTTTGATCCTCCTTTGTGAATTGGGGTCACATTTGCACATTTCCAGTCTATGGGTACCTCCCCTGAGTCCAAGGAAGCTCTCATAATTATGGCTAAGGGTTTGCTTACTTCCTTTGCTGCCTCCTTTAATATAACTGGATAGATCCCATCCACCCCGGGTGCCTTTCTTGTGTTTATCTTCAACAGTTTCTCCTCCACTTTACTCCCAGTTATTTCAAGATTCTGTAGCTGACTGCTAGAGTTCAATACACCTCTGGCATTCCCCTTGCTGAATAACTCCTCATGTGTGAATGTCGATGCAAAATATTCATTTAGTTTGTTAGCTACCTGAGCAGGATCATCAACAGTTGACCCATCGATATCAAGTGGACCAATCTGATTCATCCCCTTCCATCTAGAGTTTACATAAGTAACGAACTCTTTGCTGTTTTTCTTTGCATCCCTTGCCAAGGATTTCTCGTAATCTGCCTTCGCCTGCCTAACCTCCTTTGTAACTTGGTTGCATATCAACTTGTATCTATCATAGGCTTCTGTGTCATGTGTTAATTTGTAAGTATCCCATGCATTTTTCTTCTCTGCCATATGCCTCATTAGTTCATCTGACATCCATTTTGGCCTAAACCTTGAACAATATTTCTTAGTTGGTATGTAAAGCCTAGTAGCTTCCAAGATAAGTTCTTTGAATGCTTCCCATTTTGAATTTGCTGTTGGTAACATCATCAGTTGGTCCCACTGTATAGAATTTAAATACTGTCTCAGTCCATCGTAGTTGCCTTTACGGAAGCAATAACCCTTCCCTTTACCCCTAATGGTAGTTACCTCTTTGAGTAAATCCCACTTCAGCACACTGTGATCACTGCCACCTAGTGGTTCATTTATCTGCAGATTCTTAATGCATGAAGAATCACTGCTGATAATCAAATCAAGAGTATTACTCCCTCTAGTAGCCTCCCGAACATGCTGATGTAGACAACAATCATCCAATAAATCCACAAAAGCCTTGCTAGTGTGTGAGTGACCATCCCCCAAATTCCAGTCAATATCTGGGAAATTAAAATCTCCCATTATAAGACTATCTGATTTACTGGCCCACTCTATTTCCCTGTACAGTTTCTTATTATACTCATCAGAGTCATTAGGCCTATAGCACACTCCTACTCTCAATTTTGATCTCCCAATGCTTATGTCACACCAAACTGACTCAACACTGCACTGTCCAGCGATGTCGACTGGCTTCACTTCCTTGGTTTTTATGTGTTTCTTAACTAATAGCATAACCCCTCCCCCCTTCCTATCCTGTCTATCCTTTCTGTAGACGTTGTACTCCCCAAATTCCAGTTCTGCATTCCTTATATCTGTGTGACACCACGTCTCTGATATCCCAACAATATCTGCCTTTGATGTTTTGAGGAACACCTCAAATTCATCAAATTTATTTACTAAACTCCTAGCATTGGTGTACACGCAAGTATACCTGCACCTGTTTCTATTCTTAGCTACCCTAACACAACCCATGTGTTTACTTGTACCGCAATGGCTCCCAGCAGTCTCTGAAATACCATGCATCTTGTTTTTCAGGCTTCTGCTAATTCTAATAGAAGCAGTGCAAGAATCTCTTTCACCTCTGCCAGTGGCTACTGTCAAGCTATTGGTCTTTGTCTCCCCCCAAGCTAGCAGTTTTCCGACCCACCTAACACTGCCTCGATAGCATCAGCAAATATTCTTGCACCCTTTCTATTTAAGTGTATCCCATCCCTGTAGAAGCAATCCCTCCTGTTAACAAGTACAGTCCAGGCTGAAAAAAATTCTACCCCTTGAGCCTTGCACAATTTTTCCAGGGCCGAATTGATCGACAAGGCTCTCATCATATACTCCCTCCTATCGTGAAATAGGAGGGAGTATATGATGAGGGAGTGAAATAGGAGGGAGTACAAGGCTCTCATCATATACTCCCTCCTGTCCCTCCTAAGATGACACTAAGCTCCTGAGATTTCCCACATCTGCGCCATATGTATACTGTGAAGAAACACAGAACTACTGTAAGTGGCAGAAAGTGTTCTATGTTCAATATTTATTTATTGTGTTGGGTTCTGTTGGGTGTCCGTTGAAGCATAGAAGATAAAGAAGGCATCCCCCAGGTACAATGGAATGCATCCATCAGGCGAAAATAGTGGATGGGAATTGGAGAAAAGCTGTCGTGTAAGGGAGCACAAGCGCGATTGCCATTTAGCACGATCTTCTTACTCTTCTCATTCAGATCCTGGACGTGATGTCAATTTCAGTGGTGAGGTAGTTAGTCCTATCCGGTTATGTGTCTACGTCAGTACTGTTATAAATAGGAATGCAGCTGTGGCTGTCTTATACTGGATCTTCTCAGATTTGGTGGTGGTGTAGTCTCATTTGCTGGTAGGCCTCTGCATTGAGTCCCAATGGTTTTGATAATGGTCCAGACAGTGAATATATCCATGGTAGTCTTCCGTCGTGCGAATAAATCATGTGCATAACGCGTAAAGGCGACATAGTCTTCTCTTTCGAGGATGTGCTGTTCTTGGTTTTTAGGAAGGTAATGTATCCTAGTTAGGAGGAAGCATCTCAAATCTTCATATAATTCGCACTCATACATCAGGTAGTCCCAAGGAACCACCGATGCATTGTGGGTTTTCAGTCATCCCGAGTGCAGTGAGCTTTCCTCTGATATATCCATGGCCAGCTAACAAAAAAGTGACGTATAGGCCAGAGGAGAACCATGTGGGAGATTTCGAGTATACTATTGCTATTGTAGGAATGAATTTTCTGGTGACTTCTCCTTTTGTAGACTGTCCACCTAGCCTGCCAGACCTGCTGCAAGTATGCAGGGAGGCGCTTCTTCTCGGCCTTGATGTTATTTGAGTGGTCCGTGGTAAAATCCAGACAGGAGATGGCTTTACCTTTGGAAAGCATATAAAGCAAACCACATTTGACTATTTGTAGAGGTAGCACACCGACCAGCACTTACAAGGCATGGGTGCTGACCGTGCAGCAGACCCAAGTGATGGTGAGCAGGATGACGTGCTGAATCGAGTCAAGCTTCCACTTGTTAACTGCTGTGGTGGACTTTGAAACCCGGATGCAAAGGTGATTATGGGAGTGAATATAGCCTTATAGAAGAGGGCGAGCGGGCGTCGCTTCAATCCCCAGTCCTGACATGCGACTCTTGCCACGAGTGCAAGATATTTTCGAACCTTGGTATGTAGATATTTCAGGTGTGGTCTGAAAGGTAGATTCCTATCCAAGATCACTCCAAGATTGGTTGTTAACCGGACAGTTCCCCCCTGGATTTTGAATTGTGGTGGCCTCGCTACGTTCAGAGCGCCTTTAAGCAGGATGGAATTTGTCTTTACTGGTGAGATTTCCAGGTGGTTGCGCCAGGCCCAGTCCTTTAAAGTGGCGAGTGCTCTATTTGCTGCGGCTTCCAGTTAGGATCTAGTATCTGCGGCAAGGACTAAGTCGTCCGCGTAGGCTTGAGACGGGACATTCTGCAGGTCTATGTTCAGAAACTCAAGTACGATGTTCCATAGTAGGGGCCCCAGGACAGAGCCCTGCGGACGCCCTCTGTAGATTTGGCGCGTAACTTTGCTAGACGGTTATGCTCCGCTGTGATAGATAATTTTTTATGCATTGGTACAGGTTGCTAGGGAGATTTGCTGTACTGAGTCGGCCGAGGACGCTTGGCCACCAGAGTGAGTCAAACGCGCCGGCAAAGTCCACTGAGATGGTTAAGAAATATTTTCTGTCCGTGCTCTTTGCACTCTCAATCATGTTCTCCAGAGCGTCAACAATGGAACGGCCCTTTCTGAATCCATATTGATTTGGGGATAGTAAGTTAACATTTTTGTAATATGTTTCTATTCTTTGTCTTAGAAGATGCACGAACAACTTGCTTATTACTGACAGGAGACCGATGGGTCTCTAGGAATCGAGTTGTTCATGGGGTTTGCTAGAATTTTTCAAAATTTGCCTATGTTCGCCATTTTCCAGTGCAGTTGGGAACCATCCACGCTGGAGGCAATGGTTAAAGTTTAAGGAGAAGCTGTGGGTTGTACTTCGCAGAGGAAGTACGGCCTTTTTCCAATATAAAAATCCGCCCGTGAACACACTTCTACAGACATAATGAACACATATGGGCATGTTCGCTAAGCTATGGTAATGCTAAAATAATAATTTGGATTTGAATTTAACAGCACACAAACCACCATTCAAAAACAGCACACAAAAACCACCATTCCTGCGTCTCTTTGAGTATTCACCTATACTTTACTTTCACAACGGTTCCCAGGTATGGTCCGTACATATTCCAACTGTTTATGGCAAATGTAGTGCCTTTAATATGACCTTCCATTATAAATCTCAATTGGACAGGATCTGACACAAGGGCTATGCTTATTAAGGTGCTCACTATGAGTCAGGTTGGATTGCTGTACAAAGAAGCTTTTCATATTCATCGAAACAGCGCTTAGCAGTTGATATTTATTAAAGGTGGTGTGCAATACGGCGCGCTTTTGTTTCTAAAGGACCGAACACTGTTCCCTAAATGTCATAAATGAATAATCAAGGCAGAGTTATTCAATGATGCGAAGGCAGAAGTCAGAGTTTACGCTGATGGCTACATTGCTTAGTTCAGATTAATCAAAACAGGTTGAAACCACCACTTACAATCTCTGTTATGACATGACATTTCAAGTTATCTCGACGAAATCATTGCACGAATTCCATAGCTCGTCTTTGAGGTGTATCCTAACGTCAATACGATTGCTCATTCATGTCCTTTGCGTTCTCTTAACTGGGCTCAAATAAATACTCCCAATGTTAATGTGAATATCGGAATATTTTTGATAAAGTAGAGTGGTTTGTTTCTTACTCTCAGTAGAATGTAAGCTACAATTATTCTTTAGATTAATTATGTATTAAATTCATTTTAAAACCATTTATACTTTGTGCGTATTTATTTTTACATAAAAAGCGGTAAGCTTTTTTTTTCATATACATAGAGGCTTTTTTGATTTTTAAAATCAATTACTGGCAAGAGAACATAATTTGAGCGAACTTGGCACACGATACCCTAATTAGAGTTAATTTTACATTCCACTCTTGAAAGTTTGCCAACCCCTGTTCCAGTAATATAAATAAAATGTTTTTTTTTTCCATTAGTAATTATTTAAATCTTTAACGAATCAAACAAAAACCGCTCAAAGTCACCACTTGCCTTGTGAATCATTTGTGCATGCTTTAGGTGAATGTTTCTGTTTTTAATTTTCACGAAAATGTCAACATTATAAAACACAAATTACGCGTTTTGGATGCTCGGGTTCTCTCCATAGAATCCCATGCCGGCTGTTGACTTACGTAAGAGATACATAAATTATATGGTTCTGTTTGTATTCATCCGTGGCCAGTGATAAACTTGAAAAGATACAAACTAAATTTTAAATTGCATAATTACAATGAGTGGACAGAAATTATGGGATACCTTCCTAGTAACGGGTAAGCCCGCCTTTTGTCCGGATAAGGGCAGTCACACGGCGAGGCATTGAGTCCACTAGTTCACGAAAGAGTTCCACAGGTATTTCAATCCATGCTTGCTGCACTGCTGTCCATAATTCCGTCGCATTCCTGGATGGAGGATCCAAACCTCGAAAGAACCTTTCCAGAGCATCCCAAAGATGCTCCACAGGGTTCATGTCCGGTGAACGTGGAGGCTATTCCATGGTGGTAAAATCTGCGGAATGCTTTTTCGAATCCATGTTCTAGTCACCACTGCTCTGTGGAGAGGCGCATTGTCCTGCTGGAAGAGTCCATTGACTTGTCGGTGCACGATAACCATGAAGGGATACAGATGATCTGCAAGGATGGACACGTAACCTGGGCCGTACAGAGATGTGTCTAGACGTACCAGAGGTCCCGACGTGTGTCAGTTGAACATGCTCCCGGCGTTAGCAGTTCCTTGTTGACATGACGGATGCATAGATTCTTGCAGTTTCTGCCAGATACATACTCTCCCGTCTGCTCGAAATAACTGGAAACGGAACTCATCGAATCAGCTGACCCGTTTCCAAGATCTAGTACCGATATTCTTTCGACCAGTTGAGGCGTAGAGTCCTGTGTTCGTGATGTTAGCAATGGTGGATCCGCGGCTCCCATAACCTATTGCGGCTAATGATCGCCTGATGGCCTTGGTGAAGACGTTTCTGGTATCTCCCTCTTTGAAATTGGCGGCGTTTTGTGCCACTGTCGCTCTCCGGTTGGTTGAAACAATGCGGGGTCGACGTTCACGTTCATCCACCACATTTCTCCGCCCACAGCGTTGTCCACGATGAGATCTCTTATTCCGGAAATGGCGTATTCCAGATACTCTTGATACTGTCGAACGGGGATAGTACAATTTCTGTACCACCTCAGTGACCAATGCGTCCGGCACACACTATCAACCCTCTTTCAAAGTCGGTTAACCCATGACGTTTATCCATACTGACATCGAATTACCGACTATGTGAATGCAATGCCCGAGCTAGGGCGCTTTTTATTAGGAACAAGAGGGAGGCGATAAAACTTCACCTAGAGACTACCATAAATAATGCATAGACATGTATAGTATCTTATGTAGGACGGCACCTGAACGAAAGTTTAATTCCGTCTTTGTACACTGCGATGGTTACAGAGCTCTGTAACAGGCCAGAAATATGTGTAATATTAAGTTCGTGCAATGTGTGTTCTGTTGTTTCTGGCCGTTTAGTCACGAGGCAGGCGATCACCTGGAAAGCCTGCCCAGTGTCCGTCTACACCACGGGGAGGTAGGCCACAACTACGCATGTACCATGGCCAACCTGAAGAGTCACGTACTGAATGTCCAAAGAGAATTTGGAGCCATTCGAAAGAACTCCGTGCCAAGCAAGCCCAGAAGACGAAGAAATAAAGAAGAGAATAGCATAAAGTAAAATAATAATAATTAATAAATAAATAAAATAAATAAAAAATAAAATTAAACAAAATAATAATTAAAAAAAAAAATCTTTATCCATGTCTTTGCCCACGTCTTTATGCAGTGCTGCCCAAAGAAGTCCACAAAGAGAAAAGGTGTAATAACATTCAAAAACAAGATCAGCAGGAACAAGTTCTAGATATAATTCTGTTAATCTGGAGTGGTATCAGAAGTCACTGGTTGATGTGCAGAGGATTTAGTTGTGGACAGTCTTGATGAAGAATGAACCAGAACAATGCAGCATCTGTTAAAATCTTCGTGTGATTTTGAAAACGAGCAAAATTTTAGGCATTACATCATCAAGGACTACAAATGAGGCTACAGGTTGTGTTTTTATTTATGAAGTGTTTTCAGTTTGATTGTTTGCATTAACATTGAAAGACTTCCTGCTATTAAAAGCAGCATTGCAGAAGGTTTGAAGAGCCTGGAAATTGTTGACACAAATGAGTATCTTCTCAAATCCGGGACACAAGTTTGGTACTGTTGCCTTAAGAGCCAATCTTAAGTCCTCGAAAATAGAGCATTCAAAAAGTACGCGAGGAGAGTCTTCCGGTAGCACACATCGACAGGAGGTCGTATTAAAAAGTCCGAATTGGTAGAGTTTTGCGTTAAGCGAACCATGACCAGTTAGTATGTAGCAGGTAAACAGTGAGGGTGAAAACCATAAATAAGGGGAAGCCCCTTCCATTGAAGCCAATCAGATGACGCCATTGACTCACTCAATCTGGGAAGTTGACTCGACCACATAGCTAGGTTCGCCGTTCAGCCAGAATCCACTACACCAATGGAATTCCCAACCAATCCGATTTCAACAGATTTTCAGTTAACTTCACCAAACAGCAGCTAATCGAAACTAGCTAAGCACCTACGGCCTCACTCGGTGCTGACGGAATTCATCAATTTATGCTGAAATGCCCGAGTGCATTTATTGTTGATCCTATTCTTTCGTTATTCAATAAAATCCTTCATGGAAAATTCTTCCCTTCTATGTGGCATGTCTATCTAGTAAGACCGCTGCCGAAAATACGCTCTGCTTCTCAGCCCAGTCACTTCCGTCTTATTTCTTCTGCATCAAGCAGATTAAAGCTCTTTGAGAAATCTCTCCTGAGAACGTTATCCATCCAAATTATGCCACAACGGCTACCGCAGATCCACTATGCTACCCGGTCAAGATCCACCGCCTACAAATCTAGTCACCACCACTACCAAGATCCACGAGGCAATTGAGCACCGTTCGGAAATCACCGTTACGTATATCGACGTCCAGGCAGCATTTGATTCCATATCCGTTCACGCGTTGGCAATATACATATAATCGTGTTCATTACAATGTTATAAGTGTAATGAACATGTAACATGTTCACACAGCAAATCACATCCCGCAACTAATCAGAAGTATAAATTGTGGCACAGGAACCACAAGACAGCAGTCTTTTTCTGTCCTAGGAAGAACGAAAACAAAAAGTAGATGGCAGGCGATATCAGTTTCAAGAGGTATCGATAGACATTGCAGGTGTTGGGTTGGTTCCTTGTTGATATGTTGATAAACTTGAAGAGTTGCTTTCTTTTGGTGAAAACAGCAGCGCAGAATTGTTGTAGAGCTGAGAACGATTCGGAATTTCCAGTCAGCGCCACTTCATTTCCTTCAGAGAAGTTGCTGACAGCAGCTTATAGTGTAGATCTGTCATCGTGGTACAGGCTGCAGGTTTCCTCAACACAACACAAGCAGAGATTCGTGTCAGACAAGCCAAATTTAAATAGTTTGGAGTTGATGGAGCCGTGCCCAGTAAGTATATACGATGTTGTTAGGCTAGGATAAAACCATTGGCGGACGTTCTTGTTGAGAGGGAAGGTAGCTGCAGGAACAAAAGAGCGGGTGACTTGACCAGTAGTACTGGAATCCCATCGTGATTTCCACACACTGATAAGTTCATTCCAGATTCTCCGTTTCTCTTCTTTGATGTTATCAGTTAGGTCGCATGAGATGCCGGGAACTCTCTGCTTTAGACGACAGCATAGTCCTTTTAAGATGACATGCACGTCTAGTGGTAAGACTCCAGCAAGGAGCTGCAGAGCAGCAGAGGACACTGTCCTGCAGGCCCGGAGCATGGCAAGCAGCATAATCCGTTGAATGGAGATGAGCTTGGAACAGAGTTTAATATTAACGGCTCTATGAAACCAGACTCCCGAACCATATGTTGTTATTGGTACGAATACTGCTGTATAATATAGTAAGACAGTCTTCCTATTTAGTCCCCAGTCCGATTTGGAGATGCGAATAATTGCTGCAGTGAACTTTTTAATCTTCAAGGCGAGGCGATTAATATGAGAAGTTAACCTGTCATCTAAAATTACGCCAAGATGTTTTAATTCAGGAACAAAAGGGATTTGCTTTCTGTCTATATCTATATTTGGAGGTCTTCTGTAATCTAACTTGCCCTTAAAAACCATCAGTTTTCTTTTTGTGGCAGATATTCGCAGTTTATGTATGATTGGCTGATTGTTCTAGTTGAAGATGCGATCGACTTGGAATTAAAAGAACCAAATCATCGGCGTAGGCAGAGATATTGTCAGGTTTTTGTGTGAGCCCGCTGTCTAAAACTATATTCCAGAAGAGGGATCCCAGAACTGATCCCTGGGGACATCCTCTTGAGATGGTCCTTGAGAGAGAGACTGCTGTTTCGAGTTTACTTGGATGAGACTATTTTAGAAGTAGCTTTTAATAAATTGGAATAGTTGCTGAGAGCACTTGACTTTGGTAAGACGATTGAGAGCGCTCTCCCACCAGAGGGAATCGAAAGCTCCCTCGAAGTCAATGAATATGGCCATTTCATATTTAGCCCTCGAAGCTGATATGTGGTTAACTAAAGAGACCAAGACGTCTTCACAGGATTTTCCCTTCATGAAGGGAAATTGGGATGGAGACATTAAGTTTTGACCGTCAATTAAATCTGCTACTCTGAGTGCTAACAATCTTTAAAATAGTTTGCCAAAAGAGAGATGGGTCTGTATGCTTTGGGATCAGATTTATTTTTGTCAAGCTTGTGAATAATTTTGATCAAAGCTACCTTCCAGCGATTAGAAAATATCCCCTCAGTAAGACATTTGTTGTACATAGAAGTATTTCTGGAAAAATTTGGACAAATTTGATAATTACAGCATTTTCCACAAGATCTGGACATTTACGGATAAATTTATTTTGCTTAGGGCCAGCTTTAGCTCGGGAAGAGTGAAGAGATCCGTTTCAAACAATGAGTGGTAGGTTGAGTTGCTGTTCCTGATAGATATTTGTTCTGGAGTTTCTGTGGTGAGATCGTCCAGGGGAAGTAAGCGATCCAGGATGGCGTTAACTGAGTCATTCCAGTTAGTGGTTTCTGTGTTGTTGTTCACTACAGTGTTGTACACTTCATGAGAGTGATACTTGTTTTTGCTAATTTTATATAATAGACCCCAGGGATCAGAATTTCCTGTGGAGTGAACTAAGTGTTGCAGGAGGCAAGTTTTTGTTTTGCAATTGTATTTGCGTATTCTTTCCGCTGGCCTTCATAAATATTTTTTAGTCTGGTGACTTCCGGTTCAGGCCAGGACCTTCTCCGTTGAAACTCTGCGTGCTTTGTGTACTTTTTTGCGCAGAGTTTAAAGT